>NC_137041.1:468903-523903 GCF_032717465.1 Coenobita brevimanus | reverse complement strand
TGAAACAAGACACATATACAAACGCACACACGCACACATCTACATGGAAACGATACATACACATGGAAACTCCCTCCCTACTGTACACACACAGGAGCAATACATACACGCTCAAGGACGTACACGCATATAAACCCACATCAGACTACACGAATTTGCATACGCACAGACACACCTGACAACGCACACACACACAAAGCTACACCAACCCGCACACACAAACACTCACACATACACCCCCCCACTTACACGAAAGCTACACTCACCTCCCCTTCCTCTCTCTCTCTCTCTCTCAGGAACAAAGGGCAAGCTAAGGGCAATGAACACTGCTATATCTGACGTAACAAATTGTAAATAATCAACATGGCAGTACTGGACGGGGTTAGTTTTGCGTGGCAGTGGTACCCCATTCATGACCCACACAACTCTAGCATGGATTTTATAGAGGGGGTGGTGGGTTATAGCAGCCTGAGAGTGTTGATAATAAATTTGCCGTCATGGTGGGTACAACTCCAATATATATATATTTTTTTAGCTGAGGCCATACATACCCCCAAAATTAAAAACAATTAAAAATAAAACCATCACTACTTACAACAATTTAGGTGGAGAAGGAGGAGAGAGGGAGGGTGGAATGGAGGAGGAGGAGGAAGACAAGGAAGAAGGAGGAAGACATACACACACACACACACACACACACACACACACACACACACACACACACACACACACACACAACAGTATGTGCAAAAGCATAAAAAATATGTACCTGGGAGGCAGAGAAGAAAGTAAGTAAGAAAGAAAGAAAAAAAAGAAGGAAGGAAGAAGGCGGGTAGGTGTGGGAGGAATGCAGGAAGGCGTAGCAACTCTGGCACCTGGAGTAAGTGGTCGTTGAGGACGGTGTAGAATGTGAGTGAAGAATATGAGTGTCGAGTGTGACAGTGTGGAATACCAGTGTGAAATATGACAGTCCAGCATGTGACAGTGTGGTGTGGGGCAGTTTAAAATGAGTTTTTTTTTTTTTTTTTTTTTTTTTAGCCCCGGTCTGTTTGATAAAGCAGTCCCATCGACCACAGGTAAGCAACTGGTTCTGTGGGGTGGTCCTGTACAGTACAGGGATCTGGCGCCTCGTTGTGGCTGATAGCGCCTCCCATAGCAAGGTGCAGGGAAATATGAGAACTGATTTTTGGGGTGCACGCCGCATTTGCATCGCTCCACCCAGGGTATAAAGCATCACCACGTGTAGGCTCTTCATCAGCGCCAATATGGCAGTGTAGGAAATGACAGTGTATAAAAAGAAAGGAAGGTAAGGGTGTAAGGAATGCAGGACGGGACAATATCTAATTTGTCAGCTTAACGCCACTCAACGGGCAGGAGTAGGGCAGAGGGAGTAGGGGTGAAGGGGAAAGAGAAGGGAGTTGAAGAGGGCGGGAGGGGAGAGGAAGGGAAGAAAGGCGAAAAGGCAGGGAGGAATGGAGGGCATAGAAGAGAGAGGAATGGAGGGAGAGGAGAGGAGATAAAGGGAGGGAGGAAGGGGGGAGGAGGGGAGAAAGGAGACAGGGAGGGGAGACTGAGGAGTGAGGAAGGGAGGGGACTGGGGGGAGAGGAGGAGGGGAGAGGTGAACAAGGAGAATGAACGTGAGGGGGGGGATGGAGAAAGAAAAAGAAGAGGAAGGAAAGAGGGGAGGAGTTTAGGGGGAAAGGGATATGAGGAGTGAAATAAGGAGAGAGGAGACAGACAGAGGGGAAAGGAGGGAAGAAGAGGGAGGGAAGAAGAGAAGGTTAGGAAAGGGGAAGGCAGAGAAAAGAAGAGGAAAGAAGAGAGGAAATGAGAAGAGAGGGGACAATAAAAGAGAGTAAAGAAGAGCAGGTAAGGGGAGATGAGGAGAGATGAAAAGAGGAAAAGAAAGGAGTGGTGAGAGGAAAGGTAGGGTAGGGACAGGGAGGAGGCAGAGGGAGGGAAGGGAATAAGAGCGAGGAGGAGGGGGGGTTGTGGAGGTGTGGAGGAGGGAGAGAAATCGAAGGGAAAGGAGGGGGAGGGGAAAGAGGAATGTAGATAATAGGAAGAGAAGGACTGCACGAAAGAGGAAGAAGTGAAGGAGAAGGAAGAGAAGGAGGAAGACAGAGGGAAGGGACAGACGAGGAGGGACAGGGAGGAAGGGTGGAGGAAAGAGAGAGAACAGGGAAGAAGGAGGAGGAGGAGGAAGACAGAGAGGCCAGAGGAGGGAGGAAGAGAGTACATGACATCAATACCAGTGTATGTTTTCAAGGCAACACGCGCACTCGCAAAAACGCACGCACACACACACGCGCGTGCGCGAATATACAGTACCTTTGATCACAATTCACGTACAGTAGATGACCTTACCCATGCTGACATATAAATTCACTAACACTGACAAAGAAACGTACACACACACACACACACACACACACACACACACACACACACACACACACACACACACACACACACACACACACACACACAGTTAATATATACAAATTCATGAACACACACATATATCAACTGCAAAAACATACACACACACATTCATACTTACACTCAAAACACACACGAAAGCATTAAGTTTGCATTCTCTCTCTCTCTCTCTCTCTCTCATATAAATCCCCGGCTTAGCCTACATCAAAACAGGCAAAACCAGATCAACAAGTGGCCTCCCTCTGGCTATGGCAAAAATCGTCTACTGTGTTCATCTGAGGGAACTGGACAACTAAAACAACTCGAGTATTAAGCCCTGGTTGCGTGAAATTCGATGAGAGTCAGTTTATGCGGCAGGAATGAGTCTCCTTGGTTACTAGTCAAATAAACCCTCTAGTCTGACCACACTTGGCCATCTACTGAGCTGTCCAAAAGAAATAATTCAAAATCTGACATAGGTGGGAGAGAAGGAGGGTCTGAATGGGACGGCTTTCGTGCTAAATGTGGCAGTGTGGTGTACAGCAGTGCGTTAATGTGTTATTGCTCAGTTACTTCGAATTACATGGTGTGCAGCGTAATCTATTGGTGCGTGTGACGACTGAGGAGGTGCTGGTGGAGGGGGGGAGGGGGGCAGGAGGTAATACATCACTATCATCATCATTATCACATTACTATACACTATTGACTTTACCTTGGCCTTAATTGCTCTCCCTCCATAGTGAATGCTGAACTATGGCAACAGATTAATACCAGAATATGATGCTAGTCACAAAGAAGTGCTACAGAAAGAATGTACAGTCGCAGTATTTTTTTCTTCTGCCACTGAGCTACGAGAAATAAGCCACATATGACTAAAATCTGGGCCAAGTTAAAGTGAACTACTTATACCACCACTGAGGAGGGGAGGGGTAGAAGGAAGGAAAGAAATACCACCACCATCATTATTATCACCATCACACCCAAGGCTGAGGAGAGATGGGGGTGTGACGGAAGAAGCACTGCCACCTCCATTATCATTATTATCAACACTGATGAAGTAGAGCGAGAGGAACGACTACTACTACTACTACTACTACTGTTACTATCATCATCGTCACCATCACTGACAACACTGCACCCCCCTCCCTCCCTCCCTCGCTACGTGGATACGAGGTAACAAGTGTGACTCATATTATTGTACATGGTCACACACGCTCGCGCCTCTACTCAGAAACAATCAATGCTACTGCAACACTGCCATTATTCTGATGATGATGTCGCCACTTACTTGTCTGTAATGATATGATTCTCATCATTTACAAATTACATCATCTCCCTTACCCCTCCCCTGGCAATGAACCCTTCTGGGGGTTTAGCCCCTGAACGATCCATCCCTGGGAAGTGTAGCCCCATTACCCACCCTTGAGGGTCTGGTCCCCTCGAAAATTTGGGGATCTAGCCCCCTGACGCTGCTGTGGGGGCCAGTCTGCTGAACCGCCCCCGTGGGCTAGCCCCCCTGACTTCTCTGAGAGTCTAGCCCCCTGAACGGTCCGAGGGGTCTAGTCTCCCTGACCTTTTCTAGGGGGGTGTAGCCCTACCCTGACCCTCATCCGGAGGATCAAGGCCCCTGCCAGCCCCCGCAAAATAAATAGTCATGACATTCACCAAAATAGTTTAGGATTCTGTCGATTTTCCTCTCCTACAACAATTCCTTTGGCTCCTGGGAAATTATTTGCAGCATACAGTAACAACTTTGTCAACATTTATCTGTCGGTAATTACATAACTGCCATCATTTATACGCCTGTAATTACACACCGCCGCCATCCTGCACCAGACAAAGTGCCATAACAATTTCCGTATTCCATTCCTCCTTTCGCTCCTCTGTTATTTTCCGCCAGTCCCACTTCAGCCCTTATTCTCGTTGGTTTAGGAGACCTTTCTCTCTCTCTCTCTCTCTCTCTCTCTCTCTCTCTCTCTCTCTCTCTCTCGCTAGATCCTCAAACATTTACTTCCATTTAGCGTGAATTTTTAACGCTCAACAGCAACAAGTCAAGCTATATTCTAAAGATTTCTTAAAAGTTTTAGCGATATTGCAGTGATAACTGGCCCTTTTCTAACGATCTTATGGAGATGATTGTCTTTAGCGTCATTCTGGTTTCTGAGAGCGTGTTTAGCCGTATCTGTGGCCTTGGGTTCGCCAACCCTAAAGGTAAATGCAAACCCGAGAGAAAGCGGATATGAGCGACACATTTTAGGGGTAACTCTTAGTAGCGCACCCAGCAGACCAACGTCAGTACCAAAAACGTCCCCTTGTTTATGTTTTATCTGACCTGCGGGCACAAATTCAAGCGATTAACGCATGGGTCGGTGGGCCACATGGAGTGTGCACACTGGCCGCATGGGGGATGCACAGGGACTGCATGGGAGGTGCACAGGGGCGGCATGGGGGGTGCACACCGGCGGCAGGCTGTCGATGTTTGGAGTAGTATATGGTGACATAATATACTCTGCGTGGATTCCAGGGGCATGAGGCGTGTGTTGACCGCATCATGCTATCTGTCATGCTAATTATGTCACTAGATAACAAGCAACAGACGACGAATTTTGCACGCTACCTGCCTTAAAATTTCCGGTAGTGAAGGAGTGTTGTGGTGGTGATGTGTATGTGCAGTAGAAGTAGTACCCTGAGGTGGTTAGGCCATGGCGATGGAAATGGACGATAAGCGATTGACTAGAAGAGTGTATGAGGTGGAAGGAGGGAATGGAAGAAGACTGAGATTGAGGTGGAGGGGCATATGTGAGAAGAGTGTGCGAGTTGGAGAGAGGGTAATCTGATGGAGAACAGAATGACATGGAGGTGATTCTTACATGCTGTTTTATATCGTTTAAATATAGACATAATTTACACTAGTAACCAACAATTGGTTAAAGAGGTGTAATATGCAGAATAAATGGCTAAGGAAGAGTTGCTACCATATCCCTCAGTGTGTGTGTGTGTGTGTGTGTGTGTGTGTGTGTGTGTGTGTGTGTGTGTGTGTGTGTGTCATTATACCATTCACTACCGGTACTGTCCAGCTCATCCAGTCTCCTTGGTGATGTACTAGTTCATACCAGATGTACTGTACGCTGGTTCTGCACGCACGCAAACATGGACACACACACACACACACACACACACACACACACACACACACACACACACACACACACACACACACACACACACACACACACACACACACACACACACACACACACACGCACACAAGATGGATACCAAGCTTAAGGGACCTAAGCTATGAAGAAAGACTAAATAAACTGAATCTACCAACACTACAGGAGAGAAGGAAAAGAGGTGACATGATAATGCTATATAAATGCATATCAGGGAAGGAGAAAATAGACATAAATGATTACTTAACACATGGAGAAGCATCAGCAAGAGGACACTGCAAAAAACTGCATAAGAAGAGAGGTGATAAAGACGTAAGGAAATTCAGTTTCCCAAACAGAGCAACTGATCAATGGAATGCACTACCAAATGAAATAGTGTGTGCCAAAACAATTCACAAATTTAAGGATATGTACGATAAATATGGTCTAAGACACGGGACAATACGAGCTTGACTCATTCCTGTAAAGATACAATTAGGTAAGGTAAGAACACACACACACACACACACACACACACACAATCAATCAATACCTCACTCTCTCCTCGTGACCAATCCCCTGAGACACGCACGACATTGCACTGACCGATTTTTTAACATTCTCTTCAGACTGGTATCTCCACACGGTTTTGTTTCATCTATACTTCATTTCTTTCAATATACCCTGTTTACTTTACCTATACTCTTTTCGCTTTAACCTGGCCCAGATTATCGTCCTTTTGCAGCTTGTTTCTTGCGGCTCAGTGGCAGCATGACGCAACACGGCTGGTCTACATCCTTTTTAGCAGCACTACTGTGAGTAGCATCCTTTTGTAGTGTTAATTACAACTCAGCACTCATGATAAAAAATGTTAGGCCAAGTTAAAGTAAATGGAGTATTGACTGAAAATTGCCTTGCGTCTTTTTAAATGCTGAACTGTGACAAAAGAAAACTGAATACAGTGTTATACTCTTTCTACTCTAACGTGGCCTACAACTGCCATCTCTACATCATGAATGCTCAGCTGTAACAGAAGATTAACACTAGCGTATGATAGTCACGATGGAGTGCTAGGAAAAGTATGCACAGCCGTAGCACTGTTTTTTCTGACACTGAGCTAAGAGAAACAGGTTGCTAGGGGACGAAAATCTAACCTACCCATACTTGGCCTTATTGAACCCTGCCTAACCTAGAATGACCTAACCCAACCTAAATTAACCCCACCTATTCTAACAACCTGGCCACCGCTAATACAGTCTAATTATATTTCACCTAACAATCTCACCTAACCTATCCTAACGCAGAATAACTCTATTTGAACCGACCTAATCTCACGCAGCCTCACCTAACCTAACCATACCTAACCTACCCAAGCCTAAAATGACCTAACTCAACCAAACCTAACCCAGCCTAATATAACCCAACGTAAACACATCTAAACCGACGTATTCTAACCCAGTCTAACCTAATCTGTCTCTACCTAATCCAGCTGAACCCAACCCAACCAACAATGACCTAATCCAACCAAGCCCAGCCTAAACTAACCTAACCTAGCTTCCTATCGGCAATACCTTCCCTAAGATTCCTGTGGTCTGGGAAAGTCTACGGATGTCGCACTCAAAATTTGGCTCGAACTGTGTGCAGGTTTGAGTGTGTGTGTGTGTGTGTGTGTGTGTGTGTGTGTGTGTGTGTAACTGCAATTTTCATCCAAGAAATAGAAAATAAGGGAGAGAGAGAGAGAAAGTAAGGTGTAGCAGCAAGTATCACTGGTATACCCGCCATATTCAAACACTCTCAAGGTCAGTGAAGAAAATTATTCAATTGTACCGGCAGGAATTATTCAGGAAATGGCGCTCCAGTGAATAATTTAGCGAGACAGAAGCACAGCGGAGCGGGGTGTCGTTCCTGTTTACTAAGTTTCTTGAGTTTAAAGTATATATTATAAGGCCCGTCCATGACAAACGCAGGAGGGTGCGGGCTGCAGCTTAGTATCACTGTGACCCATACAAGTGGTCCCACTGGATGCAGTCGGGTGCGGGCTGGAGCTCTGTATCGCTGCAACTCACGTAACTGACCCACTGGACTCGGGCGGGTACAGGCGAGAACTTCTAAGGGTTACAGTAATAGAAAAATCTCCCGTCCACATCAGCGAGCATTTGGTGTGGACGAGACCTGAGAGGCTTTGGATATTTGGCAGGAGTGCCGGGAAGGACATGTAATATTCAGCACAATGGTTGCTACTCACTGGATTTGGAACTGCCCTGCTGTTTTCTGTGAAGCCATGAGTAATGATACATGCGCCCCTTGCTTGAGAAAAACGTTGATACACACACACACACACACACACACACACACACACACACACACACACATTCTATGATTTACCTCTCTGTAAAGGACACCGTTTAGAGGCTCCACCTTTTGATTAATTTTTTTTTTGTGGGGGGGGGGTTAATACAGAAACATACAAATAAAAATAAATTATGTATATGACCACCCTCTCTCTCTCTCTCTCTCTCTCTCTCTCTCTCTCTCTCTCTCAAACGGAAATCAGTAATGCCGTGACAGTATACCCCTCCTGACCTTCACACACACACACACACACACACACACACACACACACACACACACACACACACACACATTGATTTCTTATATAACACTATAAATATGGGTCGTTTAAGACATGAGAGAGAGAGAGAGAGAGAGAGAGAGAGAATCTATTTCCTATATCACATCCTACGTAACTCGGTATATTCATAACATATAGGAAGAAAATGTGCTAGTAAAACATCGTCAATATTATCATTACTATCCGTAAGATCAATACCAGTCTAGCAGCACCATCATCATCACCATCGTCAGGTTACCATCAATTTCATAACTATCACCATCTTGTTATCGCTATCATCACCATCATCACCTGTCGTCATCAATTTCATAGCAATCATCATCAGTAATATCACTATCATCGCACCATCACTTCCATACCTGTCATCATTATCATATTTCCAGTCCTGACTATGAGTATGCACGATATCCAGTGCAAGACTGCTGATGAATGAGATGAATGAGTACAGTGCAGAGTGGAACAGTGAAGTAATGCAGACACATTCCTTACCTCGACTGACATAGCGGAGTTGGTGAAGAATCCGAGTAACAAGAAGATCTAGCTCTTTTCCTGCCAATTTAAAACACTAACGTTGTCTCCGTATCTGTAAATAAAAAAAAGTTTGGCTAAAATACTTCCCTCGTATATACTGTAAAAGGCTCCAGTGGGCTATGCACATATTCGTCGGCTTTGGTCACCTAATGGCGGCTCTTCACGGTGCTCGATCCCTAGCAGCCTCTGTGAACCGTCCCCACCTTTTATTAACCAGTTATGATAAAAAACAAGCATATTATATGATAAAAAAAAAAAGACAGAGCAAAATACAACCTTCATAATGAGAAAAATCAAGAAAAAAAAGTTTCGTCATAATGAATTCCCAGCTCTCCTGACAATGCTCTCTCTCTCTCTCTCTCTCTCTCTCTCTCTCTCTCTCTCTCCCGCGCCGCGATATAAATAATCTCTACCTGACCTTATGTTGAACTTTGAACAACTTATCCTTCACTGTGGCGGTGGAACAGGAGGCTTGGTAGCGCTTCTTTTGCGATGTATTTTGCAGCCACTTTCACGAAGATCAAGTGGCAGAATAAAACAACACCACTCTATAGTATACCATTCCCATGCCACTTCTTCGTGACTAGCATCATATTGATATTTATATCACCTTTAGTTCATGCACTTTAATTTGGCTGAGATTCTCGTCCTTTTGCAGGCTATTTAGTTCAGATCAAATAACAGAATATGAATACCGCGGCTTTATATCCATTTCTACAGCACTTCTTCGTGACTAGCATAATATTCCAGTGTTCATTTCTTGCAACAGAGCAGTATTGAAGATGGAGATTATACTCCGGCTATATATTATGCCCACTGCACTTCTTCGTGACCAGCATAATATTCCAGTGTCCATCTCATGCTACAGCACAGCATTCAAGATAGAAAGGACTTTTTACGCCAACTTAAAGTGAACATAGCATGGTTTAATATTTCATCATGGCCTGTCTTCAGTCTTGACCTAATTTCTATGCACTTAGTCACTGTTTACTACGCACTTGTCCAATTTTTAAAGATTTCACATCATCTTTCTGGTTCTGTTCCATTCTTTCCATTGATTTTTTTTTTCTTTTCGTAACAAGCACTGTTTTCTACTGTTAGTCTTTTTCTCTAACTCCGCAATGAGCAGCACTTCTTCATGACTAGTATCACATTCAAGTGCTGATCTATCGCTACAACACAACACTGAAGAGGGTGCGACGGCAATGTCAAGCCGAGCTGGTGTGAACATAGTTAAGTTCAACATGGCATTTAGTGGATTACCCCTCCCAAACTTCCCGCCTCGTCTGCTGTTCATCTCTATTCACCTTATCAATCTGTTATTCACGTTTAACCTTCCATTATTCACTGCTACTCACGGGATGTACGGGAGACAAGTCTATAAATCAATTCTTTCGCCTTAACTTGGCCCAGATTTTCGTCCTTTAGCAGCTTACTTCACGTAACTCAGTGCTGGAGAGATAGCTCTAGGGCTCTACATCTTCCTCTTAGCACTTTTTCGTGACTGGCACATTTCTAGCGTTATTTTATCGTTATAACTCAGATGGTATTTTCAGGCAAGCAGGGTAAAAACAATAGCTTAGAGAGAGAGAGAGAGAGAGAGTACCGGACTGATTGAAGGTGCGAGCTGGTATAAGAGGGGAAGCTATAAAGAGCGAAGCCGATGCGCGCGTGTGTGCTGACCTGGAGAGGAACCGGCGCGAACAGGTTGAGAGAGAGAGTGAGAGAGAGAGAGAGAGAGAGAGTCGAATGGATGTGGTAAAAACTGAAGCACCAGAACGTAGTGAGAAAATAGTGAAAGCAGCTTTCTTGGTACACGAATATCATAATTCTAAGAAAAATAAAAAAACGCTTTCCTGGTACGGAATAGGTCAGCCAATCGAACTTCGAGAGGGAGAGAGAGAGAGAGAGAGAGAGAGAGAGCAGTTAAGGCAGAAGGATAAAAACACGAAGCTAGTGAAAACAATATAACAATAATAGTAATATTAATACTAAAGGTATGGAGCCGAGCTATGAGAAAATCTATTGGGTAAACTAGGCGAAAAACACCATAAGACTAGCAAATAAAACAAAGTCTTCCCGGTAGCAGTTCTAGATTAGGCAATGGCGCATCGAATTTTATGATCAGGCTCTAAATTCTGAATGAACATGGATCTGGAAGGTTTTTGTTCCACAAACTTTTGTGTTTATCTACCTGCCTATGTATCTATTTATCTACTCGCCCAGTGTTTATCTGTAGGAAACTTGTTTATCTACTCGCGCATACTGTTCTCTGCACAATATTCTGCAGTACTGACTATTTATTTATAATTGTTTGTCCATCTGTATCAGCCATGTCATCTCGATGCTTCATAATGATTTCTGCCCATGCTGGTAGGTGGGGGCGCTTACCTTTCACTCACTCGATGTACGCCTGCTTTGGGTGTCTGCCCTTTCCTTTCTTCCTTCCTTCCTCTTCTGTCTTCTTTCCTCTTCCTCCTGCCTACGGGTGACTTTACACTCCATCTTCTGTTTTTCTTTCCTTCATTCTTTTCTCTTCCTTCTGCCTGTGTGTGACGTGACAAGCCATATGGTTTCCTGTACACCAGGAAACCATTTACTACACTGGGTGGTAACCACATATCCAAATTATGGTGCCGGGTGGTTTAGTTGGCAATTAAGGCACTCCAATTGGACTGAGCCGGTGCAGGTTTATATCTAAAGGGTGGTTGGGATTTATTGCTCACATAATGTCACTTAGGGATAAGTGAGGCTGGTCCCTCTCATCTTAAATGTCAGAACCAACTTGCCTAGCCCGGGCTCATACGCTCCTCATGGGGCAACATAGGACTGGCTGATGGATGAGTACCTATTCATCTGTACATCTATATTTACCTTCAACCTCATATCATGCAATGCGACTCTACATATATTATCTGCAGGGCACGCATCTGTTCACGTACCGTTTATCCATCTACTGAACTCATATAACTATAAAGTTTTACGTGATGCAGTAGTAAGTTATCATATACTCGTTTTGTATACGTTCATCTGGCATGCAAGATTTATATACAGTACCGGTACCAATGTTTTGTGTGTGGAGGGGTGAAAGGGCAACTCTAATATGACATAGAAGCACATACCGGTTATGAAGTGTAAATTTGTCACGCTTACCCCCGGGTTCCCTTACTTCCTATAGATCCACACAGGTGTCAACGCCGAAACATTATAGTTTTGTGGGGAAGGCTTATTTCAACCTTGTATCGTCCTAACACGCATAGTAATTTTTGTGGGTGATAGGAAACGGATGGGGTGCGGGGGCTGATAAACGAGGAAGGAAGGCAAATCAGGAATTTGTTACTATCCCCATACTTCAATATATAATTGATTCTAGTCCCCTGAGTGACTTCTAGTTACTGAAGGCATCCATAAGGAAATGTCTGTTCCCATCAGCCAAATAACCAAACCTACACCATACCACTAGTTCAAACACCATCTGTTTCACTTTATCCTAAGTAGGCTACCCTCTCTGACTTCACCTAACCCACAACGTATCAGGCTCCAACCATTATCTTCTCATTCACCATCTGCTTTCTGTTCTTCTTACCTTTCTAACCATTGTTTACTACTGGTATTTACATACACACTGCCATCTTACAAGAAACAAACTACGCAGAACACAAAAAACACCTACATTTCATAACTTTATCGTCAGACAAGACGGGGCCGACGGCGGTGGCGGTGGACTTATCACCCTAGTATACCAATCCATCAACTTTTCAGATACTGGTGCACGCACAAAATCACTCCTCCCCCCACGTGACACCACAAGAGATGTACAATCAATTAAAATACACATTGGCAACAAATCGCATAACAATTGCCAATACATACATTCCCCCCAATCATTCCCCACAGTACCACACAATTATTCTCCTCAAATACACCACATCACTAACATACTCATCATCTTAGGTGGTGATTTCAACGCCAAGGCGTCGGCCTGGCATGTCAACAACTATGACACTGACAGAGGGCTGGTACTATAATCCCATACAGATAATCTTTTCATCCTCAACAATCTCCATCAATATACCCATATCCCACACCAAGCCCTCTTCCTCTCATCATCCCCCAACATCACCTTTTGCTCCCCAGACCTCGTCCCCACAACATCCTGGAGAATGGTCAAAGCCCTTGGCTCTGACCACCTCCCGATTATCATCACTACCAAAACCAGAATCACCCCAACTGGCCACAGACACACATACACTAATTATAAGAGAATCAACTGGGAGATCTTCACAAATGAAACAGAACAACACTTTGAAACATTAAACAGTACACCCATCACAAACATCAACACCGCTGCACACACTTTCAGTACAATTATTCAAAACGCAGACAAAGGACACATCCCTAAAGGCAACAGACACAACCTCAACTTCACACCAGAAATTCAAGGCCTCAACAGTCAACGCGACACACTGCAACAATCCCCAGCACCCCATACACAATACTCCGTACAGAAAATTCACTCAACACTCAAATAAACAATAAAGTATTAGAGCAGCAAACAGTAAATTGGAATAATTATCTCCAAACACTTGATCACAAAACAAACACCAGCAAACTCTGCGAACACTAAACAGCATCACACTCTCCTACAGCAACCTTACACAATCACACACTGCCATCACAACAAACACGATAACCTCAAACAAGCAAACGCTCATCAATCACTTTTCACACGTTAGTCATCTCAACCCCCAGCGCGACGACCGACGTGTCATCCGACGCAAGAGACAGTTCCCCACAGACCCAGACTTCGCACCCTTCACTAACAACCAGACGAAGCACATCATTAGCAGTCTCAAGCACTCATCTGCCTGTGGCCCAGACAACATAAGCAACATACATCTTAAACATCTTGGACCACAAGGTATACAAGCACTCATCAACATATCAAACTACAGCTACTCACACAACATAATACCCAGCATCTGGAAACATGGTACTATCATCACTAACCCCAAACCCAACAAAGACCCCACGTTGCCTTCCTCACACCGCCCTATCACACTCTGCACCCCCTCCAAAGTCACTGAACGACTAGTATTAGCCCACAATCAGTAACAGCTCGCATACCCCTAGCCCCATCGCAACATGGTTTTAGGCCGCTACACTCCACACTCAATTCTTACAGACCTTAAACAGAGTTTTTTATGGCATCAATTCAGCTAGGCCACCACACAGAACACTTCTAGTCACATTAGACATTAGTAAAGCTTTTGATGCCATCCCCCGCCATAACCTCACAAACAAAATCTTCAACACAAAAAGGTGGCTGGCAAACCACTTAGCAGGCTTATGTGCACATATACATTTGCCGGCCAGTCATCGAAAATCAGAAACTTCACAAACGGCACCTCTCAAGGATCTGTTTTGTCCCCTACACCCTGTCATCTACACATGCATGACATACCCACACCCCACAGATACACATAGCTTCCTATGCAGACGACATGGCACATGTACACAACAAAAGCAAACAGCCGCACACGTCCTCCAACCTTACCTCAAAACACCACAAACAGACTCAATATAGCCCCAACCAAATCTACAGTGACCCTTCTCAAACTGGACTGCAGAACATGCCACATTCCACCTCACCATAAACAACACACACACACACACACACACACACACACACACACACACACACACACACACAAAATCCATGGTGTAACACAATACATCGTCATTTAAACCCATCACAAACATTAAAAATAAATTAATACAAGACACAACGCCCTGAGGTCACTCGCCCATCGATTCGGACACAACAAACCATCACCACAGTATACAAACAATATATACACCTCTAACCTCACTTAATACACACTACAACACCCTACAAACCATACAGAACAAGGCCCTAAAAATAATCACAGTCTGCACATTTACTACACCTAGACCACCTGCACCAAGAAACCAAAGTACTCAAAGTCAAGGACCATCTAGACGAGAGGAACACAAATTCTTCCCACAGCCTCCACACACCCACTCCATCCACTACACTACGTGGCAGCACATCCACACGCACCAAGGAACAACAAAATAACACCCAACAAACTATATCATACACAAATACTGTCATCTCTCCCCCCTCAAACCAGCTTTCAGAAGCATCCCAACGCTCAAATCACTCGCCGATCCCATCAGTTACTCAGAGACAACACACATCTGCATCCACGGCCTCCCGATATCCATCCATCTGAATCCTCCCTACCTCGTGGGGACAGGGTCCACCTGGCCAGGCCGAGATGTGGGGATCATCAAGCCCTCTTGAGTTATAGGCAGAGGCTGGATAACACAGTCGCTGATGCCTGTCCAGGAAGCAACACAGCATCCAATTATGTTAAGCACATTATGCAAGACCGCACTGCACAATCTCGCGCCAACACAACATACACTCTTTGAGAGCTCCGTGGGAAAGCCCGTCTCGTCCGTCGCCTTTATTAGACTCGGGGCTGTTTGACCAGACTGCCTTGGGAACTACTACTATTACCACTATTCTGTTTCATTTTATTTATTCCTATCCACCGTCTCCTAACATTCTCTTTAATTCACCGTGTCAATTTGTTCTGCCCTCTCAGCCACTCTATTACCATCAGCTTTACCGTCAAACCTCCTTCCTGCAAGTACTACCACAATCTTTCGTCGTCTTACATTTGTCCTACTAACAACCACTACTGTACATACTACCATATCTGGTGTTTCACTGTCTTATGTTCATCCTCCTGTCCATCTTTACCTTTCTAACCTTCAGACTGCCTCTTCTTAAGTCCTGTACGTTGACAGAGGTCTCAATATTGGTGGACTCAGACGTGTTTGATTTCCACGAATTCGAGGCGAAAACGTTCGAGCCTGACGCCAGTCCACAGAAATCAATAATCAATCCTACACCCATTTCACTACCTACTACTTCCGTCAGTGCCATGTACAGTACCTGACACCCTAACCTTCTCACCTACCTTGGAATTCAGGTGTCTACCTTAATCGTGCGCCCCTTGTAACTCCCCTAACTATACCTTTATGGAGTGCCTAATATGACACTCTCCCACCCACTTTATTCTTCTCGTAACCTCAAGGTCTTGTTCCACACTACTCCAGACTGTGATGTGCTAACCATTAAAACGAAATACTACACCGTAACCAATCAATATGCGGCTAGGAAATAATCAAGGCCTTTGCCAGAATTAATAACCACCTAGTATTCACAATTTATAGGCCAGTTCTGGGAAGTATGTCCAGTTTAATTTCCAACTGTATCAATTTAGCCAGGTTTTTTATAAGCAAATGCAAAACCGCACCAAGATCTGCTGCTGTATGTGCGACCACATACGGTATCTAATATGCACCGCACGTCACAATGCACCTCAGTACAATAATGTACATCTATGGTCAACTTTTTTCATCCCTACAATTTCACCTAATGTTAATCTTCCCAGTTTTATACGACACTTACAGTAAACCTTCTGGAAGCGTTGCTACAGACACAGCACATGAAGCTTACATGTAATCCCTCAAATCTGAAGTCTCCCTAAACTACATACGAGATCATTGAAATCTTGGTGGCTAAAAACTACTTTGGCATGCACGAGCATCATGAACTACGTCTAGCTGCAGATGTCTGTTCAAACACCAACTGCTTGCCTACGGGGTACATGAGAAAAGCTGGATTTCACGCTATTACCTACATTACACCTACAGTATGCTAGTCATTAATTACAAACTACCTTTTCCCAGTAACCTGAATTTATGACTATCCTTTTCAGGTAAATTGTCTAAAATTACTTTCATAAGGCAGAAAATGCTTCAATTTTATAATTAACATGGAAATGGAGAATACCTCCCACTAATAAATGGGGTGGTTTGTGGAATAACACACGAGTAAAAAAATGATTTATTACAAAACACAACCACCATCACCGTGACACCCACATCCACGTACTGAACTCTGAAAAGGAGAAGTTAATATATGAAATAAGGTCATACACATTACTTCATAAAATAACTTTAATGGTTGTATTCCTAAGTGGCTTTGGAGATTCCATATTACATCCCTTGGAGATTTCATGTTAAAACTAACACCCTCTTACATTACTGATGCCAATGTACCAATATTAAAGTCAGATAACATACAAGAGAATGTTAAGAATCTATATGCAAAATAAATGACAACGAAAGATATGCAATGAAGTCTCGTATGCCACCTAGAACACCCTATGATCAGGCTTGGAAGATAATTATCAATATCAAACTGAGCTAATGTACTATACTTATGGCAATGCTACAAAACCTATTGACTTTCCTCAGTCACAATTAAACTAACCCTATGTAGGTGTAATCAGCCATACATTACTAAAATGAAAAATGTATACAAATATGAACAACACAAACTATTACAGTACAGTGGACATGTTACAGTGCAGATGATAAAAATTTGAGCTACAAGTCTATATGCACTCAACAAATTACAGCAAATAGTCCAAATGACTACGACAAATGATGATCTGCTAGTACGAATTCTTTGAGCTTTAGCTGAATAAAAGTACAGTATAAACCGTGCACAGCCTCACCCATCATGCCTTCTCGGCTGTGGTTCTCTTGCTACACGAGATTCTCAGAACTGAACCATGCTGCACTCTGCATGGCCAATCTCTCTCTCTGCCCAGCCATTCTCAGTCTCTGCAGGTCCAGTCTCTCTCTCTGCATGGCCAAACTTGGCCCTCACCCACTCCCTCAAGGCGTTTCAACCTTCTTGGACATTCACAAGCCAGTTGTACCTAGATAGAATTCTGCAGATTAGAGGAAAGCATTGTACTATTGAAAAGGGATAACTAAAGTCTCAATCGCAAAGACCATCTTGTGCTGTCGATGCATTTAATACGCGGAAGGCTCAAGACTGTTTTTGATCATACAGTATTAAGTGAGAGGGAATATTACGATTAAATTAGTAGACTAAGAAAGGGTTGAACAATCGAAAAGCAAGTCTTTCGTGTCCTGAGGATAACGAATTTATTACTAGAAGGGTCGAGGAATAAGATCCTATCAGGAATACATCACTAAATTAAAGAGAAACGTGTATGGGTCGTGTTCTAATTGTCTTTGAAGACGTCTTAACACTTCCTCCTCACCAACTTACTTTGCATTTACACCTGAACATTCTTTTACATATTATTGATGCGAGGCATGTCGATATTAAAATGATATAACATGCAAGAGAATGCTTTAGTGTCATATGCAAAATAATTCACCAAGAGAAAAATGCTATGAAGCCCCCTATGCCACTTAGAATGCGGCCCTATGTCTGACAAGTACGGCTGTAAACAATCCAAGCACATATGGTGAGGCTCATGGCGCTGAAATTACCACCGCACTGCCACTAAACTCAAGCAGACAGGCTCGCAGTCGGTAAATCTTTGCCAGAGTTGATTCGTGTGATGGCAAATTAACAGGTTTAGAGAAGTAAAAGGTAGGTAACAGTATATATATCAATGATGCGATGAACTGAGTGAAAAGCTTTGGTTGGTGGATATAGAGAAGGGCATATCTTTTTCCTTAAAGTATATAACCTATGTGAGAGGTAGGACATGCAAATAAACGATGGGTTAGGGCACCGACTCCCTTACACTGCCCCAATATTTAAGACAGCTAACCTACCGAACATCGCACTGACCCAGATTTGGAGGGTCAGATCCGTGAGCGAGAGCGGGCTGGGGCACTCGGAACAACTTGATTCTGTCACTTGTGCGACTCCTTCCTGGCCGAAGCTGAGGAGCCGCACTGACCCAGCTTAGGAGAGTCAGATCCGTGAGCGAGAGCGGGCTGGGGCACTCGGAACAACTTGATTCTCTCTCACTTGTGCGACTCCTTCCCGGCCGAAGCTGCCTCGAGGAGCCCTAGCAACGCGTTCTCACACTTCACCGGGCTTCACAAGTCTCTGGGGGTTCGCTTTTAACCCCTTCAACTCGAAGATGTCCTTTATATTTTATTCTTGCAATCTCAAACAGCTTTTGTTCATTTCAGGATAGATTACTGTAAATGGAGGGGGTTATATACAGCCTTCATTAACCCTATCCATATGAGTTCTTTCTAAATACAAAATTGTCAGGAGGCAGCAAGTGCAAAATAAAAGTATGTACTGCCACCTTCATACGTAAGATATACATGTATAGTGCTGTCTACTGCAGACCACTGCTGACTGGATATGGAACTATTTCACTTACTTAAGGTCCCCTTATCTTCAGTACGTCTGGCAGTAAGTGGAAAAGCTTCATATTTCAACAGCAGTGAACACTACAGAAGATATCATCACATGTGTGTTCTTACTTATGGATGTAACTACATGGACTGAAGTGGTTTACCCCTTAAAATCAGGTAAAACCCTATTTTTTTTTAGTTCACTCTCGCTGCCCTCAAGCAATTTTATCCAGACTGAGGGCATCTCATATTGAAGAGGTACATAAAAGATGGTATTTAACCTTTCCAGGCTGAAAGGTCAATCCTAAGCTGAATTAAAGCACGAGATTGCAATTATAAAATGAAAGACATCCCCGAGCTCAATGGGTTAATGAATGCTTGTGAACAGGAAGGGTAGGTGGTAAAGAAAACATTTAGCTGTCATGGCCCCCTTCTTAAAGAGCAGTTGACTGGCCCCCACATCACACTAATCCTACAGTGGACTACAAACGGATGATGAGGCAAGGATACTGAAGCAAAGAGTGGACACTAAAAGGCTGCCTCTTGTGAATACTTAAGTCTTACCTGATATATACCTGTCGACGAGACTGCTGCGTACGTTTTGATTTTGCATTTTAATCAGAGTTCTTGGTGTTCGGGAAGTGGTGGTTATTTGTGGTGCAAATTTTTGATATCGCAAGGAACTAAAAGAAGGTTGGACTTCCTTAAAAATAAGATTTATTGAGACGCAGTACACTTAAAAGGTAACAATATCGACAATATAGTACTGAAAAACTTATCTATCGACAGTAATGAAAAACTTAAGTCATCATGGTATGGTTTGTTCATGATAAAGAGTTTACGCTCATGAATTAAGAATCCATTCGTCTCAACTACATCCTCTTTGGAAGGAATTAGGATCAATAGCTTTCATTTTTTCAGCCACAAATATCTGATCAACGCTGCAATTACATACTCCATGGAAAGAATTTAATTTTATTTTCTCAGTTTTTTTCTTTTCATGGTTTCAGCCACCAAGATCTGATTATCGCTGCATGCACACTTGAGGTCGCTGACAGCCTCTCTCTACTTCGCATCTAAAATCGTCGGGGGGGCATGTCACGGGGAGGACCGGGGTAGCTACAAGAGAGACATGAAAATATTGACATCACTTTCGGGATCAAAACACACCTGTCATGGAATTAAGGGCCATATTGTTAAGTGGCTATAGGTGATTTCCTAACAACCCTCTTTAAACAATTTATCCAGCATATTACATTTCAATATCCTCATGTTTATGATGCAAACTTTATCAACATGAAAGCGATGTTGTGGTCCTGGGCTAACTGGATGGGAAGTCAGTGAACTGTTGGATGAAACTGCCCTTCCCTGCAGTCCACCATCCCCCTTTCAGGGGAAAACGATGGGAGCTGAGAGATTTATAACTGGACAGCATAGCTGCCATTATACTGGTGCCACACAATGAAGACATCTCTCCATCAAAAAACCCATACAAGCAAAGGTGTAATATGCAACATAAATTGTTAAGTAGGAGGTGCTATGATGCTTCCTGTGCCACCTACAATATGGCCCTAAATAAAAAAGTAATTATGAATCTTCGTAAAGCAATGACACGATAAAACTAATACACTAAGAAAACTTAACATAGCAAAGCGAAGAACACATCGCAATGAGTTACCTTAATCCTTCGACTAGATTCGTTAAAAATAAGAACATACGATTAACTGATTATCCTTAACGTTAAGCCACTGCAACAAACGAAAAAAGAATTACAATACATTTATTTATCAGCTATAGCCATGTATATTCAAGAAAATGGAGGTAAAGTGAGTTGGAGCAGTACTTACCGGCGAGGGGGACTGCGTCGTGGTGGTGAGCGGCCTCTTGGGGGGAACATATCGCGGCCACCTCCGTACATGTCACGCCTGCACAAAAGTAAAACCAATCATCAGCAATTACACACAAAATTTGAATCATGGCCACTAACAAACTGCTATGGATATAACGGGGTTACATAACAGTGACTGTTTGGTGATTTTACTCTTCTAATTTGGCTCTACCATTAACTCTACAATATATACTAATGCACTATATATTTAATGTCAGTTAACAACCACAGCAAAATAATAAATTGCCTGCAAATACATGTAGAATATGCATGATGATATTAATTAATAAAACAAGCAGTTCCATTTAACCTAAAGAGATGTATGGATCCATGACACTGTTCCCAACATGCCTACTCCTTTGATATTACATAACAACTCCATTCACCTCTTGATGACCAAACCCACAAACAAGATAAAGGTAACTGCAGTATGAGATACCAGTAGGCCTACTAATGTTCAAATCAACAACAAGGTTCCATCCATCATCCAATCCTATGTTGCCCCATGAGGAGAGTAGGAGCCCAGGGCTAGGTAAGTTGGTCCTGACATTTAAGATGAGAATGACCAGCCTTGCTCATCCCTGAGTAGCTCTGTGTGAGCAATAAACCCCAATCACCCCTTGGATATAAACCTGCACCGGCTCAATCCAACTGTAGTGTCCTAATTACCCACTAAACCACCAGATGCCATAATTTGGTGATATGGTTATCACTCCATGCAGTAAATGGTTTCCTGGTGCACAGAAACCACTTGGTTTGTCACTCATAGTCACCCACAGGCAGAAGGTAGAGGAAAGAATGAAGGAAAGAAGACAGAAGAGGGAGTGTAAAGTCACCTGTAGGCAGAAGGAAAAGAATGAACGAACGAAAGACAAGAGGAAGGATGGAGGGGAGGAAAGGGCAGACTCCCAAAGCAGCACTACATCAAGTGAGTGGCTGGTGAGCACCCCCAACTACCACATAACAACTTATATATATCAGGAACTTTGCTGAGCTGTTAGCAGCATCAACGCTTATGGAAAATTTTCTTTACATCATAGTTTACGTACTTCAATCACCTCAACAGCTCAGTAGCTTACATATGTTCTACGAGTAGAACTATTTTCCTCCATAAATGCATTAAGACTAGTATGGTAATGCTGAACATCAAGATACTTTGAGTCTAAGACTGTATGGACATGTTCAAAGAATGCACACAGCTAGTGCCAAAAGTCTATGAATGCAAGACTGAGGGTACTGGTAATAGTCTATGGTAAGGCATGTAAGAATAAAGCAGACTAGTAGTAGTTGCCAAAGCCATCCCCCTGGGAGGAAGGAGTTACATTCCACCTCCCTCAATTTACATGCAAGAGAACCCCTTAGGAATGGCCCTGTATGTTAGTCACTTCCTAAGCATTTTCGGATAAAAGATGATTCACTCCATATTATAGTCCTGATGGTTCCACATCTATCTGGTACTGCAGCACTTGTTTCAATTTTACAAACCTCTCATACAGGTTGTACGGCTTTTATGCAAAAATACTGAATGATAATGAGCTTAGAGGAAGCTTCAATTCCTCCACATTAAGATTTACACAACTGGGTCATAAACCCCACTGACAGCACAACTACCTCAGTATGGTGAAGCTGCTAATTTTCACAATCTCCCAACAACTGTCTACAGCTTTCATGGAACTTTTAGAAGTAACCCATCATAAGGTAAATACAGTAAAATCTTTTGGAAGTAGTAAAAATATGCCAAAATAAGGTGTGATCATACTATACAGGTTGGAAACACTGCTTTGGAAAGATAAAGCAAAATAACAAGGAGACATTAACACAAAACATGCCAACACCGACAAGGTTAAAAGCAAAATTTGAAAATCAAATCTTAACAGCCAGACCCTCATCCAAAAACCAATAAAACCCTCAAACTTTTTTATTTTCTAATCAACTGGGAACCCTCGACATGCAATCCAGAGGATGGTTATTTTAAGCTGTCCACAACACATGCAAGCTGGAGTATGTGGGAGTTTTGCATCACTGTAAATAACTAATAAAAGTTTCATTTGAATTCACCAAAATCCTGCAGGGGCCACATATAAGGGTTTCAGTGATTCAAAACTCCTATTTGCACCTGCAAGTATTTGGTGTGAACAGTGCCTTACTCCTTGAAATGCTCTCAAACTAAACATTTCCAGCTGATATCACACCTTAATCTTTTAACATATCCCATTACATTCTCTGCAAATCAAAGGCTTTAGTCTGAAAATTTGTATGTGAAAAAATCCCAAGAATGTAAATTTCCAAATATCAAGATTATTGTAAACTGTCAAGTATCCCAGGGTACCCCAACAAATCACTTTAAACCTTTATCTAATATTTTTGCTCTCATTCCCCTTGGTCGCATAAAAATATAACTGCATTAACTCCAAAGCAGACAAGTTAAAAGGAAATGGCATAAATGGTTGCTGTACACAGCCTACACTCTCTTTAAGTGCAACGATTTGGAAAACAATTAGGGCTGGGATTCAGACTTACAATATATTCCCCCTATTAACTCAGAATTGTTTTTGCATGAAACTTCACTCTATTCACTTTTATTAGGGATAAAATTGGCACCTCTCCATCTTCAACACTGAGTTGTAACAAGAGATGCACTACAATATAAGGCTAGTCACTACAAAACAAGTCTTAATTTTGTTTTTTATTCTAGCATTGACCAAAAGTTAGTAACCTGGAAAGGGACTAGAATCTCTGGTTTAGTGAATGAGCTATGGTATAGCTAATGCAAGCTTCCCCAATACCAAGAAACATAGGGGGCTCCTGTATTCTCTTTGTTTTTCCAGCAAAAATGGGTCACTTATAGTGGAAGTGATTGCAAGTCTGTCTGTGCATCTGGACTCAGTGTAAAACATGAACTTGGGGAGGGTAGGTGAAGAGAGGTCAAAGTATCTACCATGCAAATACTGGGATTCAACACAAAAGCTGAACTTACCCAACACTTTCACAAATGCTGGGAGCTATTCTGGCATACAATTAAAATAGTTCACCATTAACATTTAATAATTACATTCAATTAGTTCTGAACTCGTAATCAGCTAGTTCTGGCACCTGATTTAGCTTCCGGTCCATAGAAACTATCAGATGGGCCATGGTCAACCTCAAATTAGGGATTCTTGGGGAGGAAGTATGGTGTTATTTGATTATGTTTCTCACAACTGCTGGAAGTAAATAACTTGGTTTTGGCACTTTGTTTAGTTTCTAATCTACAGAAAACATCAGCTGTACCATGGCCAACCTCAATACAGAAATTCTTTTTTAATAGGAAGCTTTGTGTCATAATTTGATTTGTAGATTATACTTTCAACACTGCAGAAGGCAATGTAAGCCACCATATTCTGTAAAGAAAATTGAGCAATCCAGCACTGAAAATAACAGTATGTCCTCCAAAGTTCTTGACTGAAAATAATTATGAAGTCACTCCAAAGCAGCTGCAATGTGAAAGAAACCTAGAGAATTGTATCTGTGTTTGGGGTCCAAGGCTGGGTCTGAAATTTCAGGAAGCAATTTAGGTAGCAAAGGAAGCTTTTTAAAACCCCTACACAGGCAGTACAGTCTGCTAATTAAAGTTTCTCTTGTACATTATTCATGTTTTAATATTGGCTTAGTTTATAACAGTAACATACAAGGAAATACTGAGAGGCAATGTGAATTATAACTTGCTAAGGAAGAGGTTCAATATTTTCAAGAACATTTGAAATACAACCCTATGTTTCCAAGCCCTGCTATAAAATTGTCTGTGAAGTTAATTACAAAATCTCCAAGCCACTTAAAATACAGGAGTGGGTTTCATGTTAGTCAGTGAAGTTTGGAGGGCTCACTGTCCAACATGCTACTGTGCACCAACCAAACATGAGGTGAGGGTAAGGGTAACATACTCTGGCCTTGGGGGGGGTCCATACATGTCTCCATAAGGGTCATCCCTCCTGTCGTAGCCCATGGGGGGTGGTCTGCGGTCCATGGGAGGGGGTGTACGACGGCCCATGGGAGGAGGATGCATGCGGTCGTACGAGTCGTACCGGTCATATGGGTCCCTGTGCACACAGAAGTTCATTTTTACATAAGGCTCAATTTAACCATTCATCCATCATCTAATCCTGTGTTGCCCTGTGAGGAGCGTAAGAGTCTGGGGCTAGGCAAATTGGTCCTGACAGTTAAGATGAAAGAGACAAGCCTCACTCATCCCTGAATGGCATTACATGAGCAATAAACCTCAACCACCCCTTGGATATAAACCAGCACCGGCTCAATTAGTGCCTTCATTACCCACAAAACTACCAGGCACCATAATTTGGTTATATTGTTACCACCCAAGGTGGTAAATGGTTTCCTGGTATACAGGAAACCATCTGGCTTGTCACTCAGTGTTAAGTCACTGATAGACAGACGGAAGATCAAAGATTACACAAAAGAAGGACAGAAGAGGATGAGAGGAAAGAGCAGTCACCTGAGAGCAGCACTACAATGAGTGAGAGGATGGTGGGCACCCCCACATAAAAACTCATAAAAATTACAAACACATGCCTTGTACATGTTTTTCTAATTTCTATGGTGCTGGAGAGGGACACCTTCAAACAATAGTATCAATAGGCTATAACCCACATCTGCTGCCTAGTTATATAAATGTACCTTTAACTCCTTTCCTATCCCCTGAAAGGGAGATGGTGCACTGCAGGCAAGAGGCAACATCAGCTTGCAGTTCATCAGGATCATATGCAGATGAACCTGGGACTACTACTACTAATTTTCTTTAACTTAATTTTTATCAGTGTGAAAGCACACAAGCCCAGGAAAGTCTTTAAATAAAACTTTAATAAACCCTTTTATGATAAAAGCCCTTTCCTAAGTTGAATAAACTGTCTGGCAACAGTAAGAGTACTGTACAATACAATTTATCAAAATAAATCTCACTAGTATACATGTGTTACATGGGAAAATACCTGTATGCTGGTTCACGGGGCATTGGTGGGGGTGGGCGGCGATCCAGTGCTCCTGCGGGAGGTAAGGGCCGCCTGTCGCGTCTCTCGTAGTCATCGTAATATCCATTCCTCATGGGGGGTGCTGGAGGAGGGCCTGGAGGTTAGGGTGCCAGTTTAACAATTTTGGCATCACACAAAAAAAACTTTATATCAGGCCAACTCTAAGTTTTGACAAGATCTGGGTATTCATTGGAGATATCTGCTACAGCTTTAATAACACTGTAATTGAATTTCAGCACCTATTAGGTATTTCTTGAGTTCTGTGTACCTAGAATATTCTAGTAAGTCTGACTTGATTCTAGTGCATTATTTTTTATTCTAACATCTCAATGCTATTTTAGCACCTTCTGATGAGACTCCAGCATCTACCGAATTGAATCTAGCACCTCTGACTTGGTTCAAGCACTTTCTAACTTAGTCTAGCATCTTTTGATTCATCTACTGTACCTGGAGGTGGAGGTCCATAGCGATCAGCCATGGGGGGTCTGCGGTCATATGGTCCTGGTCTACCCATACCACGTCCTCTCATGGGACCACCACGCCCACGGAATCCGCCCCCCATCCCACCTCGACCCATCCCACCCATTCCACCACCAGCTCTCTTCTCTCCAGTGGATTGCTGTACATGAGAAAAAAATATTAATCCAGCCCCCTATGTGACTACACCTAGCCATAAAATGACCTGAAAGGGGATAGGGGTCTTTGCTGAAGGATATTAACGAAAGGCACAATTCCTTTACCAGTTACCTTCTCACCTGTTTACTGTTGTCAAGTGCTATTTACAACAGTGCACTTGCAATAGGATCAGAAATGTGCTAACACTGAAATTTTCAGTTCTAAAACCCAAGTGTTGGCACTCTCACTTCCCTGACATTACACATCTACAAGAACAATACCAGGCAAACAGACACACAAAATCAAACTCATCAAATACACTTATCCACACAATTAAATGAATAGGTGCATCTTCAATTGTGTGGTTAATAAAATATTGGAGAAGGCTTACTGGCAATGAAGGTTTAATAGCAACAATATATAACCAGGAGAAAAAAGGGGGGAAGATCATTTACTGTGTGTTGTCAAAACAATGGACCACTGTATAAGATTGTTAACACATCATGACATCATGAGGGAAGATGGGCAACTAAGGAACATGATAATATTGTGAATACCATAGTAATATAAATACTGTACATTCAAAGGAGGGTTCTAAAAGTGTGCTACTTCACTCATGAAAAACAGAGTACGAATGCTGAAGAATTCATGGATCATAATCATCATTTTCCCAAACTCTTTTCCCACACTGTTAAAAAATCTCATTTATGAATAACAAAAAAGCACACAACCATCTAAATGAAACTGAACAAGAGCCTGGAAGAAATAAATAACTGTACAAAACTTTTAGCTTGGCCAAAATTTTCATCTTTTTGCAGCTTATTTCACAACTCTGAATAGCATAAAATAAAATTAAAATATGGATACATAAGGGCCAACAGTACCACTTTCTCTGCCATAGTGACTCAGTGAAGGTCAGAAATATTGTGCACATATAGTTGTGAATCAGTCAGTATGTTGGCAGTGGTAGGAGGGACAGACGGTGTGTAAGAGAAGACTGCCAAGCAATCCACTCCTCCCTCCTTCTTAACTAATACTCTTTTTACTCTAACCCCACACAAAACTCCCATCTCATCTTGAATGCATTGTTGTAACAACCAATTAAGACTGGAATACTGTTCTAGTCATAAAGTGCTACCACTTCCTCCTTCCCTCTTATTCTCTTTTTACTGACATCTTAAAACTGCCATCTCTCCCGAGAATGCCAGGCAGTGATTAAAGTTAACACTAGTATACGACACTAGTCAAGAAGTTCAATGGAAAGG
The DNA here is from genome assembly GCF_032717465.1 of Coenobita brevimanus. NCBI lineage: Eukaryota > Metazoa > Arthropoda > Malacostraca > Decapoda > Coenobitidae > Coenobita > Coenobita brevimanus. Next base: position 496,126 of record NC_137041.1, on the reverse strand, counting down.
ATGCTGTGCCATAGTACTGTCTCTCTGCCAATGAGCAATGGAAAAAAGTACAAAACGATTATAATCTGGGTAAAGTTAAGGTAAAAGCATAGTAGATATGGGAGGAAAAGAGGGGCTGTGATAGGGAGTGTCTACAATAGGTCGAGATAGTGTCAAGAGCAGGGAGGGGGATGACTACAAGGCTGCCAATCATCTGTCAGCCAAAAATTTGGCAAGGTAGGATGGTATGTACAATTTATGGCATGCAAGACATCAGGCATATCTGTTATCAGCTACAGATGCTCTCCCCCTCAAATACGGAACTAAGGAGCCCCAATTTTCTCTTGTGCAGATTTAAAATCTTACATTAGCTGAAAGAAAATGCAAAACAGATTAATTCAGCCAAAGGCATCAAATGAGAACTACCCTTACTTTCATATGCAGCTAACTGATGGTCAACAGACATACAACACTGATCTTACCTCAACACTGATCTTAAAGCCATTCATATCCCAGTTATTGAGGTTCCTGATGGCTGTGGCGGCCTGGTCTTCTGTCTTCATGTGAACGAAGGCATAGTTGCCCAAGATGGAGCATTCTGTCACCTCACCAAACCTCTCAAACAGTTTGCGCAGCTCAAAGTCCTTGCATGTAGGTGGAAGCTTGCCCACAAAAATCTTGGTTTTGGGGGGCATTGTGACACCTGAAATAATAGTGGTTTAAGTCTACAAAAACATCAAGGAACACTGTTTTTCAGAACTGTATTATGTACAGCCAGTCCCTCTAATATATGCATTTGATGATCGATGGAGTGCAGAATTTTGTAGATGTTTATGACCATTGTGCCCTGAGAGTAAGTGTAGAAAAGAGTAAAGTGATGTTTACTGAGAGAGAAGGCAACTCCCAGTGTGATGTTACAGTGAATGGAGAGAGACTGGAATTAGTGAGAGAGGTCAAATACCTGGATAGTGAAAGAAAGGAGAGGAAAATGTGCAAAAGAAGTGGAAAGTAGGGTGACACACAGAAGGAAAGTAGCTGGTGCTATGAAGGCCTTGATAAGAAACAGAGGCTTGAGTGTTGCAGCTGCACGAGGCTTACATGAAGGTGTGTTACTGCCAAAAACATACGAATGTGAGACTATGGTGTGGCATGAAAATGGAGTCAAGAGTAAGAGTGGTAGAGATGGGACTCCTGAAGAATGTATGTGGAGTTCAGAGAGTGGATAGGATATGGAATAATGTGATCTGTGACAGATACGGAGTGAAGAAGTCTGTGGACACCAGAATTGAAGAAAGTGTACCGAAATTGTATGGTCATGCGGAAAGAATGGATGAAAATTGTGGTGAAAATGTATACCTGAGCGAATTTGAAAGGGAAAGGACGCGAGGTAGACCAAGACAGGTGGAAGGATAGGGTGGATGAGTACCGTATGTGAAGAAGAGAAGTATGGAAGTTGGTGAGGCTATGGGACTGACAAGAGATCAAGCTAGGTGGATGAATTTTGTTCGAAGAGCTTGACCAGGGATTTGGTATGTGAAGCTACAGAACGTGGTGAGAATTTTTTGGTCTATCTGATGGAGCCAGGATTTCAAGGGCTTGAATGATAAGTAAGGAGGTGTGGCCCACTGAACGGGGCAAACTTTGGCTGTCTGGACTGCTATGTCTCACCCTCCTCTAGGGTGGGAAAGGAGGCCAGGATGATGATGATGATGATGAAAATCTATGTCTGATGGACCAATGTGACACCTGACACAAAGGTTCATTCACAAAAACAACAAAAGCATTAAAAAGATGTTCTATCTATCTATTGTCGGACGCCCTAATCCCGTAAGGGGTGGCCACAAACAAATCGCCCTAGTGTTGTGGTACTGGTACTATGTTTTTAGAGTAGCTCTACATTGAACAGCAAGCCAAATGGTTTCCTGTAAGCCAGGAAAGCATTTACAACATTGGGTGGTAACCTTATAACCAACCAACACATGTTCCCTATGTGGCAACATGTGGGTTGGCACAGGGTTAGTGCCTCTCCCTGGAAAACAGCTACCGGTAACTAAAAATATGAACAAGAAGATCACTGGAGTCATGGCTATTGTCTGGTTGCCAAGTTTATATCCAATAAAGAATGGCAGCCAAGCTTGAGCATTTCTGAATCACTTGTGTACCCCATTCACTGCAATGACTTCAGAAAAAAATTAAATTGTTATTGCTACCATCAGGCAATTTTCCATGCCAAGGAGAATTTTTGCATTGGAGGTGCTAAATAGTCTCATATGCTCTTGTGCTATTACAAGGTCTGCTGTGAGTTGAATAAAATTACAATATCTGGTGATAAAGCTGCACAAAGAACTTTATTTAAGCCTAATAACAACAATATTACTCAGCTAAGAAATCACTGCAGTCAAATGGTGCAGAAAAGGCGGCAACTTCACTTTCGCATTATTAAAGTAATGCACCTTTAACTGTCTCATGAGTTCTGGTTAACGGAAATTTTCCAGGTGGCACGGGAGGATCTGTTCCAACTCCTCTGATGTACTGTATTTTGAATATTCCATCTCATATTTGTTCACAAAAATACCTCTGTGTCAAGGTTTCTGCTTCTGGGTCATTTCAAGATACCATCAAGGACTTTGTAGCATCTCTTCCTCTAACTTACTTGGCATATATTACACCTTGAAATTATCTGGTATGTACTTGTATAATTTTAATATCAACATCAACTGTCTCCCATACCAGACAGTAACATAATAAGCAAAACAAATTACTGAAAATGGTTAGTGAAGTTAGTTTTGAATGAATTAAGGGTTGACCAGAATATTTTGTTATCATTTGGGTTGTTTAATAGTTTGTTAGCATGTCTATGTAGAAAGTTTGATAATAGTTTTGGCATGGTTTCTGATATTTCTATAATAGTTAAAAGCTTCTTTGGTTTTCGTTCTAGTATATGTGTTATAGGCTATTGTTTTATGTTGTTACTCTTGCACAATTGTGGTCAAACCATTTAGGAGAATTGCATCTTTTTCTGTAACTATGATGGGGAATGAATGTTTCCATAGCGACTTTAATGAAATCCTGTATGTGGCCCAATGTGGAATTTGCATCTTGGGAGATAAAGGAGGTCCAAGGAACATCCATGAAAAAATTATGGCGTCCCTCCCAGATCGGATCTTGAATTTGGCTCTATATTGTATTTTGTTTTTCTCTTGGAGGGAACTGTTACTGCGGGCTCATGGCCTTTGGTTCCTTCTTCCTCCAAAAAAAAAAAAAAAAAAAAAAAAAAAAAAAAAAAGGTCTGCTCGGTCGGACTGCCATGAAATCTCCAGCCACCTGAAATACGACCTTCAATTCTCCAACCACGCTGCTGTAACTATCTCATGCTTTCTACTTAGTTTCATACTGTATACCAGCAACATATCTTTAATTGTCCAATGGTTCCTGCAACTTTAATCAGCTCAGATCAAATGGCACTTGTGACACACTAAGGTTTCCAATGAAGTACTGTACAAGCAGCACCAAGACAACACTTCAATAAAATAAAAATTGACATCCATACCTGGTATCTATTCAACCCTGACTTGACCCAGTCCTCCTTTTCTGCTTCATGTAATTTAGTTGAACAGCAAAATAAGACAACACTGTACTGTAGTTCCACACTGTCTCCAAAACACTTCTCTGTGACTAGCATAATGCATTCTACAACTGTCAGGAGTCAGCATTCAAGACAAAGATGAAAGTCTGCAGATATGAATCTACAATGTATAGCAGCAAAACCACGCTTCTAGACCTATCCGGAAGATACCTAACATGCTGTGATTGGGTAAGACCTTCAGAGGATCCCCCCTTGAAATGTACATAAAAGATAAAACTTGCAGACAGCCATTCCTGTGTTAAAGGATGCTCAGACTGCCCAATACCCCACCATCAAGCCACGAGACGGCACACTGCAACTTTACAGGAGTCGTAAAACTTGGAGAATTTACGTCCCTGGAACAACAAAAATTAAACCTTTGAGGGGGCCTGTCACTCAAACTCTGACTGCAACAACAAAGTTAGGGTGGAAGTGCGGGGTAATGAAATATTGATAAATGCTTTAGCCATCAAGATAAATACTCTAGCTGTCACGAAAAAGGTCACCCACGCAATTACGTGAAGAAAGAGACAGCAAGTCAAAAGGTTAAACCAGATTTCTACGCCCAACAATTTACAAACACCGACTTCTACGTCCAGCAATTTAAATCATTCCCCAAAATCCGTATGTCTGAGCGACCTTCTTTGGGCGTGCTAAAGGTTATGTCCATCTTTGCTGAGTGAATATTCTAGATCTCAAGGGGGAATTTACATACAAAAGTTTGACCACGGTTCGTCGTGTTTACTGGAGACCTTGCCACATCATGTCAATCATCTTGGCAGCGATACACCTCACAGCCAAGAGCTACTGATTTATGAGACTCTGTACACATTAATTTGACCTCCTAAAACTGCCATTTCTCCATCTTGAATACTCATCTACAATATGATGACATTGGAATATCTTGGCAGTGGTACACCTTACAGTCAACAGCTACTGATCTGGACAAGTAGCAATTTAATTTGGTTATAAATTGCTACCTCTCCAGCTTGAATGCCAAACTATAAGATTATCACAAAAATATGAGTTCCAGAAAATCCCCTACAATCAAAAGTACTAAAACAATATCTTTCAACTCCTTTAAAAGACATGAAGGAAACTAATTAAATGTAGCAAAGACTCAGTTGTCCTCAAATTCATGGGGTCAATAGGCCATGCATTCCACTACTATACTTGTATCATTCATCAGCCTTCCTGTTTGTTGCCTAATCAGCACTCTTCAACAGAACTGACCACATCCAGCTCATCAGCAACTCCTTAACACTGCTTAATCAAATAGGTGTTGTAGCACAAGTTCTATGGTACATAATCAATACGGTACCTCTTTAGATGTTCACAGCCTTCAATAACCCTACCCATGTCTTTCCTGAGCTGAATGACAGTATCCTAACACTGAGAAGGCAAGTTGTCTTACTTAATCTTATAAAATTGAATAGTAGTCAATACATACGTAAATTTTAATGCCATTCAAAGTTATCGTAAAAAGTCTGGTGGGAAACTACATAGTGGAAGAAAGTTTCTACATCAATGTTAATGAATAAAATATGAAGTGGTTAGGATTATGGTAGCCGTAACTAAACACATACAGTACACTCAGACTACAATTACAACACTTAGAGCTTTTATACATGTAATGTATGCTAGAGTTCTATATATCTATCTATCTATTGCCAGATGCCTCAATCCCGTTTGGGGTGGCCACAAACAAATCGCCTCCAAGTCGCCCTGTCCCCCGCCATTTCACTCCCCTGCTCCCAACTCACACCCCCCTCTCTCATATACCTCTCCACCCCATCCCTCCATCTCATCCTCGGCCTCCCCCTCCCTCTTCCCCCCTCCACCTCACTCACATACACCTCTTCGTCAGTCTTTCACCCTCCATCCTCTCCACATGGCCAAACCACCTCAGTGTGTTCCTCATAACGCTTCCTGTCACATCCACATCCACACCACAACTGCTACAAGTCTCCTTAAGCCGCTAGAATTTGGCAGTTATATTCGGTGGTTCAGGTTATGGCTGTTGTAATTGTAGTCTGTGAGTGTACAGTATACTGTACTTATGGTTGCCATAATCCTAACCACAGCCAATAAAATCAGGTTTTACACTATATATACATATATGGATAAAGGGCTAACAAATTTCTCAACTTTTGGCAACCTGATGACCAGAGATTAGGAATGTCTGTGAAGTACGTAAAAAATATTTTTTCACATAAAACAAGTGTTTTTTGAAGGGGGAGGGGAGATTTCTGCCAGAGATGTACCTAAATTGGCCTAAATAACATCTCTGGTAATGAGTCGCCACATCTGCTACCATGGACATGTACAAGACAGGTTGGTAGCCTTTCATCAGTGGCTCTGCGTCCTGCCACAACCCTCATACAACACCACCCTCCCTCACCATCTACACGTCTGTCTATGTGACTTATGGTTTCACAGCTTTTATAACTTTTTTCTTATTGATATATATAGGACCTCCTGCTCACAAGCTGCCTATAACAACTTCTAGTTATAAGAGAGCAAAGAATGTACAGTATATTGGTAACAACTGATCTTTCAGAATTATATAAGGCTACTGTTTTGAAATGTCAATTGATTTCAGGGGGGATCTACCCCTGTTCCCCGTGGGTACAGGATTGGTTGTATATTTCTGAGTTTGTTTTCCTGAATTTTTCACAGATATAAAGCACTGATTAGAACCACATATTTTAGTTTTTCCTGCACATGTTTTGGTGAAAATAATTAACATTAAAAAATATATATATAAACAAAAATTAAACAGCCTACATAACATATTTGATCTCTGCTGATGACCTGCCTTAAGAAGTCTCTCATGAGCTACAAATAAACCTGGCAGTACCAACAAAGACATCATACTAGGCTAAATGAGATGCTAACTGGTAAATAAACATAATGACTAACAAAATACTGGACTCAAGGAACCAACCAATCTCCCTGTCTTCATTTCCTAAACCTACTGATTTCCGGAAAACAAAATAAACTGCCTCCTTCATGAAGTTTGTCTGAAAGCAAGCACACAGAATCTCAATTTTGCAAAATTTTAAGTCCTCTTGATAGCCATTTTGATTGATAATGAGCTTAAGTGTCACGAAAATGGGTCGGCAAGACTGTACTGCAATGCCTTACCTCAGCACTATTATTTGTTCATGTGTCATGGCTGCCTTAGGAGACTTTCTCTGAGGAATGAAATATTATTCCTCATGTGACTAACCACATGGAGTTTTTGCCTGAAATTTTGGCGTCAAAGAAACGGGCAGCTGTACCACTGTTCTTAGACATTAGGTAAATTTGCCAAAATCCTTAAAACCCTCGCATTACGGTAGTATTTAGGAAAAACAGCAACGTCCCCTTACACTTCACTAAGATCTACTGGTGAAATAGCCAAAAGCTCTTTTTTTCCCTTGGTAACTCTGGATTTGTCTACAAAATGGAAAGTCAATACCATCCAAAATAACTCGGAGGAACACTGACTTATCATGTTCAAAATACAAGTTGTTATGACTTTTGGTGCTTGCAAAAACGGGGGTAGCAGCACAGGTCAGTATACAATACCAATATTTGTCACGATATCTTGCCTTTGTTGCGAAAATGTGACTCGTCTAACAGTCTGATTATGCATAATCATTCAAAATCATCGGAATAATCTTATATAATTTAAAACCAAACTTTTAACACCACGTTCAGAGTAACACCCTGAGAAATCTAAAAGCAAATCCCAACAAACGGCACAAGCATCTTAAAACCAGTATCACACCAAACTAATTTCAGGTGGGGTGCATGTAACTTAAAAATGTCGCCCTTGTTTCGACCTGCATTTAAACTAATTTTGAAAATCTTTATAAACTGCCTAATAGGAATACAATAAGCCCAAGTCATGCATGGCAATGAATTATTTCCGAGTATTGGGTCATGTTTACCGGTATTTCTTTTCATCTCGTGAATTATTTCAACTAACAAAACTCCAGAAACAAATATCTGATTGTGGTAGCCTAAATAAAAGTACCATGTTAAACAATGCACCCGTACAAAGCAACGAAAATAATGCACAGTACTATATTCTGATAATAGGCAAGGTACCGTAAACTGTGTATATCAAATTAAAATTTCACTCAACTGAACAAGATAGTAACATTGTCCTTGGCAAAATAAACCATCAATGGAAGTGAAATTCTGGTTAAAATGCGATAACTGAAGAGCTTAACTCTGGCGAACTGGCGGCTATATTCGCGGTTTAATGGTAATTTATTTCCCTTGGCTTAGAATCGTCACATCTTGCACGAATAAAGTGATGATGCTTCCATTCAAGATGATGCTGGTTTCAAAATGACGAAAAGGAAGAAAAAAATGAAGATTCGAATCTACGACGCTGTCCCGGCCCGCACTCCCCTACCCACCCCATTACCCCCTCCGCATGGGACAAGGCCGGCGGGACTGTCCTAATCATTTACTTATCTGGGATTATTTCCACCATCCAGCATGCTGGCGTATAATCGGGACATTTATATTAATTTCGAGGACCATGAGGTTATCTGGAGGCCACGGAGACAACGTGATTCCACCTTCTTCCCCTCCACGCGTTTGATAATGATGCTGCTCGCCCACAATGGAGGCCGAGGTTTTATACGGCCATTAGGTGACTTTACGGCGTACTTCCCTCCATGGTCACTAGATTACACCTAAAACAAGTCCACGGTACCCTAGGAACACCAGAAATCAACCTACCTCTGTGTGAAAATACTGCTACGGCGTAATATCAATAAAGGCTAGAAAATACCGGGAGCGCGAAAGGGTAACGTCCTCCCACGCTGCTAGCAGAGACGAAGTGACGCCGCGCCGCCTGGGAACTCGGTTGCCAGAATTATTTCATTTAGGTTGATAAACTTTCCTTAAAAAGGTCTTACAGGCTCTAAAAACACCAAAATTCCCATTAATTCTCTAGGAAATACAACACCATTCCTAAAACTTGGTAATAATTCATAAAACATTGTTGCCAGATAGAAGGAAGTATCGCAACGGCCCGTAATAAAATCAATAAATAGGCAACTGATGCCATGACGTCACCCACGCCCCACCCTTCCAACCAATCAGGCGCTTCAATAATTGCAGCGGTGCCATATTTCCTCATTGTGTGGTTGTGATTTATTTTGAACGTACCACACTTAAAAATCAAGCAATTTTACTGATTAAACTGGTATATATGCAATTATAATAGGCTAGATGGAGTAAAACAACCATAGCGATAGCGAAACTGGGGGTTTCTTATCTAATTAGCTCTAAATACGATACTAAGAGAAATGTATTGGTGAAATGAAGGGCGTCTGAGTTGTCAAAGCTTTCTTAGACTTACAGTTAAGACCTAATATTCCTTCATAACCATTTGGCAGCTACAGAAATACTTTTTTTTCAATTACAAAGCAACACGGATATTCATACTAAGCCATACAACCAACCCTTACAACAGAGGATTAAAAAAGCTACAGTGCTTTAAGCAAAAAAAACATTTAATCAGTAAATCACGTAAAGACCAGGTAAAATAATCAACGGGTGGAGAATGTGAATAATGATCATTGCAACTGAAATTATTACTATGTGGCACAATTTTGAAGATTTGGCGGGCTTCTCCAAGGACTGATTATGGCGGGCTTGAGTGGAGGGAAGCCGTAGGGCGGAGAGTACCGGCGTCTGTATTTTTTGCTTCAAATACAGCACTGTCATAAGCTATTTATTTGTCAGTGTAACCGAATATATATGTATGCTTTTATATAGTTATAGTCTCCAATGCTTTTATCTGGTATATTTCCAAAGCACTACTCATGGTCGGGATGATTAAAGCAAAGAATGAGTCATTTGATTTGAGTGTTAATACAATCACCTTTACTCTCCTCGATAAGTTGATTGATTGAAATGTTTATTGTTGTAAAGGTGAAGTTCATAAAGCATTTCAGCAAACACCAGATGATTTTGTCAGGCTGGATGACTCATAGGAGCCCGAGTGTTAAGCAATATTGTTACAAATTCTTGATATTAGCAGACTCATACCTTCAGCGTGTGGATTATTTTCATGTATTTCAACTGTGTGTTGTTTATTCGTTCTTTTTTCTACTGATATATATATATTTTTTTCAAACAGTAAAGCAGTCAGCATTACTGTATGCTTGGGATGAGGGTCCGGGAGCTAGGAGCGGATATCCTGCATTCTCTCTCGTGTGTCCTTCACTGGTCCTATTATTTCACTTTGGCGCTGGGAAGTTGCCTTCACTTGGTGGCACTGATATATCTATGGGCGTCGGAACTGCGAAGTTATATAAACGTTAAACTCCCTTCCGATCCTCCAAAAGGAGGATGGCGCACTGCTGATGGGCAACTTCAGCCTGCAGCTCACCGAGTTCACGTTTAGATGAGCCTGGGCCCACAAAAAAATGAAGAAAATCGTTAAACAGCAGCGAGAAAGAGAGGGCAAGATAGCAGTGCCTTTTAATTAGTCATCCACTCCATTACAAACCCTTACATCCGTTGACATCATTATTTGCATTAATTTCCATGCTATTAAGTCACTTCTAAGCTGAATAAAATCGTCTGGGGTAGGATGAATTGTTATTATTGTGGCCCCAGAATCATCGAAGCATGAACTCAGTAGACTGCAGACTCAAGTTCCTATTCTCCTGCAGCCCACCATCTTCTTTTCCAGTTCAGGGAGGGAACTGTGGAGAGTTTGTATAATACGGCAGTAGATCCACTGCGTTCAGTTACACTGGTACCACCATGTGAAAGTGTTCATATTAAGCACTGTACCCAACTTGGAGGGGTTTTTCGTCCTTTTGTACCTTATTTCCCGTCGATAAATGGAAAAATTAGACAATACTATGGCCCCACATCCTTTCCGTAACACTTCTTCATGACCAACACCAAAAGAGATATGGTAATTTTATGCCTAGTTAGTGAATGGAGTATAGAAGCAAAAACTGCCTAAAACGCATAAACATATACCTCTTCGTGGTGAATAAAGTTGTCTGGAGCAAGAATGAATATCTAACTTTACATGCCAAGGCAGCATGGTTAAAGCTGATTCACAGGCATTTAATTAAAATTAAAAAAAAAAGGAAAAAACATACCTGCTCACCATGTTTCTATGTACACTGCCTCTCTCTCTCTCTCTCTCTCACTTTCAGGCTGATTGGCAGGTACTCAATTTATTCCTTTTCCAGCATACGATTTTATTCAGCAGGGAAGGGGGGGGGGGTCATCGTCTTAAAGGTTAACCTTGCCAAACCTATAAATTTCTTTTTTCTTGTCTGAGATCTCTTTTAGGGAAGGGATTTCTGGAGTACGATAGCCTATTGCCCTTTTACTACTACTACTATTGCTACTGCCACTACTATCACCACCACTATTACTACTACTACTACTGCTACTATTGCTATTACTACTGCTACCACCACCACTACTACTACTGCTACTACTACTATTACTAATGATAATAATTATAGTACCATAACAATACAGGTACTACTACTTTTATTACTTCTACTACTCAGACATCTATCCACTCTACTGCATATAAACATACCTTTTCGTGCTCTGAAAAGGGTTGTAGCTAATACAGAGATAAGATTATAGGGGACAGTCTAATTTCTCTCTCTCTTTCTCTCACTCGAACAAGTTTTTATTTGCAAGTGTACGATGTATTAGCCAGAAGGTATCATTTGAGAGAGAGAGAGAAAGAGAGAGAGAGGTATCTGAATCCAATAACCAATTACAAGAATTTTATTGGTAACAAAGAAGGAGGAGGTGGGGGAAGGCAAGAAGGAAGAGGAGGAGATGCTGACTGGATGATGATGATTTTATTATTATTATTTTTTTTAAGGTGTCCAACTCTGGGAATAGGCTTCACAGCCCCCTTCCAAGGCCCAGTAGTCCTTTTACAAACTGCACACCTCCACATGCCACCACTTCAGCGCTAACACCCACCGTCCATATTGAATACATGCTAGGGCTGTTTCATACAGGACTGGTGTGTTGGCATTAGCGAGGGTATTTTTATGACGTGTCGGCGGGTCTTCTGGTAGATCGGTAAAGTCTGATTTTATGATATTCAAATCCTTAAACTGTTTTCTGTCCCAGCGGGGATTTGAACCTGGGTCCAGAAGGACTGCAGGCCACCTCTCTACTGACTGAGCCACTGTGTGTGTGTATGTGATTGGAGAGATGGCACTGATTAAAGTAGGATGAGGAAGAAGAAAAAGAGCTGGAGGAGGAGGAAGAAGAGATGAAGCAGGAAGAGGAAGGGGGAGATGGAGGAAGAAGTAGTATGAGAAAACACATCATCATGACCATCATCACTACCATCATCACTACCATCATCACTACCATCACCACAATAACTGCAACCATACATAACAGATAGTTGACCATACATAAAGGACAGATGATCATACATAAAGCACAGATAACCATATAAAGGATAGATGATCATACATAAAGCATAGATGACCATACAAGATCATACATAAAGGATAGATGACCATACATAAAGGAGAGATGACCATACATTAATGATACATGACCATACATAAAGCATAGATGATCATACATATGGATAGATGACCATATGTACAGTATAAATAACCATACATAAAAGACAAATGACAATATATAAAGGATAGATGAATAGCCTTTCCTACTCTCTTTTATGGCATTATATGATAGAGAAACATCCAGTCACCTCTTAGCAACGGTACATACTCTCATCCACTCTATGACCAGCCCACTGACATTATGATTACATCACTTTAACATGTAATATATTTCTCTCCATCTTGAATGCTGAGGTATAACAAGAGACAGCCAAAATAAGGCGCTGGTCACAAATACAGTACTCATACATGCTATGGAAAGAATGCATGGCTATAGTACTGTACAGTATTGTCACCTTCTGCCATTCAAGTACCGAAAAAAAAAAAAATAATAATAATAAAATCTCCACTAAATTAAGGTGAATGAATAATAATTCGGGAATTTCACGTAATACTATAGCACAGTATGTTTGTTCTAACCCGACGAAGATCCCTAACCCTTTGCAGCTCAGTTGATGGACAAGTGTAGTCAGAAGGAAGGGTTGATATGACTAGCAGCTCATCGAATTTCATGCACCAATCACTTGGGGTTCATTGTGTGAGTAGCCCTGTTCCATCAGGTGAAAACAGACTAGATCTTTAAATTGTATTTATATGTAGGAATCTGTGACATACAACACAACACAGAACAATAAAACCAAGTTATGAACATACCAAACACACCAAATAACAATACAGTATAATAAATTTGGAAGATGAGGCAGAGTGATTAAATTGGTGTTAATCAGAATGAAAATTACCATCATCATCATCATCAGGATCACCATCCTGACCACTATTCCCTTAGTGTTTGTTCCTTTGCTTTTAAATACTGTACTATAATTAGAGTAGCTCACTCCATCCATTAAATCACAGCTGTAATTAAATACTGTATTACCGGTAAGGGTTTATCTATACAGGGATTGTCCAGGAAATGTGCATAAAACTTCAAGGGGTTATTTTGGGTATAATTTTAAGTACTCATAATAAATGCTATATAAATGAAGGTCAAATTCTCAGCTGATATGGCACCACACTTACTGCTGACTTTATGGGTGAAAATGGTCTCTCTCATAATACACCCGTAAGGCCATCAGTCACTGTAGCTCCATAATATCTGAGAATTGGACACATATTGATATAAAGTAATAATGGTACTGTAGTTATTGCACAAAATTACACCCAAGAATAGCCTCCAGAAGCTTCTCATATATTTATCATGACACCCTGTAGAACAGGTCTGTTGAGGGGTGTGCAATGTGACAACTTTATTTCCTAGGAAGACAGGTTATAAACAGTTACATACAGCACATTCACAGGCTTATAGTATATTCCCTAGGAAGATGGACTCTGTGGTCTGTGTTGATAAGAATGAGTGCAAATGTGTGGATAATAGTGGTGTAGTCAGAGACCTGACCTTCACAGTGACCACCCAAAACTCTGGGGGGAAACCTCCAGATCCTCCTGAATTGTTCTCCTTTGACCATCCCCCAAGTACCACACCTTGGCCATCCCATTTTAAATATCCTAGCTATGCCCCTGGTGGACATCCACCATTTTTTTTATGCTGACTTCTGAAGCAAGCAATGATGATAGAACATGTATGAGCTTTCTGTGCCTCTGCTGACTACAGTTTACAGTATCATGTGGAATGCAGGCTGATCATATCTTACAGTACTGTATGTGCTTCATAAATGACTGTCAAATATTAGGGAATTGCTTACATCTTCACACACTCCTTTTTAACAACATGACAAATAGTCCAAAATGTGTGTGTGTGTGTGTGAGAGAGAGAGAGAGAGAGAGAGACAGAGAGAGAGAGAGAGAGAGAAATACTTAAGCTCTCTCCTGTGTTTCCTTTCAATGCAATTTCATAACGAGTAATACAGGTATCATTACATACACAAATAACTTTTAGCATCCACAAACACACACCACACATTCACAAACATACTTCCTAAAATTACAGCCAACATTAATCACTCGACAAATAACTTATTCTCCTTCACTTAACCTAATAGAACCTTTAGTGTGCAGTCACACGGCTTTGGAAGTTTCTTAACACCTCTTCCTCAGTCAATTATTCTGTACAATACATCTCAATATCCTCCAGCATGTTACTGAGAGAAAATATGTTGATAATAATACAATAAGTAACATATGAGAGAATGCTCACCCGTAACGTGCAAAATAAATCAGTAAGGATGAGATGCTATAATGTCTCCTATGCCGCTTAGAATTCAAACGATACTCCTTTCACATTTAAAAGCGAAATCCATTTGTCCAGGTATAGCAAGTTAATAATGTGAGAAGGGATGCATTTCCTTATATTTTCAGTCTACCATCAACTGATTAATCCATGTGTCTTTCCCTCTTCTTATAGCCAGATGTCATCAATTGTTTTCATCAAAGTGCATAATGTACTCCCTCATACTTCTTTTATATAATATGTTCACTGTTGTCTATTTCATCCAGCAAGCATCATTATCATCATCATCATCATCATCACCCACACCACCCAATCAGTGTAAAATATGACATAATGGCAAAGAATATAAATTATCTAAGAGAATTAACATATGATTATCTTGTATTACATAATGTGCAAGCATAACATGAATAAATGGAATTCTTGTGCACGGTAAAATCAGTCATTCTTTTCTACTTAACACTCTTTTCAAACTTCACTGGCATATTCAAATTAAGGTACATTAATGAAGGCTACAGAGGAACTATCATGAGCAAAACTACACTGACATCCTTTACCAGTACTGTATCCTACCTTTCATATTTCTCATTCTTCCTCATACATCAGCAAGTATCCTTCCATCTCATACTCTTTTGCTGTGTGCTTTGCATTGAATGATAAGTTGACAGGAAGGATGGGTCTTGAATGTATTAGTGTTGTGATGAGATATGATAGACTGAGATGATTTGAGGATGGAGGATGACAACTGGGTGCAGAGGGTGAGAGGTGTGAATGCTGAGGGTCAAGTTGCAAAAGGCAGACCGAAAATGACGTCGGATGAGATAACAGAATGTGACCTCAGGAATATGGGACTGAACAGAGAGGCTCCTAGAGACTGAGCAGCATGGAGAGTCACTATTTGATGACAAAGGTTGATCCATGCAAGCATGTTGGAGCTTTTATAGATGAAACAAAATGGATTTCATGTAACACATTCCATTGCCTCAGCCAGAAAGGAAGTATCAGCAAACTTTTGCTCAGGATAATGAAGTACAATCGGCAAGGTGCAAGGCGAACAGTGTAAAGGATATGTCGTAATGGAGATGGAACTTCAGGAAAAATAAGAGGGAGGAACTTCAGGATAAACAAGAGACAGTAACTTCAGGAGAGGACAATGCAACACTGCCGATGTGAGGAGGAAGGCATACTGTGGCAGGAGGACTTGGAAATGAAAGAGCATCTGGATGTTACAAGAACTGGCAAAAAGGTCTGATGTACAAATATCATAGTTCTGAACACAAGTGACTTAGAGAATTGTGATCAAACTATATGCTATTACAGGAATTAATATGTCTTGTAAGTATTATTAAAATATACTCTGGGTTATGTTCAGCAGAGCCACACATTAAAGCAAGTCCAGAGCAGATAATGGGTTCTTAATGCACACTGGTCACAATATAGGTTTTATCTTTCTGTTGGCAATATGAGTACAGACTAAGGAAGAATCAGAGTAGTGACTAAGTTTAAGCTACCCCAGACCAGTACATCTGAGAGCATATGACTAGCCTAAACATTTCGTAATAAAATACTTAGGTTTTGGTGGATGTTTACCACATTTGTGAGGATGATACCATATGTACAACCCCACAAACACAGAACATAATAACGAATGAGTGCAGAATTATTTCAGAATCATACTGTGATACTCAAAACTACATCCCACTGATGCAAAATGATGAACATAATACTGGTACATGCTGTATATATACATTTATATATTAGACAGTGCACTGTTTTCTAAATCATGACAGCAGAGGGACATACATTAATGTGTGACTTGCGGTCTTATACAATACTTTTACTTCTACATTGACAGTGTCAGTTCTGCACAGTTTAAATATTGCAGTATCACATGATTCTTGCTTTGAGTACTTAAAGCAAGTCAGTTTCTCGGAATGCAACTCAGCTTTACAGCGTCCTCTCAAAATTAGGATCATAAGATCTCAATTTTGTTCTTGAATGCAATACACAAAAATTTAAAGTTCATATAGGCATAATTTCAGTTCAGTTCGACACTACATGGTATTCTAACAGATCAAGGTGTGTATTCTTTCTGTGAATTCTTGAGTCTAGCTAGCACCCCTTCCTTAGCAGTATACAGTATCCTGAATATTACACCACAGTATTATCTTTAATGCTGTTTATATTTCTTTTACCAGTGGCATATACAGACTCTGACATACACAAACATTGCCACTCCAACACTGACTCTCACATGCATCACTCTTCCTACAGTCACCCCTTCCCCATTTGTACTTTTCCTGTATGGGGGATGACTGCAGTGGACTTAATGTGGACTGATACATACAGCAGATACAAAATACAGACACAGACAACATAAACTACATACATGGGAATACTGTTTTGCCATATGCAGAAAGTAACTGGTAAGAAAGAGGTGCCACAAAGCCTTTCAAAATGATGAGAATACAGGCACAAGGCATATGAACAAAAATTTCTTATAACTTAAAAAAGTCCAAATTTTTTCTTCATGTTGATCTGCTTCCACTGTGGGAGTTTGTCATATGCATCACGGTCCATACCAAACACTGTCTTGAAGTCGTTTTCACTCAGGTAATTCTGCCACAAGAAGGAGATGCATATTAACACTGGACTCTACACAATGGTGCTGGAGACAGATGGCTTCACCTTGTGGCAATGATACAACTGTGCTGCTGCAATGCCTGATTATACAAACGTCCCTTAACTCTTTTGGGGGGATAGGAAGGGAGCTGTGGGACACTTGCAAATCCTAGCAATGAAGATGCTCAGTGATACCTGTGCAACAACATGAAAGAATTCCTCTCTACTGTAGATACTCTCTGAACCTTTTTTGCATATGAAGAAATTATTAAAAGGGAGAAAGGGATACAGTTTTTAATCTGGGATTTCCAGTAATTTTATCCAAAACATTTTTGTGAGTGGAAAATACCTACTGAGTTCAACAAAAAGCTGCTTTTATTAGGTTTCTGAGGATGTTCAGTTTAATGTAATGCACAGATTGTTCTGGTCTTCTATATAGTATACAGTGAAAGAGACAATTAACTCACCTCCTTGTGTAGAGGGTCAACTCCCGGAGGCAGTTTCTCTGGGTCTTTCTCCCTGAGTGTTGCCAGGGGGTATGTTCGTCCAGCGTCAAAGCCGCCGCCACTGCCGGTGGCATTGGGTGTGCCTGAGGACGACACTAACACCGTGGCACCGGGGGCAGCCTCCTCCAGCCTGTCACAGATGTCTGCGTATGTCATGTTGTTCTGGTGGATAAAAAACAAATGCAAGTAAAATACAGTACTGCAGTGTTATGTCAGTGGTACAGCCAGAGGGGTGGCCAGCCACTCCTGAAATATGCCGGGCCATCCCAGAGGTCATTTAAGATTTTGGGTGGAACCCCAAGACCCCCCTAAACAGTTCTCTTTAGACCATCCCAAAATAAAGCTGGGCCACACCTTGGTAACAGCATACTGAATATCCTAGCTATGTCCCTGAGGTATATTTGATCTCAATCAGATTCTGGTAGGTGAGATGTAGATATACAGAAAATACTGTACAGGTATATGCAACAAGGAGGGAAAAATCTGTAGCAACTACCAGTGGAACAAAGCCACACCTCCATCTTTCTGAGGCAACTCACTGATAATACTATGGAAGCTCTCAGATATCCACCTTACCAATCAGAAAGTTTACAGTCCAGAGGATGGTTGCTTTATAATGGTCAGAAAATCTGCCACAAAAGGACAGCACAACAATATACTGGTCAAAGTAGCATGCCACAATATACAACACAGCACAAGATGCAAACATGTCACAGATTGCAGAACATCAATCACAAATAACAAAACATAACAAAATACAGCAGCAATCACAAGTGGCATAACACAAACCACACTCTGAAGGTCACTATCCCAGATGCCAAAGAAATTGGTGAGGTTAGATGGCTTTATCCCTCCCTGATTTTCATTATGGAATGCCATAACCCACTAGACCAACAGGCATCCATAAAACACAAAATATTTTAACAAAAAGCCACGTACAACTCACTTTCTCCAGAACTAATTAAGAGTACATCACACATTCATTCTTTCACCATTCAAGCCCTCAGAATGCTAACATAACATTAGCATACCATAATAAAACCACATGCAACTCACATTCCAGAGGTCGTTATCCCACACGCCAAAGAATCCAGTGAAGTTGGGTGGTTCATATCCCTGCTTGATCTTGACAATGGGTGTCCCCTTGTCTCTGTTAGCTGGATCTGTTCGCAGGTATTCAAAGGCTAAGTTCTCTGCTGCCTTCTGTTCATCCTGTAAATGGAAATATTAAAATAATCGGTGACATCATCATTATCATCATTTCTTGTCTGGTTGGGTCTGTTTGGTTGCTGTATGTATAAAGAAAAACATCATCATCATCATTTCATGCTTGGCTGGGTCTGTTTGGTAGCTGTATGGGAGGAAAAAACATATACAGTGTGATCAATCTTATACACATACCCTGAAAAGGGAAGCCTTCATGCAGTATTACCGATATAACCAGGTGGCTTCAGTCCTTGAACTTCCTCCTTGTGCTCCTAAAGAAGGATGGTTAACTGTAGGGAGGCACAACTTGTGCCTGC
The DNA here is from genome assembly GCF_032717465.1 of Coenobita brevimanus. Lineage (NCBI taxonomy): Eukaryota > Metazoa > Arthropoda > Malacostraca > Decapoda > Coenobitidae > Coenobita > Coenobita brevimanus. The sequence continues at coordinate 477,029 of NC_137041.1, read as the reverse complement.
AGTCCACTAAGGCCATATTCATAATATGCTGGGGTCACAACAACAACTTTTTCACAGCTTACCCTAACCCTTTGTGCCTGAAGATGTCTTTTCTATATTAATATTGCCATATCCTACAATTTTCTTCAGCTTACGACAGATTCAAAGTGGAGGGGTTAGGTAAAACATTCATAAACCCCTTCAGTACGAGAGGTCTTTTGTAAGTGGAATGAAATGGTCTGATAGCATTAGGAATAAACTAATATGGATGCCACCTGCATTAAAAATGCTAGGCTTAAGACAGCTTCTAAATTTGCTCTGGCTAACATCTTTTATACAACTTAAGCTTAGGACAGTTTCTAAATATGAAGCATCTGACCTTGTTTGAGTAGTGTCCAATCCAAAGGAAGAGAGCATTCCATGTGTCCAATAGCATCACATCGTCCTCCACCAGATCCACCTGCGCGAAGTCCACGATCTCCTCCGCTGGGGTAAAAAAAAAAAAAAAAAAAAAAAAAAAAAAAATCTATATCTACATGTTATTGTCTGTCCACCTTAATTTGGTGGAGTTTTTTGTTTTTTTGCTGCTCATTCTCCATAGCTCAGAGGCAGAATAAGGCAATGCAGCAGCTTTCAATTATCATCACCATCAATGTCATCATCATTTAGACCTTTTTTCCTGTAAGGTGATGTAGAATCCACAAGCAAGGATAGAGAAATGTCAGAAGTGAGAATTATTGCCCCAACTAAATGGGCCAGAAAGTCAATACATTCCTAAACTGAATAACATCATATATATTACCTAGTCATATATGTCGATATACTCAAGGGGATAAACATACCTTTGAATACACCAGAAGCATTGGAGCACTGGAAGAGGCGAGATGGGTGTTGTGTGTGCTCTTCTTTTAGCCTGGCCGAGCTGGCGTATGCCTCTTTCCCTCCCAGTGCCTGCCAGAAATCATCCCTTTCACGCCCTGTGTTGGAGAGATGGAGGAAACTGTAAGCTGATATTCTTCATATGATTCAGTTAACAATAAAGGTAAGGCCATGCACATTTCTTTTAAATGGTGGTACTGCAATATTAACATTACACAGACTGATCAATTGATATAGATAATTACACAGACTGGTAGACAGACACAAAAACAGACAGATTTATAAAGAGACAGAAAGATAACACCGAGTGATTTTACTAATGCTACGACTAACCTTCAGAAACAATAACGGTCTCTCCTCGATTGGATGCCAGACTTTTAGCCATCTCACGTTCATCACCGGTGGATCCGCGGCCGCACCACAGGTAGGTCAGTTGTGGAGTCACAACCACAAAGCAGTCATTGGAGTTGAGGCAGCCTGCACGCATGTCAACCTGTGTGGCAGAAAATCATAGTCTTTTTACTCTAACTTGGTCTAAAATTGTCATCTCCCTAATGGCTGAAGACAGAATGTTATGGAGGTGATTCGCCCATGGCCATCTCCACTGAAATTAATGCACCTGGCTACTGATAGATATAGACAGGTAGACAGATAAGTAGACAAACAGACAGAGACTGACAGACCCACAAGTTGATAGATACATGAACAGACAGAGATAAAGATAAAGTGATTTTTTTTTTTCTTTTTAAATACTAACCTCAACTGCTTTAGTGGTGCTGCTACTTGCTCCTCGCACCTGCAACATGTATGAAGATTTCCTACCCTGGTCACGGGCCCCAGGACCTGTAGCGACAAGTGACGAGAAGAAAATAAAGTTGGTTCTCTTTATATAGGGTGTCCTGCAAGATTTTTGAAAAACTTCAGGCAGTCAATTTAGGTCTAATTCTGAGTAAAAATTAAAGCTAATGTATACGATACTGTACACTGCAAAATGTTTCATAATGTGGCATCAATATAACCAGTCAGCTCAAAAGCCTGGTTATATAGGTGTCCCTCAACTACTTCCCTGTTCCTTAAAAGAGAGGATGGTGGAACACAGGAGAAGAGTAATTTATGAACTTCAGATGAGCCTGGAGCTACAACAACAACAGTAACTGACCTTGATAGCAACTCACCATCAAAGGATGAAGCAAAACCTCCCTCAAAAATTACCATCTTGCCACCGAATATCGCCATAAAGTGAGGCGGCTCCTTATCCTGCACAACCCGAACCTGCACCGCCCGACCCTGCAACCGATTATCTAGTTCCACGGCCTTCGCGGCTGCTGTGCCTGCCTCATCTTGGCTGGCATCATTTCCCTTGGGGATGGGTGAAATTAGGTTAGGTTAGGTTAGATTTGGGTGAGGTTAGGATTTAAACTCTTCAGGATTCGGCTCAGTGTAGAGTACTTGAACTGGAGGGGTATGATACGGCCTTATTTAGCCCTGTCATTTTGAGAGACCTTTCCTAAGTTAAATGAAACTCTCTGGTAACACATATAACAAAATAAAAGGAACACTAGCCTTCACTTCAGGTAGGAATAGGCAATTTTTACACAATTTAGTTGGACTTAACGCCAAAACCGTATGTCAGAAACAAAGCCTTACTAAGAAGCATACAGTAAATAGTATTTAAAAATGTAGCGGCCATGTCTAACGTCTGTTTGCTGTCACTTCACAAATACTTGTCATCCCATTTTAGCTCACCTGATGGTTAGAGCAGTCAGCTTGGAGGGTTCATCTGACTGTCAAGTAGACTCATTCCTGCATTATAACTATGGCTCACTGAATTTAAAGCAAACATGATGCGGTATTCAAGTTCTGAGTGGCCCAATTCCCTCAGATGAAAAGAAACCAATTACACACATAGGGTGGCCAGCCATATTTTAGGGGTTTGGGTATATCACTGGATTTACTGCAGAAATATATGAGATAGTAAACACATAAAACCACACTGAATTTCACTGTACTCACAATCCAATAGTAGACCATATAGTGCTCTGATGTTCCTTGTAGGTAGGCATACAGCACGATATAACAGTCACCCATGAAGAACTCTCCGTACTGATGTTCTGGGATTGGCATTAGGTTGAAGTTTCTGATTCTGAAATTGTGGCAAAATATTAGTACTGTACTGTATGTTGTTATCCATATATATCATTGCCATCATCATTACAGTGTCCCTTTTTGCTCCTGCAGATGGGGTTGGATATGGTCCAGAAAGTAGAGGGTGAAAATGATTATGACAGCGGGAGAACTAATCAACTGCATGTCTCGTGAAACTGGCCACAAACTCATTCATTCACCGTTCAAGCCTCCATCCCCTGGCCATACCTCCACACCTCCTTCTGTCCACTGCCATCATCCACCATCTGTGTCTTTGCCGCCAGCTGTGGCTGTGTGTGCAGGGTGGCTGCATCAAACTTTGTCTGCACCGTGGTGGCGATCTTTGACGCTGTGCAGCGAAGGTAAATAAATACACAAATTACTTATGTTTGCCAAGGAATTCAGAATAGTGATTTTGAAGAACACTAGAAATTTCATTACATAACAGAGCTGCTTTTGAAGTAAGGAAGAAAACAGTAAGAAGCAGATTAAATCTTGTCATTCCTTGAATAAGTACTAATACAGTACCGCAGCATAAGTCTCATCATCATTAATGTTCAGAGGTCTCTTCCATCTTTATATGTACCTTAGAGCTCACCTTACAGCAAATCTCATTTCAGTCTGTGGTCCATGTGGTCCACATCAACATGAACTTGAGGCAACACCAACAACAATAACAAAATATACAAGCAAACGCCACAGATAACTCACTTGAAGCTTGGCGTCCAAATCCTCGACTCTGATCCTTGTCCCTCCAGTCCTTGAATAGACTTTTAAATTCTGCCGGTTCACCCTGATCCACGATGCGGGTCACCTGTGTGCTAGACAGAGGTGTGGTGTGTTAGCCACTTCAGGCATGACTAACTAGAAATTCATTCAAACGTTCTCAAACACATTAACATTAAATAGACAATTTACAATCAAAGTCCCTAGTCCAATTCAAGGTACAAACAGACTAGGGTAACAGGAGTGTTTTGAATCCTGCTGGTTCAGCCTGGTCCACAGCACATGTCTCTTGAGTGCTGGACAGTTGTGTGGTATGTTAACCATTTCAGTGACTTGTTTTCTATTTTATTTTTGCTCTCTACAGAATATCATTTCAGTGTAATTCCTACTATTTCACAACCTTTTTATTCAACTTTATTCACTTAGTACAGACTTTATCAATTCGAAAGTGTTGGTGAGAGGTGTGGCGTGTCAAAAGTATTGGAGGGGAAGGTTCAGGAGGGTGGGGCAGGATAGGGTTCGACAGGGTAGACATAAGTAACAACAACAGCCAATCCCATATTATTCCTTCCAATGTGTAGGGGCCCAGGGCAAGGCTGTCATAATTCAATGGTTAGACAGGAAGAAAAAGGAAGAGTATGAACACTTTGATGGGTGTTGCATGGCAGTCATAAAGGGGAAGACATATTACATTACAACAGACTTACCATGGAGGATATCCCTTCTTTGTGATGAACCCCTGTGCATTCCTGAGTGCCTCCTGCCTCTCTTTCTTTGTGGCATTCCTCCCCACCCACACCCAGATGCCATCATGTCCATTGTCAAGAATGAATGAGTCCTGGGAAAACAAAAATTCATGTATTAATTTCAGGGAGGCATACAAATGTGAATGAAGATGAAGGTGAATGTACTGGTATTCAACATCATCATCATCATCATTTTCCAGACCTTTTTTCCCACCTACAGATGCAGTAAGGTAGGTTCAAAATGCAAGAAAAAACACTGATAGAAGGAAAAACTAACCAAATATCTTCCAAATTAAATACAGCCCTCTCTCATTCACTAAATATTTAAGCCCTCAAAATTCTGACTCCATCCCACACCCATAAACATTCATATTATGCTAGTACTGTCACCATGAATTAAGTACTCAAGTAGAAGAACTGCTATACATAACTCAAGCTAAACTGCGTAAATAGTAATAAACAAGAAGAAACATTCCATGAGATGCTTACGTTTGAATCCAGGTCTGACTGAGAGAAAGGTCCATTCTTCACCTCCACCACTTTAAGCGTCCCTGACTCATCTGTACACTTGAACAGTTTCATTTCTTCGGAGATGCGGCGAGCCTGTGGGAGAGAAGAGAACATTAGTAAAATGTGTTGGGAGACCTTAGAAAAGCTAGATCTGATTGTGGAGCAATGGCATCAACCCTAAAACCTTTATTAGCCTCTGGTGAGGGATGCCTTGATGCAGTGGCACTAATATGACCAGGAGGTGGAACTGCCTGCTTATACGAACATTCCTCATTTCCTTCCCTGTCCCTTAAAAGGAGGATGGGGGGCGGCAGAAGAAGGGCAACTTCTTTCTGCAATCCACCAGGTTCACGTTTCAGATGAATCTGGGGCTACAACTGTTACTGTACCACTATTACAACTTCCCGCAACCATTATTATTACCATCACCATCAGCATCATTGTTCTTTTTCATTATCAGTGAATTGGGAAAACTTAGGCTGTCTGGACATTGCTATTCCTCACCCTGCCCTAGGGTGGGAAAGGTCTGGATGATGATGATGATGAAGATGATAATTATTATTATTCTTACTCACCACTGCCTCATCCTTTGGTGCCTCGGATGCAGGTATGACCTTCTTGTCGGTAAGAGGTAGGAACCTCTCAAACGTGTGACGCTCGCTGTTCTGCAGTGCACTCTCACGCCCATCCTCCACCACAATCACCAACCCGCCACCGTGTTCCATCCTCAATGTGGCTGCAAACTGAGATAATAAAAATCATCATTATCACCATCACTGTCATTGTTATCATCATCCCATTCCTCCTCCTCTTATTCCTCATCACCATCATCATTCTGAACTCTTTTTCCACCTAAGGATGGGGTGAGGTAGAGCTAAGAGAGCAAGGGAAAAACTGACAGAGGGAGAACTATCAACACCCTACCAAATAAAATCAGCCACACACTCATTCACCCACCATTTAAGCTACACTGTCTTTAGCTCCTCAGGTCAGGTGTCTGGATCTGGGTGTCAGGTTATGCAGGATGGTCTATATATTGCACTCCTCTGTCTTGTGTGCTGCAGGGACAGCTCAATCTGATTTTGTCAGACTTTAAGTGACACTGTGACTGATTCAGGAAATGACTACAGTTCTTTTACACAAACTTGGTCCAGATTTTCATACTGCTGCAGTTTATTTGGCTTAGTTCAGTGACAGAATAATTCAGTACTAAGGCTCTACATCCTTTCCACAGCAACTTTTCATGACCAGCATCATATTCTAGTGTTAATATCTGCTTACAACTCAGCATGCAAGATGAAGAAATGGACACTTTAGGCCAAATTACAGAAAGAACAGCAAAATCAACCATCAGAAGACATTAGGAAACACACACTACCTGTTTATAGAAAAACGTAAACAGGAAGCAGAAAATGATGGAGGGTAGATAGTGGTAATGCCAACTGCGCCATTCCTGCAACACCCAAGAATTGAGATGCATAAAGTATGGGTTCCAGTCTTTCTACCGCAACACTTACTTTGGCCCCTTGTAGTTTTTCCATGTTGTTGCTGTTGCATCCAGTCCACACGTAAATGATGCCCTTTGTGTCCAAAACGTAAACATCACCATCATTCATTAACTTCCAGTCAATCTGAGAAAAACAATAGATGTTACAATAGAATACCATCGCAGATGAATCAGCATAACAGTAGCTTGAGTTAGAGTATATGAACATGGAGAGATTAAATAATGATTAATGATAATATGTCTCAAAGATCTTTTAGATGTTAATGATAATTCTATAAGGCTCAGATGAAATTAATTACACACAATTTTACAGGTGTTCTCTGACATATACATATTACAAGTATTGTATGTTCAAGGTAGCAGTGCCATCAGTAATGCAAAGAACGGATTACTAAGGCATGGAAAATGAAAAACACTAAAAGAAGAACTGACCATTAACACTGACCTGTAGCACTGAAAGTGAAATATGAAATAAAATCACTGCAAAAAAACTACGAGAGATAGTTATTCAAGACCAGTAAAAGCTAAGAATGCAAAGAGTACAAGTGTACCTTATGCATCTCCCTGACTACTGTGGTCCTCTTGCCTTTGACGTGGTACAGTGTTGGTTTAAAGTCGTCTGTCACAGTCCTCAGTCCGCTGGCAGTACCTCCACTCAGTATCCTGTTCATACCATACTATGTTGACATTTATACATGCACTAGTTATAAGGATCCATTGCAAAATATACTGTAGAGATGTATACCATACAGGAATGAATAGTATGGAACATGTCGTATCCTTTTCTTACCAGTTTATTTCAGCACATGACATGTTGTCTGGCTATGAATTTTAGACAGGAGTTGCTGTGGCTAATACTGTGATGGCTGACGGGCAGCTTTTTAGGAGGTTTACAGGTATTCTTCTGAAATTTAGGGTGGCCAGGAATATTTAAGAGAAGGCCATTGCATGTATGAAGTAATCAGAGCCCACCTGATGCCGTTCTTGAAGTATGACATAAAACGTTTGCTCTCGCTGCCCTCCACTTCACGATGTTGTACAGGCGCTCCACCCAGCATGTTGTCCAGCTCCACTGTCTTTATGGCTGCCACTCCGCCCTCATCTGTGCTGCACTCACTGCCCAGCCAAAAGTGGATGTGGGTGTCCAATGCTCCACGTGGAGGGTGTGGCTGTAGAGGAAAAAGGTGTTGTTATTGTTGTAGTGGTCCCCAGCTCAGCTGAATGTGAACCCAGTGGACTGGGAGCCGAAGTTGCCCTTCTCCAGCAGTCCAGCATCTTCCTTCTGGGAGTGGAAGAGGAAGCTGAGGGATGTCTAAATAACTGGGCAGCAGAGTCACCTGGTTATACTGGTGTCAGCATGCAAAGTCACCACACTCCATTCTGTACTATTAATGATACTAATATACTTTGCTGAGGTGTTCCACAAAATTATCACAACACAATTACCGGTAACTGTGCTGTTGCTCCCTGTGAATAACATGGCATTATCAAAACTGTATTATATCATAAAATCCATAAGAGTATGAGTGACAATTTTTTTTTTCTGATGAAGCATACAATGTTGTTGTTACCGCAGCTCCAGGCTCATCTGGACATGAACCCAGTGGACTGTAGGTTGAAGCTGCTCTTCTCCT
>NC_137041.1:396403-463903 GCF_032717465.1 Coenobita brevimanus | reverse complement strand
ATACGCGAAAAATCGTATGAGCCGAGACTCATCCGGCAAGACCAAGGACATACTCTTCTCTATTGCCTCTTGTAACCCCTCCTGCCACATGACTTACTATTTACTCTATTCTGGCTCGCCCCACACCACCTCCTTCACCTTGAGACACATCAGACTAAAGAGGTTGGCGTAAAATCAAAAGCAGAGTAGAGAGGTACGGCATATGAGATGAAGGGTAAGTTGGGGCGAGGCCAGCGAAAAGACAGGGGACAGGGCGACATGGAGGCGATTTGCCTATGGCCACCCCTTACGGGATTACGGCGTCTGGCTATAGATAGATAGATAGACAGATAGATAGGTAGGTAGGAAGAAATTAGGCTACAGCAGCTACCATCACACGACTTAGTTCAATTAATGCACATTTTCAGCAGATGTTTGGGAGCTTCCTTGACCGATGAGAAGACGAACCACAGACAGGCACATTAAGGACGTGCGGTGTACAAGAATGCAAGATGTAATAAGCAAAATAAATCGGTTAGGATGAGGACTTATTCTTGTCCAGAACAGGTTTACAATACGAAACAACTGTGAAATGATGGCGACCTATGAGCTGTGTCTCCTCAAAAACTGTCATTGCAGTGTGATGGTCAAAGCTATTAACACACTCATGTAAACATGCCAAGGGTCGGAAGGGCATTGTCTGTGAGATGTTACCTGATGCAGGGAGGTGTGTTGGGGTGAGGGATAGGGCGTGTGACACAGAGGCGGGTGGAGGTGGCACTGGCACTGATACCAACAGATAGCACACACTGCCACTCTTATCTAGTCACTCATACGATACATTTACAAACACACTCGTACCGTCATCGACCCAGCACTATGTCAGTCTGTAGGTGATCCATTACGACAAGTGCAAATGGTGGGTGGGAGAGACAGGTTACAGCTTGAATGCTTTATTTTCTCTAACGTTTCGGGCTACAAAGAACCCATCTTCAGAAAGGTCTGTGTTGCCCGAGACATTAGAGAGGTCAAACTCTAACCTGCGTCTCTCTCTCACCTAACAAGTCCAGTATGTCCAGCTGTTTGAGGGCATAAAGAATACAGTTTGCACTCCTGCATCCCGGTTTTCCTACATTTATTTCGACAATCAGGACCGTAAAAATTTCCCCGGTCTCTTGTTCTTCCTACAAAAACAAAACAAGTATCGGTATCATCACTTTCCAGGCCTAAGAGATGATTTATTTTTCTAGGTAGGACAAGGAACGAAGAATGCAGAAAGTCCCCTTATCTCTAGTTCATCTTACAAATACAAACCCTCATAAGGAAAGATTTGTTTCTGTAGGATGGACAAGGAAAAGAAATTGTGAAACGTCCTCTATGTCTAGTTCTTCCTAAAAGACAAATTTCAGATACGAGAAACACTAATCCTAAGCTCCTTTGTGAATCCGGGACTAATCCCTGTATCACCAAAATTCCTGTGGCATGTAGAGATAGTGAGATAGTAGAGATAGTGAAACAGAGAAAGCTAACTCTATCCCTCCGTCAGGCAGGTTAGAATAGCTTAAGCCAATGAGGATGTCCAAGACTTTTTATATTTCACTTATTTATTATGGTGCTTGGTGGTTTTGTGGCTAAAAATCAGTTCCAGCTTCTACAGACAACTGGAGGTTTTGCTAACAAGGATCGGGCCTGGCCTATGCAAATCTCTCACTCCGACTGGGGCGTTCTAATCACTACACCAACACGTAATTCATAGCCATTATTCATTGCAATTAAGTTCACAGGCTATTATTCAACGATTTCATTCAACTGTATCAATAAAAGGTATATCTAAGGCTATATTTAAGGCTATAACGAACCCAACCAGTTGAAAGAAAACCTAGTAATGTGAATAATGTTAGAGATTTAGAGGGCACGAGTAGTAAGGTGGGGTGGGGGTGAGTTAGGAGTGGCCCCGTGACTGATAAAGATAAGAGGTGATAGCAGTGTCGTGTGGTGGGGTGGGAGGGTGAGGGGTGAGGGAGAGAATGAGGGACAGCAGGGGGAAGTGAGGGTGTGGATGAGGGAGACGGTAGGGAAGGCAGAAAGGGTCGAAAGGAGCGTGTGGTTTTGTGAGGAGGTGAGGGAGAGGAGAAAGGGAATGGCATGGGGAAAGGGAAGGGGAAGGGAAGGTGAGGGTATGGTGCGGGTATGGGTGTAGGGGTGAGAGGTGGAAGAAGAGGAGGGTGTGGATGGGTGAGCGGGTGGGGGCTGAGGGAGGGTGAAGAGGGAAGGAGAAGGGTACGGGTTGGGTTTGAGGTGGGGGAGGTAACGGGGTGAGGGAGAGGTAAAACATTCCTTACTCTTGTTCGCAACATGTCATACTCAAGTCAGCAAAGTGGTAATACGGTGTGCAATACGCCAGTGCAATCTCATTCCTTTTCTGTCCAGTTTTCTAATGCAAGAGTTTACTAGTTCGCTCATATTTTAACACATGCAACAGGTCGGCTGTGACAGTCTCAATCCGCATTTCCTCTGCCTAAGACCTCTGCCGTTTTAAACGCAATGTGTCCAGCCATCTGGTTTTAACTCTTTGTATGTTCAGTTCTCTCCGGAATGGCAATTTATGCAGGATTCTAGCCTTTGCACCACACTATACTCTATTCCCTTCATCTATAATATTTTTGCTTTAACTTGGAGCAAATTTTCGTCTTTTTATAGCTCACTTTACGAAGCTCAGTGGCAGAATAAAATGATACTACGGCTCTACATCTCTTCCACAAACTTCTTCGTGAATAGCACCTTATTTTAGTGTTAATAAATTGGAGAAATGGCAATTTTACGCCGTTAGTGTAAAATGAGTATAGGGGTAAAATGGCCATCCTTCCATCTTAAATGCTGAGCTATAACAAGAGCTTAACATTTGAATAAAACGTTAGTCACAAAAAAGTGCTATGGAATGGATGCAGGAACGGCAATGTTACCTTATTCTGCCACTGAGCTACGGGTAATAAGCTGCAATAGGACGAAAATCTCTGCCTGGTTAAAATGATTGCAGTATGGTAACCAGGGAGATTCATTCCTACCTCATAACCAAGGGCTCACTGAATTTCATGCAACCACGATATACTGATAAAGATATGGGAGTTGCCCAGTTCCATCAGATGAAAAGATCCCTCCCACCTAATGATATAACGAAGCATAATGGAGTATATTATGCCATGAGGCGACATACGAGGCCACTCTCGCCTAATACTGTGTTTGTGCAGATAATATATGGTCACGTGATGCGGCCTCAACATACATACATACATACATACACGCACACATACACACAAAAACACAGATGCAAATACACACACAGATAAACACACACACTCACATAACACATACATACACATACAGATCCATTCATACGTATGCACACAAAAACTGCTAAAAAAACGCACACAAACACACGCACACAAAAATACATACATATACTGTACACAGACATACTGTATATACACACGCACACATACATGCACATAATCATCATCACCACCACCCCCACTACCACCACCACCACCAACACCACCACCACCACCACCACCACCACCACCACCACCACCACCATCATCATTCCATTTCAATAAAGAAATCCTGCCTTATCTCCTTATTATTTTAGTCAATATTTCCAGTCAAAACTGAGGTAGTTAGGGGCAGGGCTTATCAGTTACGTGGTATCAGTGACTCACTTGGTATCAGTGGAGCTTCAGTATATGGGAAAGTAACAGGAGAGATAGATAGACTGATAGATAGTATAGACAGAGATAGATAAACAGGCAGACATAGAAACAGGCATAAACAGATACTGACTCATCCTTGGTATCAGGCAGGTATCAGGAAAAGTAATGCGAAATAATGTGTGTGTGTGTGTGTGTGTGTGTGTGTGTGTGTGTGTGTGTGTGTGTGTGTGTGTGTGTGTGTGTGTGTGTGTGTGTGTGTGTGTGTACTACCCCCTACAACACAGCCCTTAATTATACTCGCAGCTAAAGTTACCTGTAATCCTTCTGTACATTTCCTTGGCCAGGTGATTAAGGTAGAATTTCCAGGTAAGAAAGGGAATTACTGCAGATTAACGGCACTTACACCTGAGTGCTACCTGATATACGTAACACCTTTTTGTTAGCGACTTTTTTTTTTTTTTTACTCCTCTCTCTCTCTCTCTCTCTCTCGTTGGCATAGGTGGTTTCGCAGCACCTTCTCCTTGGCGACTTATTAAAGCTTTTTAACTCCGACGTAGTTCACACTAATAACAAGAGGATATTGAGCTGTAATGAGCAAAATCTATCTATCTATCTAGTTAACTTACCTACCAACCACCCTACCTACCTACCTGCCAACCATCTGCTTTCCTATGTACCTACCTACCTTCCTACCAACCACTCTACCTACCTACCTACTTACCAACGCGTCGACCTACCTCCTCAGCTACCTACCTACCAACCAGTAGGCACATGGATGGGACTTTGAGATAATGATGCGAGACGAGAGATAAGCGAGAGTTTTTATCACTATCTTGTACAATCACCACCACGACAGACAGAGCTTGGAAATTCCTCTACCTGTCTAATTACTGGGGTTAAGGTAGGACGATGCACGACAGGGACAACTTAAGCCTGCAGTCCACCAGGTTGACGTTCACATGAGCCTGGGATAACAACTACAACAACACAAACAACAATAACAGCAACAGGGATAAGTGTAGGTTAGGTTAGGTTAGGAGAGGTTAGAGTGGATTGGTAAATGAATAGGTTAGGTTAGGATAAATTAGGTTAAATTAGGTTGGGTTAGGTTAGGTTAAGGTAGGTTAGGTTAGGTCAGGTCAGGTTAGGTTAGGTTAGGTTAGGTTAGGTTAAGGTAGTTAGGTTAGGTCAGGTCAGGTTAGGTTAGGTTAGGTGGGATGATGAATTATTAGGTGAGAAATGAGTAAGTAATTGAAGGTCGTGTGAATAATGGAATAAGAGGTGAGTGGATTGACCTTTTGAGCGAACTTGACTCTCTCTCTCTCTCTCTCTCTCTCGCTAAGAACTAAATCCCTACAGATAAATATCCTCTTAAAATTAGCTTACGTCCACGATTTAATCTATTATTATTATTATTATTATTATTATTATTATTATATATGGGAATAATGTATAGGGAAACATAGCACTACCTGTATTACGGAAAGAGAAATATTACTACAGACGTTCAACTGATTGTCCAATTTCGGCTACTTGCTTTGTTTGTTTGTTTTTAGGCCAGATGGCTGTAACCACGTCTAGTTTATTCACCTTAATTTGGCAGAGATTTTCGTCACTTTTAAATCCTAATTTCTGTAGCTCAAAAGAAGATTCAGCCAATGCTACAGCTCTGCAACCTTTCCATAGCACTTCTTTGTGACCAGCATCATATTCAAGTGTAAATCTCTTGTTACAGGTCAGGAATTAGGAAGTAGTGATGGTAATTATAAATATGGTTACGTGAACTGAGGAACAGGTCAACCCGTATCAGGGAATCAGTGATCACATCCAACACATCACGACGACCCCAACACCATGGCGGTGACCTTGTGATGATTAGACTATCATTACAAGATGCTATATACCCCACCCCACCCCACCCCACTCCACCCTGCCCAACCCCAACTCACACTCTGCCTCAACCCACACCAAACCTCAATCCTGTTTCACCCCACCTCATTCCCTGCCTCCCTCAACCCTGCCTCACCCCACACCAACCCTCAATCCCGTCTCACTTCACCCTGACCAGCTCTATCCAAGATCCTGCCTAACCCTTCCTCACTCACACCCTACCTCATTCTGCCTCACCTCACCCTGCTCAACCCCACCTCCATGCCAGCCTGCCCCACTCTGCCTCACCCCACCTCGACCCTGCCTCACCCCACGCCCCACCTCAACCCTACAGCACCTCCGTCCCAGGCTACCTAACCCTGCCTCACCCCCACCACACCTCAACCCTGCCTCACTCCACCCAGCCCACATCCACCTCGCCTCCACCTTGCTCGAGAAATTTTTAAAGGATGCAGAACCGTGGTATTCTTCCCGCCACGAACACCAGAATATGATGCTAGTCACGAAGCAGTGCTATGGAGAGGATGCAGAGCTGCAGCACTGTCTTTACCACTGAGCTACGGGAAATAAGCTACAAAAGAACGAAAATATGGTCAAGGTAAGATAAGAGCCTGGCATAAAACAATGGTGTCTCTATCTTGAATGCAGAGACAGAACAAGAGATCAATGATATTATATGGTGCTAGTCACGAAGAAGCGCTGTCCTGAGGTGTACTTATGAGATGTATCAGCAACACGGATTTCATAAGCGCCGCTACTACAACTTCTATCACACGCCTACACCGATAACACACTAATAACGATCAGGTATATTATCTTTAATATTTTAATCAGTTATTATTATCGGTAACCCGACAAGACTGACCTGTTTCAATATTACATAAACACTTCTTATCAACGGGGAAAGAGTTCGTTTGCCTTTCACAACAGAACTGTTTATTTGCATTAAATATGGACGGTTAGGTACACATTAGTGCCTAAAAGGTGATATGTGCAAGGAAGTTCTCATTTACCTTGTCACGAGAGAAATTTTGACGAGTATTCAGTGTGGACGTTTAGTAGCAATGCCAACACCACCATCACCACCCTTCACCAACACCACCATCACCACCCTTCACCAACACCACCATCACCACCCTTCACCAACACCACCATCACCACCCTTCACCAACACCACCATCACCACCCTTCACCAACACCACCATCACCACCCTTCACCAACACCACCATCACCACCCTTCACCACATCTCACCACACACGGAGCAGAACGATCAGCGCTGTTGGCTCGAAGAATTAGTACTGTCTGACTGGAATGTGTGTGTGTGTGTGTGTGTGTGTGTGTGTGTGTGTGTGTGTGTGTGTGTGTGTGTGTGTGTGTGTGTGTGTGTGTGTGTGTGTGTGTGTGTGTGTGTGTGTGTGTGAGAGAGAGAGAGACAGAGAGACAGAGATAGAGAGACCCCTATGCCCCTATCATTAATGTTTTTGGGCGTAATATATGCCCTTTTGATCAATGTTAGTACTGTGTGTGTGTGTGTGTGTGTGTGTGTGTGTGTGTGTGTGTGTGTGTGTGTGTGTGTGTGTGTGTGTAGCCAGTACCGTGACAGACACAGGATAAGGAGCTACGGGGTGGGGGGTGAGGGTGGGGTGAGGGTGAGGGTGAGGGAGGGAGAATGTAACCTCACCTCACAACAAGTCACCAGAAACTTCTAACTCAAACGCAAAAACCTAGACATCTCTTCTAACTGGCAGGATTCGCAGCAAGTCTTCCTCTGCGATTTATCCTGAGAGAGAGAGAGAGAGAGAGAGAGAGAGATGAAGAAGAAAACTGCTAACTTACCGATTACATCTACCTTTCTCCTTCACCACATCAGTCTTTTTCACCACAATCTTCAGCTCCTCTAAGGCGGGAAGGCCTCGCATCGCGCAATATATATTTTAATTTTCTCTTCCTTGCTTTCGAGTTTGGGGCGAAATTTCTCTGAGTTTTTTTCCTTTCCTTCTTCCTGTATCTCTCTTTCTCTTTCTTTATTTCTGTCTTTCTTTCCTTCCTTACTTCTTTCTTTCTTTTCGTGGTCCTTCTGAATGAAGGCTAGAATTCTAAAGATCTGATAGAGACGAAAGACGAATGACACAATTAAAGAGTTCTTTCTGTTTCAGGAGTTACAATTATAAGGTCACCAATATGTCAGGCTCTGGGCAGCACGAGCCATAAGTCACACGCGATTCTTGAGATTGTCCGAGAATATTCCCGCTCTGTATAAATTTGCCCAGAACACGACGTAAACGGGCTCTACCCCTTTTAAAAGTGCCCATAAAGCGACGTAGACGAGCCCTGCTGTTCAAATTTGAGCAGAACACGACGTAAACGAGGTATATTCCTTTTAACACCCTTTCTCACTTATGAAGCTGGGAAGATCACGGAAAAATAGGTGTTTTTCTTCCTTGAAACGAGTCTTTTGGTTTACCGTCAAGCCAGGACGCAACGTAGGCTGTAAGAGTTTCAATTCTTTTAATCGAGTCCCTCTCAACAGGATCTTGGCCCTTCAAAAAACAGAACATTCACGGAATCCCACTGCTTCTGCGCGAATACCACTTAGTAATGGATCCAGGAAGAACACCACCTGTATCGAGTTCTATAACGCGGCTCTCACTTGTGTCGGCGTCTAAGTGGAAGTGTGGAAGGAAGGGAAGGGAGGTGGGATGCGGCAGGTTGAGGTGGGATGCGGTGGGGTGAGGTGGGATGTGCCGGGGGATGGGGTGGGATGTGGTGAGGGCGTGTGCCGGAGTGATTAACAGCCGGCACAACAAATGACACTGGAGCCAATACAGTGAGATCATCAGCCGCCAAGAAACAGACCCAAGCCATCATCGTTTTTGCTACGACACGTCTCAACGGACGATAGAACGAGACATTTTCTGCTACGCTGCCCAGGCGAGGAGATGCAATTACCGACAGAACGAGCCTTACCGCAGAGAGAGAGAGAGAGAGAGAGAGAGAGAGAGAGAGAGAGAGAGAGAGAGAGAGAGGTGGGGGGAAGCAATATGGGTGTTGGTCACAGAAATATGCCTTACATGTGTGTGTGTGTGTGTGTGTGTGTGTGTGTGTGTGTGTGTGTGTGTGTGTGTGAATTACAGTTGCGTCAAGTTCCCATTGCCAGGACAAAATCTTAATGGAGCAAAATACCAAAAAAGTTCAATATCTGTTTAAACAAAGAACTGAAGGCATTGCCGACATTGTAAATATGTAAGACTGGCGAGGACGAGACAATGGACAGGTGAGGGAGGTGAGGGAAGTGAGAGGGGACAGGTGATGGAGGTGAGAGGGGGTGAGGGAAGTGAGAGGGGACAGGTGATAGAGGTGAGAGGGGGTGAGGGAAGTGAGAGGGGACAGGTGATGGAGGTGAGAGGGGGTGAGGGAAGTGAGAGGGGACAGGTGATGGAGGTGAGAGGGGGTGAGCGAAGTGAGAGGGGACAGGTGATGGAGGTGAGAGGGGGTGAGGGAAGTGAGAGAGGACAGGTGATGGAGGTGAGAGGGGACAGGTGAGGTAAGCGAGAAGGGGTGTGGGAGAGACAGAGAGCTGTGCCGCTGCGGTGAACAATGTGTCATGGGCTGAACAGACCAGTGGTGACTCATACCAAGGGAGGTCCACCTATCCTACATACTTAGCGTCACACAGAGCCACGTAACACAGCCGTAACAACCATCAGCCCTTCGGGGGGTAGGGGACCAGGGTTAGGTTAGCGTGGCCGGTACATGTAAGGGTGTGCTATGCTAGGCTAGGTTAGGATCATAAGAGAAAATACTGGCCGCAGATACACCACAATGGCAATAACAGATGTGTATTATGACACGTATTTATGCTACATTGTGCTATGTTATGCTATTTAGGCTGAGAATGTGTTTGTTTTGCAACGTCACTCTGTTATGCTATGCCATGTTTTGTTATACTGGGATGATTATGTGTTTTTTTATGCACTGATATGGTATGCTATGTTAAGTTAAACTAGGTTAAGGTGCTAACTATACTGCTATGTTGTGTTGTGTTATGTTAGGTTAGATTAGATTAGGTCAGGATCACAGTGAGACAAAGGTATGGCGTTAACAAACATCATCATAACAGTGCATTGCAACAGGTGTCCTAATTTCCTGTTTGGATGGGTGGAGCCTGTTTATACCCCCCCCCTCTCTCTCTCTCTCTCTCTCTCTCAGGAAACAAACGACAATCAGTAACAGAATTCGTTGTTCGTCCTGTCAGTTAACGTGTCGTTGTGCGAGACAGGAAAAAAAAAATGTGGCTCGTTCCCTAAATTGCTGACGGATGTTATTAATTACAGAGAGAGAGAGAGAGAGAGAGAGAGAGAAACTGTGTGTGTGTGTGTGTGTGTGTGTGTGTGTGTGTGTGTGTGTGTGTGTGTGTGTAAAGTGTATCAACGTACTGAAGGATAAAATGATGATGATGATGATGATTAAAGCTGCACAATACTTACAATAAATAAATATATAGACAAATAAAGCTTTCTCAGTACTTACCCAGCATCATAGTACTGAAGGAAGGGGTATGTGAGCTGCCTGGTGGGGTAGAGGCAGAGGGGGGCGAAGAAGGGGGCGCGCCGACCCCTCTCCCTCTCCCGCTCCTCCGTTTGCTCCCACCCCCGCACCTTCATCCTCCATATCACCTCCTCCCGACGCCTCCACTTCCTCTTCCTCCTCCTCTTGATCTTCCTTCTCCTCTTCCTCCTCTCAAGCTTCACACAGGCAAACAACACTTCATTATTACAACAGCAATACTGATTTCGTTTAGGTCAAAACAAAATTCTTTATAACGAGTAAAAGATGATAACTTTTCATCAATAAGGGTCACACTCAACCACAGAGAGAGAGAGAGAGAGAGAGAGAGAGAATATAACCTCTCCAGTTCCAAAAGCCTATCCAAAAATGAAAAAAAAAATCGAAATTACCCCCAAATAAATAAAATAAAGTGATTAAATTGGTAAAAAATAGGTTCACAAGTGCAAAAATTTCCAATCCGTATTAAATAATTTTGCAGAGCGTGAGACGACACTAATTAGCCTACAGTAAACGATATGAGGGTGTTATTAACGTGGGTGTGTGAGGTAATGATGTTATTAGTACACCAGATCAGTGGCATTAGTAGCCTCGGCCACCAAGTTTGTGTCATTCTTCGTCTCTGTCCGTCTGTTTGTCTGTCTATTAATCCATCTGTTTTTCTGTGTGTTGTTTTGTTTTTCAGTCAGTTTATCTCTCTCTCTGTTTATCCATCTGTTTGTTTGTTTGTCTGTCTGTCTCTGTCTCCCTCCCTCTCTCTCTCTCTCTCAACACTTTCCACAACAGTCCATCACTTACCAATCACCCACACCCTAGTCTTACTAATACTGATAGCTTTACAATTTCACTAATCAACTGTTCTGGTCTGTGCAACACGATCGTCTTCTGTTTGCTAGTCACAAAGAAGTTAGTGTTGTCACGAGGCTAAGTTATGAGGTAGGAATGAGTCTCCTTGGTTACCACTCTGTTCAGTTTAACCAGGTGTAAAATTGCCATCTCTTCGTCTTCAATGCTGAGCTAGAACAAGAGATTAATGCTAAAATATAGTGCTAGCCACGAAGACGTGCTCCCGAGGATTAGTTAAGTGGTAGGAATGAGTCTCCTTGGTTACGAGTCTTTGCTCAGTTTAACAAGGAGTAAAATTCCCATCTCTCTTCAATGCTCAGATAGAAGAGGAGTTTAACGTTAGAATATGGTGGTAGTCACGATGAAATTCTATCCTGATGCTTAGTTACGTGGCAGGAATGAGTCTCCTTGGTTACTAGTCTTTTCTCAATTTAACTGGGAGTAAAATTCTCATCTCTTCATCTTCAATGCTCAGATAGAACAGGAGATTAATGCCAGAATATGGTGCTAGTCACGAAGAAGTGCTGTCCTGATGCTTAGTTAGGAGGTAGGATTGAGTCTTCTTGGTTACTACTCTGTTCAGTTTGACTAGGCGGAAAATTCCCATCTCTCAGTCTTCAATGCATAGCTAGAACAGGAAATTAATGCTAAAATATGGTGCTAGTCACGAAGAAGTGCCGTGGAAAGGAAGGAAAATCACAGTACTGTGTTGATCTGGCACTGAACAACGGGAAATGGGCTGCAAGGACACGAAAATCTCCGCCAAGTTAAGGTGAGTGAACTATAGACCAGAATTTATTCATTTTACAGCTCGATGGCACAGACGGTATTAGTGCCCTACATCCTATGCACAGCACTTCTTCGTGACTAGCATCAGTTTCTTGTGCTAAAGAATACAATGTTTTTTGCGGACTAGTTTAACCCAGAATTTCGTCCTTTCACAGCTTATTTCACGTCCTTTTCATAGCACTTCTTCGTGATTAGCATAATATTCTAGTGTTAATTTTTTTTGCTATATTTCAAACAGCACTACGGCTCTACAACATCTCCACATCACTTCTTCGTGACTAGCATCCTATTTTAGTGGTGATCTCTTGGTACAACTCAACATTCTAGCAGACAGAGGCGTCAATTTTAGGCCAAGTTAGAATGAAAAGTTTAGTTCTTCATTAACGTCCTTCCTGTGTCTAACATACGTCAGCTCACCGTGTCCCTTCGCCATTGTGCCTTCACCGACAAAATAACACAGTAAGCTGCAGTTTCCTTTTTGCTACATTGCTGTGAAGGGCAGCAGCCGTATTACTTAATGTTGTCCATTATTACTGTCTCGCACTGGCGCTGACAAGGAGCCTACACCTGGTGGTCCTGTGTACCCTGGATGGGGCAGCTGGGGCGCCCACCTGGGGAGCCAAGTCTCCTCATATTTCCATGCACCTCGCTGTGGGGAGGACCCTGGTCCGACCCTGGCGAGGTGCTGTCTCTCACGAGGGGGGGCCGGATCCCTACACGGTGTATGAACTGTACTGAAGGACGGCTCTACAGAAGCAGTTGCCTACCTGTGATCGACGGGTCTGATAGGCCAGACAGACGGGGGTTAAGCAACAGCAGCAACAACAGCTGTATCTCACAGATACCTGAACAATGAGTGTTCTTTAAGACACGTCCACTCAATGGGTATTCTCGCAAATTAGGGACGCTATTCTGAAGTGTGGCTCACTTTGCAAAGTTCCAATACATAATCTAGTTTCGTTTGTCCTCTAGTATTGTCTTTCCTGTATATTTTATAACAGGACGTCCTCTTTGCCACGATATTTTGTTTTCCTTTTTTCCCGCCGACACAATGTGCTGTTCGGTATGACACAGTGTTGGGTGCAGTCGGACACACTAACCAGGCCGCCACCCCGCACCAACTGACCCGCCAAGCCAGAGTCACCTGAAATAAAACTAGACCCTGGGACGTGTCAGGTGGGAGTGGACACCTACGCCACTATGGTTCAACTTTCACACAAATCGCCGAGCACTACACCTTGCTCCGAAGACTGTCCACGAGAGGGTTAAATCTGAGTAGGGCATCCAACAGCTCACTGATTTTACCCAGGCAGAGATTACTGTCTTTTTGTAGCAACCCTGCATCCTTTCCACAGAGCTTCCTCGTAACTATCATCGTATTCTTGGGTTAATCTGTTGCATTTAAGACGGAGAGATGAGAATTTTTCGTCTTACGTGAACAGAGTATAGTTGCTGTCACCATGGTTTTATATGACATTAAATCATGGGAATTTCTCTTCGTAATGAATAAATATAAGCTTCCTATGACTTTGCCACACGAGAAAAGTTATCTGAATTTCCGATAGATAGAAATGACTCAAAAATACTATGAGGCAAAATGTGCAACTACACCCAAGCTTTAGTGTAGAGCCAAACGTTATTACGATTTCTGAGATGTAGACAGAAATGAGTCCATAAGTATTGTAAGAGTCTATAAGTATAGCAGCAGTGTCACCAAAATGGCGGCACTGCCTAGTACAGTCCTGGCAGCAGGACGTTATGTGACTCCACCCTCGGCAGGCCAAGCGGAAGACCACGCCCACTGTTTGTTGTTGCAGGTTCATCCCACCCTCGGCACTATTACACACACACACACACACACACACACACACACACACACACACACACACACACACACGCACGCACGCACGCACGCACGCACGCACAAACGCGCGCAAGAGAGAGAATTAGACAGGTCGGCCAGAACTATTCTTACGGTAGTTCAGGCCGAGATAACAAAGTTTTTAACTGATTTTAATCAAACTTGGTGTTAAGGTTAATGGTAATGGAATGGATACACCTTTCCTTTTTTTTTTTCACAACAGATCAATGGTCAAGGACACACGACGACTGAACTTTGACCTTGTCCTGTGACCCTGAACTTAAATCTTGACCACTGACCTTTACCTTTCACCGACTGTTATTAAAAGCGATAGGTTTCCTCAGTAGATCACCCTCAACCACTCCACCGAGTATGATTAAAATTGGATAACGGATGCTGGAGTCATCTCGGTCGGATCTACCGTGAAAAGAGTTCCGGAGTCGGTCGGAAGTATGCTGACGGAAGTTTTGTTGAGGAGAGACGAAATATCGCATCAAGTTAACAATACGGTGAGGACTCACGATTTAGTGGCTGACTGGCGTTACGAGTGAATAAGTACAATATACACGGTCGAAATTCACACATATCCATACAGTAACACCACATCCACTCCTCTCTCTCTCTCTCTCTCCACATTTTCGCACAAACAGTTCATAACCTAGGATTCTCTCTCTCTCGCAGGCAAACGGGATATATGACATTGATAACAGTGTAACGTCAACAGTTTTCACATTTTTATGAAGGTATATCATGCTTGACATATTTAGTATGAGAGAGAGAGAGAGAGAGAGAGAGAGAGAGAGAGAGAGAGAGAGAGAGAGAGAGAGAGAGAGAGAGAGAGAGAGAGAGAGAGATTATGAGGGAACGCTGGGAACGAATAACAGGAGGGAGAGAGGGAGGGAGGGAGGAAGGAAGGATGCCAGAGAGAAAAAAAAAAAAAAAGGGAGAGAAAAGAACAAGTGGGAAAAGGAGGGAGTAAAAGGGGTGTGGGTGAGGCAGGGGTGAGGGTGAGGCAGGGGTGTGGGTGAGGCAGGGGTGAGGGTGAGGCAGGGGTGAGGGTGAGGCTGGGGTGAGGCTGGGATTAGGGCGAAGGCAAGACAGGGGTGAGTATGAGACAAGGATGAGGCTGGGACAGGGGTGAGGGTGGGGCAGGGGTGAATCTGAGACTGTGGTGAGGGTGGAATAGGGGTGAGGGTGGGACAGGGGTGAGGCTGGGGCAGGGGTGAGGCTGGGAGAGGGGTGAGGGTGAGGCAGGGGTGAGACTGGGATAGGGGTGAGGGTGAGGCTGGGAGAGGGGTGAGGGTGAGGCAAGAATGAGACTGGGATAGGGGTGAGGCTGGGAGAAGGGTGAGGGTGAGGCAGGGGTGAGACTGGGATAGGGGTGAAGGTGAGGCTGGGATAGGGGTCAGGGTGAGTCAAGGGTGAGGCTGGGGCAAGGATGTGTGTGAGTGTGTACCATTTTTCACCCCACCCCTCACTGTATGGGAGTGTTGGACCAAGAATACACACACACACACACACACACACACACACACACACACACACACACACACACAGACCTGTGTAAACATAAACATGTGACCCAGAAGGTGTATTCAATGAGTGATGACACTGTGTAATATTATCCATTCACGTGTGGGTCATACACACACCTGCACACTCCTGATGCCGTTTTCTTTGCTCTTGTTTTTTTTTATGTTTACTGTATTTACAATCAAGAAAGGAAATTATTATCAACTGTTTTAATGAGCCCTGACCTGCCTAAAATTTCCCTAAATTTCTTCTATGAATGATTATATTTGTTGTTGCTATTTTGGCCCCAGGCTCACACATACATGAACCCAATGTACTACAGACTAAAGCTACTTTTCTGCAATCCACCATCTTACTTTCAGGGGACTGGGAGGGAGCTTGAGGGACAATTGTATAATCAGGCAGCTCCACTACCTAGTTATTTTGATGTCACCACATGAAGGCATCCCTCTCTAGCACTGTACAGTTGAATTACAGATAAAACAAAGATCAAGTGTTGCGGGGAAGTTTAAACAGGTAATCTGTTCCTCTGAACATGGTTAATCAATAATGGTGCTGGGCTGCTGTTTCAAGGTTACATATCTCCACCCTGCATCACACTACCTTCAATACAAAACATATCATGAGACTGGGGGATGCAGTGGATAGGTATATGAGAGAGGGGGGTGTGAGCTGGGAGCAAGGCCGTGAAGTGGCACCTGACAGGGCAACATGGAGGTGATTTGTTTGTCGCCATCCCTGACGGGATTAAGGCAATAGATAGATAAGTAGATCATAAAGTTCATAAAAAACTAGCTTTCATACAGTATTTTGTCATGGTTACTATTATGATCATTATTAGCACCACAATGCCACTATCACAATCAATAACAGTTACATACACCACTATTATTACTACACCACTGCTGCACTACTTCTGCTGACACTACCAGTAACTGCACTGCAACTCAACTACCACCACATCTACCACCACCTCCACCACCACAACTGCCACCATCAAAATCACCAGCACTGTTACATTTACCACCGTCATTACTACCACCACTTCTGCACTACTCCCACAAACACTGGGAGCAGCATGGCTCAGTGGTAGACCGCATGACTCAAGACCAAAGGGTCGAGAGTTTGTGCCCTGCCCGGGTCTGTCCTGCTGGGATAGGTAGTGCTCTCCATCCATCCATCCATCCATCATCCAATCCTACATTGCCCCATGAGGAGCGTAGGAGCTCATCACCCTAATGGGGCTATATGATCAATCAAGGTCTAGCTTGGGGAATTCCTTTTTCCATTTTCCACCAACACTACCAGTACCATCGCTGCAACATAACTACCACCATTATAACCACCAGCACTGTTACATTCACCACCATCACCAGTACTACCACCACCACAACAACCCAGCCTCACCACTACCATCAGTAACATCCTGGTTGCCTTACCTATCACTGCTGTCCACCCCACTATGGATGTCATCCCAGCCTGACCATCATCTTGGCAGTTAACTGAAAGACCATAGAGAATAATCTTACTTACTATAGTGCATCTACTTTAACCTGGCACAGATCCCTAATGCCTTTCAGATCAGCTGATGACCAAGTGTAATCAGATTGGTGAGTAAAAAAATTAGAAACCAAGGAGACTTATTCCTACATCAAGCTTAAGGATCATCGAACCTCAAGCAACAATATAGTATTTACAGTTTAGGGGTAGCATTTCAGTAGGTAAAAATTCAACCAACTATATATATATATATCTATCTATCAGTTATCCAGCCTATCTATCAATCTATTAAATAATCAATTTTCGTCCCCTTAGGAGTGTACAGACCCAGAGCTAGGCTTGTCAGTCCTAACATTTAGGGTAAAAGTGAACAGCTGATTTCTCCCAAATGACATTATGTGAGAAATAAACTTCAACCACCCCTTGCATGTAAAAATCTATGGTTCACTCCCCTGAATGAAGGATGGTGAGCTGTAGGAAAAGGGAAACTTCATCCTGCAGTTCACCAGGTTAACATTCAAATAAGCCTGAGGTTGCAACTACTACTACCATCTGTACCAAGATTCAGCTCTGTGGTCTTGCTCCAGAACTTACCAAGGAAATATCTGATGACACTGAAGCCTGTTTTTCTCCTTCAGTTGCATATGGTGAAAAATCCTCCCACTTAAAGGTCCAGGTGCTCTGAAGTAAATCCTTTGTCTGAGTGACATTTATCTTTTTGCTACAGTGTTGTACTTCAGTATTACTTCACATGCTGTTGCTGCTACTTCCACAGTTGATATAATTTTTGCTGTTCTTTCTGCTGTATCAGCTGATGAAGATTAACTGTAGCTGATGCAAAGATTGCCAACACCACAATTTCCACTTTTAGGCTTTGATGCTGCTGTATCTAATTACTTGAAGACACCACAGCTGTCTCTAAAATCTAATCCAAACTTTTACCTACATTTCTCTAAAGACCGTCACTGTAACTGGAGCAGCTGTTTTGGTGACAGCTGTCACTGCACAGCTGACAAAATTTTGGACTTTGCTGCTGTCTCTGCTTAACATTTAGTTTCTACAGTGTATCTGTCACGGTCATATTTACTGATTTCCACTGATGCTACAAGGAAGCACACAAGGTGATACTCAAAGATAAGCACACTATTATGAGTAAAGATTATTTTCATTCTCAATGAGAATAAGTTTATAAATTTCATTCAAAAGTTAATAAACACTGACAGGGATCATAACTTCTGCAATATCACTTTATAAGTTTATATCCTGCTCAGTATTACTGTATATACAAATAAAATAAAAAATAAATAAATAAACAGTATTTTCTTTACACATAATGGTATGAAAATAACTTTAAAAACTGACAATCCATATTCCCATTACTGACAAAATGTTCAGTACTCCTGTGCATCTGAAAAGCACTTCTGCAGGTTTGTGTTACAAAGCAGCTCTGTGGATGACATAGCTTGTGAAACAAAGAAATCATAAGTCTATATAATAAACACATGAGTGTGTAGTATGACCAATTCTTGGTTGTGGTCTCTACTGCTTCATTAATGTGAACAGCTTGGCACTATGACAAGGATTTCCCATACTTTCTTGCTTTCCTTTTCTATTTCTGGATTCTACAAGGCCTGACCATACATATTAGAGACACCCACTTTCTTTTATTTTCATGTGTTCCTTTCCTGATTGTGGATTCAATATGGCTTGAAAAAGTCTATCAGAGATGTAAACAAACATCAACTCCAGTACTTTCTTATTTTCCTTTTCTGTTTCTGAACGTGTATACTGTAGTAATAAAGTATCCAAATGTGAGATCCCATAATTTCTTGGTCTCCTTTTCTCTTTCTTGATTCTATACAGTTTGAGCACATATAGAAGAGATGCCAGCCATTGTCTCATGTTAGCCATCCAGCTGCTACAATGCCTATCCCACTAATGTCGCAAAACTCACACAGGATACTGTTGCTTCTGTTGCTGCTGTACGAGTATCTAATTCCTGCCCACCAGTTGTTTCCTCATGAAGCCATCGCAATAGGTGCAGCAGTATTCACCCTTCGTACCACTCAAAACTGTTGGATAGAATGGGTAGAGTATTAATTTTCAACATGATACTACTGTATAGTGGTGAGAAACATTAGAAGTGTGGTGAGAATGGAAAAGGAAAGATTGAGTAGGAGAATAGATGTGAGTGAGGAGGGCCCCACAAATGAGATAGCGGGATGGGATGGAGAGGTATCAGAGAGAGGGAAGGTGAGCTGGAGAGAAGGCACCCTGATGGCAGAGAACATGGTGACATGGAGGCAATTCAGCTGTGGCTGCCTCTTCCAAGATTAAGGCATCTAGCTATAGACTAATAAAGAGATATTACACTGATGGCTGTCCAGAAGTTAAATCCCCCCAAATACATTGTTCAGAAACTCTTGTAATGCAGAAAATCTTCTTACTCTGTATTCTCCATTAAAAAATGAATGCTGTTCACGAAAATGTTATATACAGTCTGAAAAATATAACAGAGACTGTCTGGTCATACAATATACCAGGGCCTCCATGTCACCCTGTCTTTCACCATAGGTCTGCCCTCTCTCTCACACCTCCCTCCCTCATATACCAGTACTTCTCTACCTCATCCTTCTATCTCATCTTCAGTGTCTCTCTTGCCCTTCCCCTACAACTCACATTCATAATACTTTCCTGGTCAATCTCTCATTATCCATTCTATCTTCAAATCCAAACCATCTCAAGTCATTTCTCCTCAAGCCTTCCCATGTTGAATAAAACTATCAGCAGATGGGAAAAAAAAGAGGGAAAAATATGTCACTGGGGTGAAATAATTTTGCAGGCCGAGTACCAGTGAACCATTGCCTGCATCCTCATCAGTTACAAATGCACCCTAGCACCTTTTTCTCAGTGATTTATTTTGTCTATTATACCTTACTACTGGTACTTAATATGTATATGGTTTATGTCTTTTTAATTCAAAGTGCATGAATAAATTAGATGGGATCATTAATAAGCAATAAATAAAAATAAACTGCTAAGGAGAAGGTGCTGGATCCTTAACTGACAAGAATAACGACATCTGATATGTACAGCTGCCTCCACCTGTGAGTACTACAGGGGGTGGTGAGTTGGAGGTCTCATGAGACACTAATGTATTTGCTTTATGTCTCCTATCTACTGTGCTAAAACAACCTCATGACAATGGTAAGACCACAGCGGACAAAAGGCAAAAACAAATACACTGGTGCCACAAACCCCCAACACATCCTCTCTTGCAATGCTTGTAACCAGAGGCAATTGAACAATCCAAATCCTTGTGGCAGTACATGAAAAACAGGAAACCTTGATACGTACAGTCAGAATCCTTGTGGCAATACACTCGGCAGCGTGGACACATGATGGTTGGTTCAGTTAGCAGCAGAGTCCAGCAGCAACGTGGCAGTGTGTGGCCTGGTGAGGAAAGAAAATGGTGTGGTGAGATGTAAATTATCATCATCACCATCATCATTATCATCACCATCATCATCCAAACCTCTTTATCCTCCCAAAGAAGTATGGTGAACTGCAAGAGGAGGCTAACTTCAGTCTGTAGTCCACCAGGTTCACATCGGCATAAGTCTGGGGTCACAACAATAACAACTTACCGCTGCTGCATCGACCATGCGTCAGGAAGTCGAGAGGAACTTCTTTCTTGCACACAGGGCACAGCTCCATCTTGAAACCACCCAACTTCTTCAGTTTCTTCTGTAAAAATATAGGGTCATTTAGCATATCACCACCACCACCACCACCATCATCATCATCATCATCATCACCATCCCAACCTTAATTCCCACTAAAGAATGTAGCAGTTAGGATCCTGGGGGAGAAAAAAAAATAGTAGCAGGAGTAGCAGCTACAGGCTCATCTACAGCAGACTGAAAGTTGCCCTTCTCCAGCAGTTCAACATCCACTTTTCAGGGGTAGGGAGGGAGACATGGAACAATTGTATATCAAGGCAGCTCCATCACCCAATCATACTGTTGCCACCACATGAAGGTATTCCTCTCCAGCACCATTTTGGCTGTGAAAGGGTTAAGGAAGGCTTTACACAACTTCTCTGGTTTGACATGTCCCTCCAAGGATGAATAAATCAAGTGGCAGGTACCAATACCACACTGGAAAATATATTACTAGACACCCTTGTTATACGATGGCTCCTTATAAGATCAATTGCTTATACCATCAATGAGAATTTTGCTTGATGATTATTTTTTGTTTTATAATTGCTGTAATGCTTGATTTCTTGTTATACAATCATTTTTCTCACCTATACAATCTCTACAGTGCTAAGTTCATTATATGATCAATTGTTATATGACTGATTTTCACAAATGCATCCCAGTTACAAAATATGGACATGCTGTATATACCTGACTACAGCAACCTAGCCTCAGGCCCCTACACCTCAATACTTCACTTTTGCTTCACTCTTTCCAGCACACATTTCCCTGCAGTCCAATTGGTTCACATGCAGGTGAGCCTGGGGCCACAACAACAACACAAACAACAATAGTAATAGCAGCTACAAGTCACACTAACCTCTACCATGGCTGCATTCGCTGGGTCATGTCTCCTGATCCAGTCACATATCTGAATCAGGGACTGCACAACACTGCCTGCCTTGGGTTGATCTCCTTCACAAAATCTCAGGGTATTAAGAATAGAATTTTCCAGGATAGCCTTTTGCAACACTGGTTCCACTTCACTCTGAAAAACATACACCATCATCATCATCATAGAAATCATCATCATGACTTCTTTTTCCGCCTAAGGATGATGTGAGGAATGGTTAAAATAAAGAAAAAACAATATTACAGGGTTAGCTGTAGCCACCCACCTAATCACTTAAATAAATAGCAAGAATAAACTAAAATTTTCATTAAAGTGTTGTTCCCAAAATCTGAATTGCAAATTTCCAAAAATACCTGTTACCTAAAGAATTTGGAGAGTCATCTTACTGAAGAAATTTTTTTAAAGAATATAGTTATAACTCACAGAACTTCTAGTTTTCTTCCACTATGTTTAAAAGGTGCTGCTATAGTGTACAGTCACCCACAATGGCTCAAGCTGCACTCATCCTGTCCCATGAAGCTAATTTCCCTGCTTTTTATTCTGCAATACTGCCCCTACACACAAAATGCACCATTATTTATTGTCAAATTTTCATACTAGAACTCTAAAAAAACTATAACTGTGGGACAATGAACTAGGGCATATATACAACAAGTGAATGAAGTATTGCCATGCAATACTAAGTTCCCTACTGGATGATAACCATACATATTATATGTGCTGAATAAACAATGTGGGTTTAGAAATATGTATGTACTGTGTACACAATGTGGGTATGTAAAGACCTTGACCTTGGGAGTAGAAAGCTGGTTGTTGCACACGACATACTGTCTTGGTATGGGGAACAATTGTGTGATGTTATATAAAAATCTATCCATGCATGTGGAAGTTAAAGAGCAGACATGAAACTGCGGACAAGCTGACGGACGTACTGATGGAACCATACAAACCTACAGTCTCCAAACAGTTTGACGGTAGGCATCTAATAATTACTGAAGGGAATGCCATGCATGTGGATGCCTGTACATACTGTACAACTGACAATGATGAAAGAATTGCAGTTTTCAAAAAAATTCAGTTTTGCAAATCTCTTGATCCCAAACTGCACGGTGCTATAATCAGAAATTAGGCCTAAGTGAAAAAGCTCAATTAGGAAGATATCCCTCTCTAACCCCTCACACTGAACTACGAGGATTAAACAAAAATGACGAGGTCAAATCACACTTACCAACGTACCAAGAACTGCGTCATCTGTGATGCCACAGCTCCTGGCAATCTTGGTCAGCCAGTAGTGCACCTTCAACACACTCAGTGGCTGGTCTTCTATCTCACCTGTCTGGAGGAAGTTGATGGGACAGTGGCCAGTTTTGCAGATGCTGATTCTAAAAAAGGTACAGATCATCACCTTAAATCTCCATCAACTCCCTCCCTATCTGTCAAAAGGAGGATGGTACCTATCTTCGTAAGCCAGTAGTACATTGCAACACACTTACTGGCTGGCCATTTCTACATGTGCTAATTCTGAAAAGAAACAGAAAATCATTTTAAATGTTCCTCAACTCCCTCACTATCCCCTGAAAGAAGGATGGGGGATAACTTGGTCAACCAAGAGTGAACTACCAACACACTGGCTGTTCTCCTATCTCACTCGACTGAACGAAGTTGATAAGCAAATGGTCACATTTGCAGATACTAACTCTGAAGGGATGAATCAACATCATGACATTATGTCACTTCTTAGCTAATGGTATCGTCAGCATAATATCTACCACTCAGCGCTTGGGATCTTGTGAGCATTTTTATATTCTATCTATCTATCTATCTATCTATAGCCCGACGCCCTAATCCCGCAAAGGGTGGCCGCAGACAAAATGCCTCCAAGTCACTCTGTCACCCACCATTTGACTCCCCTCCCCCCCAATTCACCCCCTCCTCCCTCATATACCTCTCAACTCCATCCCTCCACCTCATCCTCGGTCTACCCCTCCCTCTCCCTCCCTCCACCTCACCTACATACACC
Organism: Coenobita brevimanus; assembly: GCF_032717465.1. Classification (NCBI taxonomy): domain Eukaryota; kingdom Metazoa; phylum Arthropoda; class Malacostraca; order Decapoda; family Coenobitidae; genus Coenobita; species Coenobita brevimanus. Next base: position 440,593 of record NC_137041.1, on the reverse strand, counting down.
CTCTTATTCAGTCTTTGATTCTCCATTCTCTCCACATGTCCAAACCACCTCAGTGTATTTCTCCTAATCTTTTCAACTGCCTGTAATTAGAATTATAGCTTATGTTCCATACTTTCCTGAACTCATGAGAGTATGAGCTTTTAAATGCATGTTATTTTGTGGGGAGTCAGAAAGCCTGCATGTGCCCTACTTAATAAATGTAACAGCAGCAAACACAAAAATTAGCAATGATCCAGGAAGTAGACACTTACCTGAGACTCTCAAAGATGTCAGCATTTTGATGCACATCTTTGGGACTTTCAAAGAGGGACTGAGTGAGCTTTGCCGCATCTCCCAGCCGGTAGATGTTGACCAGGGTTGGTTCACGCTCCACCAGATGGTCATAGGCTACCTTGATCCTGAAAGATAAACATTTATTTTAGATTTTTTACAGGTGCATGTCAACAAAGAGAAAGACAAATGAGGATGTTAAAGAGCATTGCAGTATCGATGTGGATGTGCTGGAGAAGTACCCTGAGATGGTCTGGCTATGCAGGAGGAATGGAGAATAAGAGACTAACTAGAAGACTGTATATGTGTGAGTACCTAGTGAAATGGGCACACTTCCATTCACTCATCAAATATCTTGACTACCTCACATGCAAAACCATCCATCCATCATCCAATCCTTTAATGCCCCAGTAAAAGCATTGGGTCCTGGGGCTAGGCTACCCAGTCCTGACACTAAAGATAAGAGTGACCAGTTATGCCTGATTTTTTCTCTTCTATATCACAAACACTTGTATAGAAAGAGCTATTGTATTGACTGCTGTGCCATGTGCATTTCCTTACATATACACTGCATCTGTTCAATACTATACAAAGTGAAACACTTTTATATTATGCCTCATCAGACTTCAAGATAAATATGAGTTTGGATAATCAAAATCAAGCACATCATAGAAGTAACATACATCACAAATAAAGCATTAAGCACTGGACGTCTCCTAGTACAGATTAGGAAGACTTTCCCAACTAAGTGTGAGGCAGACACAGCAGAATGGCAGAAGAATTATTAACCCTTCTTGTACCTATATAATCAAAGTTCAGAAACAGCAGAGAAATATTACTAAACACAACAGTAAGTGTGGCATTAGGAGAGCCAGCAGTTCTTAAGCATAATTTCAAAAGTATCCCATAAGAAGAATAAACAAAAACTACACTGATGGGGTGAAGGAGTAAAAGATGATCAAGCACAGTACTGTGCTTATGGCCAGTTTGTTTCCACCTGAGAACTGGGCCACTTTCTTAACCAGAATACTTGTGGTTACATAAAATATTAGTGCCTGTGAGTTATGAGGCAGGAATGAGTTTCCTTGGTTACCTGTCAAATCCAACCTCCAATCTGACTGCACTTGGCCATCATCTCTGGTGAAAAGGGGAAGGGGGTTTTGCCAGATGAAAATATTGCAAAAAATAAATAAATACCGGTAAGTAAATAAATGACATACATCTCAAACACTGCAATAAGTGTGGAGTTTGGAGAGCTGGCCATTCCCGAGTACAAAACATCATCTGAGCTGAACACCATCTCCCTTTCCTCAATGGCTGTGTCCCCATCCTCTGTGACATGCAGGCGGATGTGCTTCACCAGACCATCTTTTGATGATATGTAGATATTGTGGTTCTCAAATGGGATGATACCTGGAAATCAGACAAATCAGAAAATACCAAAAATGAGACTAAGGAAGAATGGAGTGGAGGACAGTGCGAACTGATGGGAGGGCGGCCAAATGGTATAGGACAGGGTGATGTTGAGGTGATTTGTTTGTGGCCACCCATTATTGGATTAACATTTTCGCAGTCTAACTCCCCTACAGCAGAACTCTCCTGTTCCCCCCCCCTCCCTCTCGACCTCCCACCTGTCCTGCCGTGCCCTTGAGTTTTTTCTTTTCAGATCATCTTTTCATCCTGAAATATTTGGATTAGTCAATTTCTTTTTACACCATTAGAAAGCTGAGACTCTGTAGAATAAGATGAAAGAAAAAAGAAAGTGATATTGGCTAAAGCAAAATAGTTATAATGAGTATAAGTTGAAAGAGTGCCTAAGAATGTTTATGCCAAATCTGCTCGCTGGAGTTTTTTCTACTCCAATCATTTTTTCATCCCAAAATATTTGGATTAGCAGATCTGTTTTTATACCTTTAGAAATCTGAGACTTTGTTGAATAAGACGAAAGAAAAAAGAAAGTGATATTTCATAAAGTAAAATAGTTATGACAAGTATAAGCTGACAGAGTCTATAAGAATGTTTATACCACTTTCTTTTCCTATGCTCTTTTTCTGCTCACATTTTAAAATTTTCCCTTGAAAGCTTTGTGGTCGGTGGGGGTGCTCACCATCCACTCACTCAATGTAGTGCTGCTCTTGGGTGTCTTCCCTTTCCTCTCCTCCATCCTTCTTTCCTTCCATCCTCTTCTGTCTTTCTTGCCTTCATTCTTTCCTTGTCTATCTGCCTACAGTGACTTTACACTCCCTCTTCTGTCTTTCTTCCTTCATTCTTTTCTCTTCCTTCGTCCTGTGGGTGACTGTACACTGAGTGACGAGCCAAATGGTTTCCTGTACACCAGGAAACCATACACTATGCTGGATGGTAACCATATAACCAAATTTTGGCACCTGGTGGTTTAGTGGGTAATTATTGCGCTCCAGTTGGATTGAGCCACTGAAGGTTTATATCCAAGGGATGGTTCGGGTTGACTGCTCATGTAATGCCACTCAGGGATGAGTGAGACTGGTCACTCTCATCTTAAATGTCGGGACCAACAGCATAGTCCCAGGCTCCTACGCTCCTCATGGGGCAATGTAGGATTGGATGATGGATGAAAATGGAATCACTGAACTGGAAATTCAATCAAGCCAATATCAGACAAAATTTCAGGACACTAGACGCAATTCCTCATTTACAGTGAACATTTCTTTGTTTGGATGTGGATCGGCTTCCAAAGAGTGGGTTGGACACCTTCAGGTTGGATGTGGATCCACCTCCAAAGACTGTGAAAGTGTTAAGGAGATGGCAACATATAGAGAGAGATAAGTTGGTGGAAAATACGCAAGACGGATGGAAAATGTTGGATAGGATGTAGATTCACACAGTAGTACAGTATTATCTTTCTCTGCCACTAAGCTATGTGAAGTAAGCCACCAAAGGACAAAAATCTGGGCCATGTTAATGTGAAAATTATATTGTATATACCAACATTATACCTGAGACTTCTAGATCCCCAATGAAGACGTGTGAAGTGTGGCTGACAGAAAGCGATGCCTCGGACAACGACACAGATGATGCCATGACGATATTGTGCTTGGAGAATATCACCAGATACTGCCAGGCATCAACATGAGTCATATGGATGTGACGCACACTTAGCCTGACAAAAATGAAACTGTATAAGTAATGGTGATGCCTGGCAGCTTAGTGGGTTATGGTGCTCTAGTGGGCCACATCTGGTGGCCCAATAGGGTTTACGAAATGCTTCAGGTATATTGCTCACAAAACACCACTCAAGATGATGCAAATGGTAATGGTTGTCTTAAATGGAATATTCATACAAAGAAACACACCAATTCCCTGGCAGCTTAGGAATACCTGTACTGTATTACGCAACAGAGGCAAGTGAGGAAGTAACGGAAGGTGAAATATCTGGCAAACTTTTGTATTTAAGTGTACATAGTTAGAATATCAGTATGCAATGCAGAAGTGACAGTAGCAGTATTAGCTGCACCTCAGGCACATATGATCATGAATGTGGTGAACTGCAGACTGAAGCTATCCTTCTCCTGCAGTCCACCAACCTCTTCTGGGGGGACAGGGAGGGGAATGAGGAACATTTGTAAAACCATACATCAGAGTCACCCAGTCAAGAAGGCATCCCTCTCCAGTACTACAAGAGATATAAGACTGATGCTTACATATCTGTGCTCTCCCATATGAAGCCCAGTTTCTTGAAGTAAACATCACTGCTGTTAAACTGGCAGAAAAATATCTTGATCTGTCCACTGCTGTTGCCTACAATAAGATAACCTGTTTAAAAAAAAAGAAAAAAGTATTTAGTAGCAGAAGTGGTTGTAGCCCCAGGTTCATCTGAATAGAATCCCAGTGAACTGCAGGATGCTGCTGCCTCTAATCCTGCTGTCCACCATCTTTGTTTCAGGGGCCAGCAAGTAAGCTTAGGGATTAGTGTATAATCAAGCAGAGAGGCTGCCCAGGTATATTGGTGCCAGCACATGAAGGTATCTCTCTCCAATACCAAACAATAAACAATGTATCATGAGGATGCTGATTCTGTATTATCATCATCATCCAGATTAAGGATTGGGTAAGGTAGATTCAAAGAGCAAGGAACAACCTAATTAGAAGGTTCCTTTCTTCCTTGTCTGTCTTTCTTTCCTTCATTCTTTTCTCTTCCTTCTGTCAATGGGTGACTCCACACTGAGTGACAAGACAAATGGTTTTCTGTATACCAGGAAACCATTTACTACGCTGGGTGGTAACTATATAACCAAATTATGGTGTCTGGTGGTTAAGTGAGTAATTAAGGCACTCTAATCAGATTGAGCCTGTGCAGGTTTATATCCAAGGGGTGGGTTGGGCTTACTCCTCATGTAATGTCACTCAGAGATGTGTGAGGCTGGTCACTCTCATCTTAAATTTCAGGACCAACTTGACTAGCCCTGGGCTCCTACAGTCCTCCTGTCTATCTACTGTGATATGCCTTATTTCTACAAGAGGTGACCAATAACAAATCACCTCCTTATTACTCCAACATCTGTCACTTGGCTGCCCTCCCTCCTGCTCACACTTCCTTCACTCAATACATTTCTTCATTCCATACCTCCATCTCATACACAGTCTACTCCTCCTCTCCTACTCCACCTCCTTAACATACTGATACACTTTTCTAGTCAGTGTCTCATTTTCTATCCTACCACACTACCTTAAGGTAAATTATGGAAGAAAGTATAGTATAGTCTGTCCCTGTCAAGGCTTGGTGATGCATTCCAAAATGTCATACCCTTTTCCATAAGGAAAAACTAGTCATTCAGCTTTATAAGTAGTAATGGAACTTTATCAGCCAATTTTTAAGTGGTTTACTGTAGTTTTAACAGCAGAAAGATATAAAAAAGGTGACACAATATGGAGAAGATAATCAGAGGTGATTAAAGTAAAAGTGTATATACAAGTGAGATGGAGGGCAAGACCGAGAATAGAATGGAAGGATGGGGTGGAAAGATAGATGAGAGAGGGGAATGTGAGCTGGAGAGAGAGCAGTGTGATGGCAGAGGACAGGGTGACATGGAGGTGATATGTTTGTGGTCACCCCTTCCAAAATTAAAGTGTCTGGCTATAGACAGACAGACAGAGATGGATTGATGGATGAATGGACAGATAGATAGACAGATAAAAAGACAGATGGACAGACAGATAAAAGCTTCATCACATACCACATTTATCAGAAAGGCTGTCCCAGTGAGCTGCCGAGATATTGGTCATGTTGGAGTCACACACGCTGAAAATTGATGCTTGCTTCACGGACTTGAAGTTTGTCTCAATCCGCCAGAATACGACACAGCCTTTCCCCATGAATGTGATTAGCATGCTGTAACGCCCTCTTTGATCTTCATATACTGGTGTCCATAACACCTCTGCCAACAAATAACCAACTGGTCATTCATCTACTGAGACATATAACTCCCCTAAAAAAATTATTTCGTTTTCGTATAGTGGCATTCACAACACCTTTGCCAAACCATGAACAAACTAGTTATTCTTCTTACTGTAACTTATAACTCCTTAAAAAAAAAAAAAAAAAAAAAAAAAAAAAAAAAAAAAATCATGAAGCATTTTATATCGTAATCCTTTTACAGGTCAAATAAAATGAAGCATATCATACTTCCTCTTGTGGAATGCCAAGATAGTACAGGCGATGTTGTTTTAGGATGGAAGCTAAATCAAGTGCCAAAACTAGCTAATTACTGTACTTCTCAATAGCTGCTGGAATCAGTTAGAGAAAAAAATGTGTAATATGAAAGCAACACTGAAAGTACAAGCTTGGACCCTGATTTATCTGTGGCAGAATTTCCTGCCTAAGAGTGAGGACTGTGTAGCTGAATACCAAGTTTGTACCTAAACTTCACTCCCAAGGTAGTATCTCCCAGAAATGATGGTAACTAATCATTTTGATGCACATTATTTTTTTTTTACGTGGGGATGTCAAGCAAACATACGCGAGACTCCAAGGAGGGTGATTCGAGCTGCATAGTGAAGGTGAGAAGGAGACGAAGGGGGCAGGTTTGTGCGCTTCCAGGCCTGTGAAGCATTGTAGCGGTACCATTCCTCCGCCAGGCTGGCCAAAACCACCCAGTGCCGACCCACACACCCACACAGGATGAGCCGATGATCCCTTGTCACCAGGCATAATATACATCTGTTGGAGTGACTTTAGTGAGTGAGGGTAAGGTTTGGAAATTGCTTGTAGATGGAAAGTAACAAACTGAGTAACAAAGTGTATATGAATGAGTAGAAAGGGGGGGGGGAGGAGGAGACCAAGGATGAGATGGAGGGATGGGGTGAAGAAGTAAATTAGACAGGAGTGTGTGGCTTGGATACAGGGCAGGATGATGTCAGTGGACATGATGACTTGAAGGCAATTCTTTTGAGCCCACCTTCCAGGATTACGGCATCTGGGTGTGGATTGATAAACAGATGTTCTTTATACCTCTTTAAACATGCATCTGGCTATAGATACAGACAGAGGTTCTTTATTCTCTTTAAATTTGACTTGGACTGCATAGATAACAATACTGAATCCCCTGAGTATCAATTTGTCTCCTGATATTTCTGGCAGTGTGGATTTTTCATGCATACTACAGTCAGGTGGATTAATATGATGGAACTGGGCCATTCCTAGAACTTGAATACTAAGTGGTGGTTGCATGAAATTCAGTGAGCTTGAGCTAGCAGGTATGAATGAGCTTCCTTGGTTACTTGTCAAATTTACCATCTAGTTTGATTACACTTGATCATCAACTGTGATGAAATGGGTTACGGATCTCTGTCAGGTTAAATAAGTTATATACCTTACAATTATCTTGTACAATATGTTATTTATCCTATTCTCTATTCCAGAAACAATTATGAGAGAGGAATGTGTACAAATTTCCCAACTCTCCCCTTTGTCCTGTAAAAACCAACTTACATACAATTGTGGTCTTCTTGCTCACATTCCTCTGTCACTCACCTCCCATTTTCTGCCATGCCAAACGGAGACCAGGCACCTTTACTGAAGCCCCTGTGAATTGGCTCCCCTCCTGGCATCCCTGGCAGTGTGGACTTGGCGTAACGAGGATCTTGTTCAACCATGGCCCTTTGAGGTGATGACACAACCTCTTCTAGCATCATTGGGAAGGAAAGCATGGTGCTCTCCAATCCACAAAGAGCATCCTCTAGATCCATTTCTGGTGAGGGTAAATTATCATCATCTGCTACTTTAAATGCTAGCCTATCCTGCAAATGACTTTCACCTGAAACTATCTGCTGACAAACTCCATTTTCAGTTTCCAGATTTCTAGCATTGGTGCAAATGTTTTGTCATATATCTTTGACTGGCTTAACTCAAGAATACACACACACACACACACACAAAGATATGTACAGTATTGTAGCTGGGAGCAGGATGCAACATTTGTATGTCAGTGTACCTGCTCCTCACCTGGGTTGGCTGCTGGCGAGTGGCCATCAAGGATGGGGATGAAGTAGCGTGTAAACATGACTGCTGGACTGCACTCTTCTGGTGACAATGCCAGCTCCTGGGGTAGGCAAGGAAACAGTCATCAGCATCGTTGTCATCATAATGATCAGTCTGGGCTACTCCTACAAATTTAATTCTATGCTGTGGTTACATGAGATTCAATGAGCTTTATTTATGATGTAGAGATGAGTTTCCTTGCTGCTAGAGTGAATCAGCTCATCACCTCTAAGTAGTGGCCATTTACTCAGACTGACTCTCTTCAGACACTCTCTACATCACAATGCTGCAGCTCTATTGCAACTGATCTGGTCACTGCTCTTCTAAACTTTGCTTGCATGCATCCCCTGTTATGGTGGGCATGCAGTAACCATCTATCTACACACTCACACAATATCTGTCCATTTCAGGTATAAGAGCACATCAGTACTCTGTTTTTATATAAGCAAATGGTCTACTGAAAAAAATTAATTCCTTTATTGGAAGTTTACTCATATATATTTCAATAAACCAAAATTTGAGGAGTTTATCCTTTGCAACTGCTCTAAAGTAATTAGGGAGTGTTGGCACTTGGTTTTACTTCCAGCTGTACAATGGCCAACCTCAAGGTAGGGATTCCTTGGCAGGAAGCATGGTATAATTTGCTTTGATCTGAATATTATTATCTGGTGTTACCCTGAAAACAATAGAAAGACATTCCCAGGCCAACAGCTTCACATAAAAATGTTGCACAGTTCCGTACCATTTTTCAGCTCTTTACATAGAACCAACTTTTGCACTCCATGGTATATAATGCAAGGAAAATGATACATGCAGATCCATCTTTGGTCTGAGTTTATTTTCAATATGACACCTAAACACAATCTTTCCATTATATTATCAGCAAGCCAGAGACTGATTCCTTTCCATTTACTGATGAAACTAAATGCACTGTAGTCATTACCCCAATTAATACTCTGGTGTCCAGGATGGTTTGTAAACGGCACTCCACCACATGCTCACACAGGGGTATCTTATATATTGTGGGGACAACTCAGTCTGCTGAAGTGAGTGTGGCTGTGGTAGTGGGAGTAGGATATGAATAAATGATCTTGGGTAGACACTGACGACCACGACCAACTCATCGCTGCAACACACAAGAAATTGTCTTGTGCAGTGGAGGAGGAACTTTATACAGTACCTACAGTATATGGGTGACTGTGCATTTTCTGTTTTACTCATGTTATCTGAATATCATTTTTTTTTTCCCCTTAGGATAGGCTTCTTGAACTGGAGGTTACACAGAATAACCATTAACCTCTTCAGTACAACAGATCCTTCCTAAGTGAAACACATCCTTGGAGGTACAGTAGCAAGAATAAAATACAAATCACATCCTCAGCCTGAGGAGGTTATTGCCACCTCTTTTACCTTAATTTGGTCCAGATTTTCATCCTTTTTATGGCTTATGTCACTTAACTGAACATATGTTTGTGTTAATCTATTGCTACAACTCAGTATGTACGAAGACAAGAGGGCAATATTAGACCATGTTAAAGTACTAATATATATATATAAGTACTGTATATATCCGTCCATCCATCATCCAAGCCTATGTTGACCCATGAGGAGCATAGGAACCCGGGGCTGGGCAAGTTGGTGCTGACATTTAAGATGACAGTGACCAGCTTCACTCATTCCAGTGCGGCATTACATGAGCAATAAACCCCAACCACTCGTTGGATATAAACCTACACAGGCTCCATCCGACTGGAGCACCTTAATTACTCACTACGTCACCAGGCGCCATAATTTGGTTACATGGTTACCACCCAGCACAGTAAATGGTTTTGTGGTGTATACGGTACAGTACTGTATATATAAATAAAATAAGAAGAAAAATAAGTCTCTTGTAATACTGCACTTACAAAGCAGATCTTCAGTACAGTTCCTATATGCAACAAGTATCAAAATCTTAATTGCAGTTCACAGTCTCTTTAACATTACAGCACTGAATATTCTCTTGTTTCAGTTCTTGATACTTTATATAAAGAACAAGTACAGTATACTACAGTACTTATATGGTACTTGCATGTGGATAAAGACAGACTGACCAGATGAAAGGCCTTTCCGAAGCAAAATAAAATTGCATGCATTCAGCAGAAATAAACTAAAGGGCTGCCACCCAAACTCAAGGGGTTTATGACACAGACTGTTTTACATGGCATCAAAATGGAACTTATGTGCATCCTGTTGTTTCTCCCTCCTGTCCTGCTGCATCTCCCTACGGTGAAGGATGCCAATAATGGCCGCAACGAAAACACACGTCCCCACCAACGCCCCTGCAGTCATCAACATGGCTTTGCTTGGCGTTATGAAGAGCTTGCTGACCCATTTATCTGGGTAGGCCATCGGGTAGGGAATGACGACTAGCTGGGAGTTCGGGATGATCTGCGTAAAGGTACCGGTAAGGGTGGCAGAGTTGTTCCTCGCTTTTGGGATCCCCACGGTCATCTCCTCGACAAAATTCCAGTTACGTCCCAACCCGAAGACTGTGTAGGGGAGGTGTAGTGCGTGGTGGGCTGTCTGGGGAAGCTGTGTGGCGCGAGATCTCTGAGTGCCCCCTGTGGCTGTGGTTATGGTGTAGGTGATGGACGGGCCTGGCTGGTTGGTGCCATAGGGGATGTTGTGTCGTTCACAGTCACTACCGTAGCAACGCCCTGTTGGGATCAGAACCTGCAATATTGATGCATATTTATTAGAATCCTCAAGTCACATGTGCAAAAGTAGGATTATGTTAATGTAATAACAGTATTATCTAAACTGCTGGGATTCACATGGCCAGTAATCAAATACATATGGTAAGTATGATGTACCAAATCTTCCCTTTAGTTTACAGTGGGAGTTATCTGAGAGAAGTATGTGGAGTTCAAGGAGAGAAACAGGCAGATATATGAGATGGTTCAGGAGTGTTGAGGTGATGATGTGTATGTGCTTGAACGTACTGAAAGTAGCTAGAGATGATTTGGTCATGTAGAATGAATGGAGAATGAAAGACTGACTAAGAAACAGAATGTGAAAGCGATGGACGGGAAGGTTGAGGCTGAGGCTGGGGGATAGGGTGGAGATGTATACTATGTGACTAAGTGTAGTGAGTTGGAGGGATGGCAGCCTGGTGTCAGAGAACAGGGTGACAGTGAGGTAATTATTAAGTGATAAAATTGTTTAAGATTAAGGAATCTAGCTATAGACTGACTGTGAACTTTGACAGCTGTTGTAAAGTAAGGTTGTATACTAATAACTTCATATAGAATGATAGCTGTAAGCTACATGATTTCTGCAATATCTCTGTGGCAATTTTTCTTTTATGTAATTTTTTTAGTTTATTGTGGATGACCTAACTATCCACACATTTTCATTCTTTTCCTTTTTTTTTTTTTTTTTTTTTTTTTTTCCATAGATGAGCTGCACAGTGAACTAACCTTTACAAAAACTGCGTCATACTCAGTGGCATCCTTGTAGACACTCAGATGGTACTTGTCATCTCCTCCTTTCCTCACCAGTAGCACATCCAGCGTCCCGTCTTCTTCAAAGTCACAGAATGTCCCAAGAACAGTGTCGTTAAACTCCCCAAATAGATTCCAGTGGGGTATGAACTTTCGTTTGTACCGGCACTTGGCGTCTTCACACGGAGCATTTTCCATTAGTGTCACCCTGGCTTTATCCTTATTGAACAGGGTCACAAGGAAGTCAGGGAAACCATCGAGGTTGAAATCACCGACGTGTAAGGTGATTGTGTCTGAGTGACGGAACTTACTGTTGACTTCTGTTGGGTATGACCAAGTATTTCCAGACTGATCAACAAAGCTTACCTCCACATCAATCCAAAGGTCACTCTCGTAATCACGTACAAAAACAGCACTTTGTTTGCAACTCTCATCTTTGCAGGCAGGAACTAAGGCATCAATGTGGCCATCCAAGTTGACATCAGCAAACGAAGTCTGTCCGATCCTCTTCATGTATTCCGAGGGATTTATAACCTTGTCCAGCACGTAACCATCGCCTGTTATCTTCCACACTTCAAACTGCCCCTCAGCTGTGACCCACAAGTCGGCTGCGAGGTCGTTAGTCATGTCAACGAATCCATGCGAACTAGGTCGCTTCAGGTGAGGCATGCTGGTATCCTTGGTCATCAAAACAGGCTGAGGAGGAATTCTATGGGAACTGAACACCCAAAACATCCTGGTATGGTTTTCATTCTCCCCAAATAAGTCCGGTATCATATCCCCATTGTAATCCATGACTAGTGGCTGTCCTGATAGACTAAGCAAGGGCACATCCTCCTTGCCACAGTCTAAGGTCATGTTGTCCAGGTTGCCCCAGAGGATGAAAATCTGGTACAATGGTGAGATATCCTTGTTCAGAGACACAATCATCACATCCATCTCCCCATTGCCATCAAAGTCACCTGGCACAACACTACGGATGTTCAGGGATTTGTAGGTACAGTTTGGCATCTCCTGTGAATTGGCATGCATGAGGGGAGGTTCATTGTGGGAGACCAACACTTTTACAGTCTTCCCATCCTCAGTCACCACAAACAGATCCGTCAGCTTGTCTGAGTTAAAGTCGCCAAATGCCGCTGGAAGGTAGTTTGTATTGTCACCAAACACACGCTTGGTGATGTCCAAACACCACACATGGGATAAAACAGTTAATATCACCACCACCACACACACCAGACATCTTTTACTTATTGCGGTCATTTTTATGTCACTTGTAAGATACTTCAATTCAGTTATAAGATACCTAATAATAATTCACTACAGTACAATATTTTCACCTTACAAAAACTGTATAATTGTTCAGTTCTTAATTCTTTTTTCCATGCAACTGAAACTCATTATGAGACCTGTAAGTGTAAAACAACAGCCAGTGTTAAATGCACTTATATTTGCAGATATTACATTGCTGGGGTATATAGTACTGTATTTAGGTTGTAGCAGGTTTCTTGCTTTTGATAGAACTATGCCACTCTCACAACTTGAATACTAAGTCGTGGTTGTATGAAATTCAATAGGCCTTAGTTATGAGGCAGGAATGGGTCTCTCTGATTACTAGTCAAATTTATCATCCAATCTGATTACACTTGGCTATAAACTCTGCTGAAAGGGGTTAAGAATCATTACCAGGTAAAAACATGCCAACTACTGTATACTGTAGTACTGGACACTCATTTCAGACTAACTTTAATCAGTGCTACAAACATATCTATACTGGTTGTATTATAAAATAAGAGGAAATATTATTTTCTCAGATACTGGATACCAGTTTCCAAGTGATGGCATTTAACTACAAACACAATGGTAATGAATAGGTTAAAATCTTTGCAAAATATGAGTGCAACTAACCAGTACATATGTGCCATGTTGTCTCTCTCTCACACATACAGATCAGTTACCATAAATAAAGAGTTTAACTAACCAAGATTCCACTCTCTCTCTCTTTCTCTCAAATCTGATACCATAAATAGAGTATAACTAACCAGGATATATGTGCCATGCTGTGTGACAAGGGCAATGTTGTTGTCCTGTGACCAGATAATGGGTGAGCGTGTCAGGACGGTGGTGGCAATGGGGATGCTCTGAATCAGCTGGCGAACCTCATGTTTCTCCATCATGGCTCTGGAAGTGGTAAAATGGTGTTGTTTTCACCTGATGGAAATGTGCCATTACTACAACTGTAATATTGAGTGAACACGCCAGGATGGTAGTGGGAACAAAAATGTTCTCTATCAGCTGCCATACCTCATGTTTCACCACCAAGCCTATGGAACTGGTGCAACAATGTAAACTTGCTTTCACTTAATATGGTACAACATTCCTATAATCATTAGTAACATTTCAAATGCAGGTCTAACTATGAGAAGAATTCTCAAACACAGGCATGTAAATCCATTCCCGGCCCCTTAATACATGAAAATGCCTTTACAAGGTACAGTTCAAAGATAGGTACAAAATTCTGTTAAATTTTAAAAGGAAGTCCTATGTACTGTAGCCTTAAGAATTACCTTTTTTTTTTACTAACCTAGTCTACCTAACAAACCCAATAGGCCTAACTTTATAATATACACTAACTTACTTGACTCAACCTATTGTACTGTCCCTAACCTAACTAAGGGGCGTGACTAACCAAAACAGCAATCCTTAAGAGGACTTTTTCGGTCTGCCTCCTGCAACCCTACCCTCGATGTTAGAACTTCTCATCTTAAGCACCTAACTGTCATCTTCTAACCTCTCAACATGCCCAAACCATCTCAATCTACCCCTCCTCATCACAGCACCAACACATTCCAATCCCATCCTTCCTCTCAACTCCTCAACCGCAATATTAGCCCCACCATGCCTCACAGTCAAGGACACTATACATAATGTATCCATCAATGTACTGTCATTTCTGCACACCTCAGCCTACGAATATTCTCTTTCTTTTCTGCCCAGGTCTCACTACCATATGGTACATCATTAAACTCCTTGAATTTGCCTTGAAGTGCTTTTACCTCAAGGGAGTGCTGATCCCTCGTTTATGATAATGTTTCTCTCCATTCTCTATACAGAATAGGCCTATAGTTGGTACTGCATTAGTCTCTGCCGGTAATCTTAATTTCCCATTCCTCCTTGCTGGTGGCCATATACAAAGACCCATAGAAAAACAAGTCATACAGTTGGCATAATGTAGATCATAACATTCGCTTGTATTTTTGCAGTTTTGGAGAGTCGCACCCCATTCTTAAGCTTGTAAGGTTAACTGCTTGGTTAGGTTTGTAACACTCGGTTTGATTGACAAATATATTTGATTAGTTTGAAGGTGGATTACCGGTAGGTTTGATTAAACAAACAAACAGAACATCGGGATAACCTAGACTGTCCAAAACCCTAACAAATCTCAGTCCTGGTTGGCATACGCGGTTGATGAGTAAAGATGACGTGATGGCTACGGTAAAGTGGGAAAAACTTGTCCGCTGCCACTTACCTTGTCTCCACAAGCCTCAAAGGTTGCACACCCACATCAGGTACACATCATAGTTGAACTATGAAGCAGATGAACCAAGTACAGTAATGGCAAGGACCCGAGACACACAGAAATCTAAAATTAATGGACAGAAGTTTACACACCGTCCGAGAAGGTCCGTCACCAAGATAAACAAAAATTCGTATTTAGATTTAAGTATTATATTTTATTGCATTTTGTTGAATTATTTAATATTTTCTGTAAGTTTTAAACACAAGGTCGTTTGGTTTGACAAGTTACTTTGTGTTCATGCATACAACTGCGTTCGAGAATGATTATTCTACCCACGTTGTTAGTTAAACAGACATTAACTTGGCGACTTTTATTTAAATGGCATACGAAAATTTAAACTATATTTATAAGAAGAAAATTAAAGGTCATAGTGGGAGTAGACGCCATGAGGCGCTTAGCCACGGTGCTCATCGCCATAAGTTAGGCCTTCGAGCCTGTGGCCGGTTTCTTGGGATACAAGGCTGCTGCATCATCCACATTACCACAGATGCTCTCTCTCTCTTTCTCTCTCTCTGAAAGATGGAGCTAGCTTGCCTTTCAGGAGGTAGCATCCCTACAAATTCAAGCCTCTCTACTCTCACTATGTTCCAAATCAGTCAGTGTACTTGGGGAGGGGGTCACCACCTTTGGCAGTGGCAGTCCTCCAGGCAGGTTGAGGGGGCAGTGGAGGCAAATGATATGACTGCAAATGACCATACCTCGTTTTCATTTTTTTAGCTGCCATCAAATGACTGCATTATTTTCAAGAAAATAGTCCAAGTGATTGTTGCTGGACTTACTTCAGATGAACAATGGTATGAAGCAAGTAAATGTGGATGTGTGTGCCTGTGAGGTGGTCAGGATTCTGTGAACTGAATGGTGAGTGAATGGGAGTTTGGTTCATTCAATGAGGCAGGCTTTGTGTAGTTTCTCCTCCTGATACTTTTGAGGAGACTCTCTTACCTCACCCCATCCTAGGTTGGAAAAAGGGATTTGGATGATGATGATTGTGTTGAAAAAGTCAAAGTAGGATACCGAAAATGTTTTAAAACTATCAAGATTAACATTTTGGCCATAAAAAAAAGAACTTTGTTTATGATGAAAGATTTATTCAATTCATACACACTCCCAGTAGCAAAAGGGCTATACAGGACAGGTACTAGAATGTCTCCTATGCCAGTTATAAGACAGGCTCTACAGTGCCTCCTCCTCTGGGTATCGTGTACAGGGGTTGTTACGAGCCAGTTCTTCCAGCAGGGGAGCATCCTCTGCAAACAGTGGCTCGCCTGGATACTCCCAGTGGAAGGCCGACCAGGGCAGGCGCTTGGAAGGGTCAGTGGAAAAGTGGTTTATCTTGCACCGTACAGCAGCTTCCTCCTTGTTGTTGACCTGGAGTTGAAATGCAACATTAATAAAGGTTTGGGATGGAGGTAGTTATAGCGATATTTGCAACCCCTCTCTTTCTCTGACTCAAAACACCATTCTTTTTCAGCTCCTCTGAATGTGAACACAATGGACTGTAGGCTTAGTTTCTCCTTTTCCGCAGCCCAGTATCCTCCTTTTGGGTGGATAAAGAGGGAAATGATGGATATCTGTATAACTGGGCAGGTCCACCATCCAGTTATACTGCTGCCACTACATAAAAGGAATCCCCGTCCAACACAAAGAATGGTGTACTGTGGCAACACAGAGCCTCCAGCATGTCCTTGTTAAGCAGGATGTCATGTGAAAGTGTGAGAAACTTTCGAGGTGTTATTCTTGGATTAATCAGTAAAGTATGTTATATCAACATGAAAATCATTACTTTTGCTACAATAACTGATGATCTTTGCCCAGATGGTGTCGGTTATAATTCAGCCATGATGTCATTACTAACTGCAGCTCTATAATGGCTGAAAATTGGACCTAGTTGGTCAGAGAGTACCAAATTCAAAATTAGTTCAAGAATGACCAGCTAAGCTTGTTGCATACATCCCAGATCCTTTACGTCACCTTTTTTATGCTCTCCTGAGATATTAGTGCCTCAGTGAAATAAATATTGCCATTTAACCCCAGCTGGACTGATTCTTTGTACGGTAGTCTGCCTCCTGAGTCACAGTTTTATAGCCACCTAAAATTGTACCTCATATAACTCTTGTAGCCTGACCTGTGCAGACCTTCATTGTGCCTCATATGAGGATCTGCAGCTAAGTAAAGGTTAAAGTTTGACTGATGTCTACAGAGCCATTCTGCCAGTTACCCCCCAATTTACAATACCATCTGTATGATGTTTGGGAACATGTTGATCACATATAAGAAGAACTTACTTCTACAAATGAGGTTAATGGCAATACAGTAGGTATTACTGTTGGAAAATACAGTAAATGATATCACTAAAAAAAAACAAAAAAAACTCACTTTTACTCTGACAATAAATTCTTTGCCCTGCAGGGACAGATCAGGTCCAGATATGGTATGGGGGGGCAAGGAGAGGGCATCTTCGGGTACAATTATCCCAGTTTTACGGAATGCCACACGAACGTGCCAGGGTTCCAGGGTCCATGGCTGGTGCAGGTTCATGCTCACTGAGATGACACGCATTGATAGCTCCTTGATGGTCTGTAGGGAATAAAATATCATCAGTCATCAGTTTTTATTTTCTTTTCATTTCAGTCTGGCCTAAAATTGCCATCTCTCCACTATGTGTATTGACAGCACAATAATCTGGTTACACTGGTGTCACCATGGGAGAGCATTGTTCTACAGCACCCCTCCTACCTTTTGTGACTATAAATACAACCCATATGCACACCATCCACTCACTCAATTAGGTGCTGCTCTCAGGTGGCTGCCATTTCCTCTCTATCTTCCTTCCTCTCATGCTCTTCTTTCCTTCTTTCTTTCCTCTTCCTTCTGCCTATGGGTGACTCTACACTGAGTGGCAAGCCAAATGGTTTCCTGTACACCAGGAAACCATTTATTATGCTGGGTGGTAACCATATAATCAACCTATGGCATCTGGTGGTCCATCCATTCATCCATCATCCAATCCTACATTGCCCCATGAGGAGCGTAGGAGCCCGGGCCTGGGCAGTTGGTCCCGACATTTAAGATGAGAGTGACCAGCCTCACTCATCCCTGAGGGGCATTACATGAGCAATCAACCCCAACCATCCCTTGGATATAAACCTTCACCAGCTCAATCCGACTGGAGTGCAATAATTACCCACTAAACCACCAGACGCCAAAATTTGGTTATATGGTTACCACCCAGCGTAGTATATGGTTTCCTGGTGCACAGGAAACCATTTGGCTTGTCACTCAGTGTAGAGTCACCCACAGGCTGAAGGAAGTGGACAGATTGAGCCTCTGTCGGTGTATATCCAAGGGGTTGTTGAGGTTTATTGCTCACGTACTGCCACTCAGGGATGAGTGAGGCTGGTCACTCTCATCTTAAATGTCAGGACCAATTTACCTAGTCCCGGGCTCTTATGCTCCTCATGGGGCAACACAGGATTGGATGATGATGATGATGATGAAGATATGTCTCACCTTGTTGGCAAAGGGTGATGATGGCTGGTCCTCCTCAGAGGGATCATGAAGGAGGTTCTTGTATTGTTCCAAGTTCTCTGGTGAAGCATAGACAGCCAGGCCAGGAAGCAGCAGCTGGGTACGTGCCTGGTGTGGCCTCACCTCCACCACATCACCTCTTGAACCAACACCTGTGTATGAGAACACTTTTTCATTAATCAACAACATTATCCAGACCTCTCTTCCCAATAATGGAAGGAGTGGGGCAGAGTAGAGAGAGCAAGAAAAACCTAACAGAAGGAGAAAGCATAAACAGCATGTTCAGTAACATAGGTCACACTCTCATTCACTTACCATTCATGTTCCTGGAAACCTGCCTCTACTTCATGGGCATAGCTTTCCATGCTTGTGCACTTCATATTACCTATCAGCCTGCATGTTTATGACTCAAACCTTTCACACCAATGTCATACTTTTCATCATTTTTATATTACATCAAGACAATTTTCATTAGGTTAGGAGAGCCTGCTGGAATTAGAGGGGTACAGTTGGTCTTGATAAAGAACGAACATTTCAAAAATGCTTAATCTGACTGAAGAGGCTAAAAATTAAATCCCAAACTGACTCACCCTCAACAGATGTCTTAAGAATAACCTTTACAGGTTCAGCATTTTTTATATTGGTGTCTTCTACAAGTTCATAGAGAAAATGACGTGCCTTCAGCTTCCTGGAGTTCAGTGGTTTCTTTGTTTTCACTAGTTCAACTCTCTTCTTTCGCTTCAAAATGAACGTTGTCTGCATTAGAAAGAAACAAAAATCATTAATTAAATGACTAAAACAACACATGGTTTCCTCTTAAGAAAACCCCAATTAAGGCTGGTTGTAGTACTGTACAGTCGATGTTTTCTATGGACTGGATGCTAAACCAAGTGTCACATCAAGCTAATTCCTTCCCAACAGTTTTTGCAGGACCTGAGACTGATGCATTACAAATAGCATGGTTTCTTTTCCCCAACCAGAAAAATGAGCCAAGTTGAAAATTAGGTGAGCTGTAAGCTGCATTTTCATGTGGTCTTATTAGACCAGTCAAAGTTTTCTAGACCTACTTGATGCTCGCAAGAATGGATTTTAGATCAGTTCCATCCTTAATGTACCCCTACTGGGTAGAGGATGATGTGGACAGAGTCATTACAGAATCAGCTGAGCTGTGTAAACAGAAAGAATAAGATGGTAATATATCAATTTAGCTAAAAAATACCATCGTTACAGTATTACCGTATGCAGTAGCTGTTTCTGTCATATATATAAAAAGAAAATACAATATGACAGCTTGCCAGTGTATTATTGTAAGAATCATGATTATAAGTCCTCATTACACTGTGCAGCTTACCCTTTCAGTTAAAAGAGAACAATAACTGGCGGCAAAGGATGCAGTACTCATCCTTAAGGAATTATTACTGGGAAATAGTTGTAAGTGCCATCATTACCTTTTAATAATCCACTGAGAATCACAAAATCTGAATTTCTCTCTGGACATTATTTTCTTACTACAGTAGGCTACTTCAGCCATAACTGATCATCATTTCAATTCAGGTTTAAACAAGTATCCATTTCAAGTAGCATCTATATTTATATCACCGTCCTAAGTCACTGTTGACTGTTATTATGTGAAATTCTATTTTTAAAGCAATATTTAAGTTTCACTTCTGTCTGCCATCTTTGCTGTATCAGCTGTTTACCCTGCACACACAATGCTCCTTGCTGTCCTTGTTGCCCAGTGCTACCGCACATCCTTTGTGCACAGGACTAGGTAAACCCAGTCCCGGCTCTGGGGCAGGACCACTCAAGACGAGTCTTAACTTGTCTTATTTTTCTGAAATTGTTTTGCCAGAACAGCCATTGGACTAGCCTTGACCGGTCTAAAAGCCTCATGAAAATGCGGCATTAGCCTTGCCCCATGACTGATCAAGTAACTGCTTGGAAAAATGAAATCAGAGATCTGTAATAGATTGGTACCAATGAGAGAGTCTTAGCACGAACTCTGTTTACTTGTGACTGATTTTCTTGTACTGTATAAGAATGATAAAAGAGGTTTCTTATTAATCCTATCTGTTAGAAATACTGTATCTCTTCAAAGCTAAATCATAAACTGCTGCTCTTCAATTTAAACACTGAGCTGTAACTAGAATAACACTAGACTATGATTATAGCAAAGAAGTGCTAAGGAAAGAATGGAATGCTGTAGTACTGTCTTATTTTGCCATGATCTATGACAAACAGGCAGCAAAATAATGAAAATCTCCACCAGGTTAAACTGAATGAATTATAACTGTACTGTAGTGTCTCACCCTAACATGCTGCAGTGTGGGGCCAGGTGGGGATGTGGGCTCAATAATTCCCGGTCTGATGCTTCCCCCAGCTGCCAGGGATGCTGGTAATCTGTTATTGCGGATACCAAGTCCACACAAACCCTGCACCAATGAACGCAGCATCTGAAATGTGATGAAAATTTGGACTGAATAGTCACAAACCTTAGGGAAAGAAAAAAAAAAAAAAGCAGGCCCAAGGCTATTGTTCTTCTTTGCTGTTCTTGTCTCATTCTAGCATTAACCATACCCCTGTAGGAGCTACCTTCCACTGGCCAACTGATGTTTTTCTGTACCATGGTCCAGAACATTTAAAAGGAAGATACCAACATACCTGTCTCCTCTCTCCTTACCGTTTCAGTTCATACTACATTTTCCTTTTTTATTCCTTTCATACATCTCATACATTTTTCAATTAGCCCTTAAATTATTTAATACCTCAAATCATTATATTCTCACTCCCCTACTCACTGGATCTTTAGAAATCAACTCATCCTAAACATCTAATCGCTCCGCCCCTTACTCTACAACTTTTAAAGGTTTTGGGACAATTCGCCGTCACAACAATAACAAGAAAATTCGCCATCAGGACTTTTCGCTGTCAGGACGATTCCCTGTCATTTATTTACATACCAGTTCATTTAGCAAGTACACTAGTTTTTTACTTACATGAGTTATAAAACTGGTGGTGGTTTATTGTTTTTATAATAAATGTAAAATATGGCATCAAATTGTGGGTATTAACTGAAAAAATATAACTATATTGAAACATGAAGCAGGCGATGTATGATCTTTCACTTCATTGTTTAACAGGGCTACATATGAGACACTGGCATTTATATACATGCCTAATGACCTCACTTCACTAGCACATGTAGTGACATCTTTTCAGGCTCAGCCATACCTTTCCCCCCGGTTTGCATCCACTATGACTGAACAGAACAAGACATTGGATATTGTCATTTGAGATGAATATTTACTTGTACCTCATCAAAGTCGTCTTAAAATATACCCAGGATGTTGTAGTGCCAATGAAAATACATGAAGACAACTATGGGCGATGCTAGAATATAATTCAAAGCCGACTACAGCGAGGTAGAAACACGTTAATTACTGGCTAAAAGTGCAACTTATAATTGATATCCAAATCCCACGCTATTGAATGAACACAGACTTTCATAGCTCCCCCTGATAATTAGTTATTAAAGTATTAATCAATAAAACGTATATTTAGAGAATGACGGGGAATCTCCAGGGTGCTAATTGTCCAGACGGAGAATCGTCCATGTTTTGACGGCGAATTGTCTGACAGCGAATTGACTTGACGCCAAATTGTCTCGGGACCCTGTTAAATACCCATTACCTTTAAACTTTTAAATTACCCATTACTCTACTCCACAACGAAAGACACCAAACTTTTCAAAGCATTAATATACAGACTACTGACTGTCGTATTTTCACCAGGCTATGACTTCCGCTAACCTCTACGGCACTGTTATTTTAAAATAATTTCAATCACATCAGCAGAATCGTATAATCAAAAGCAGCCGTCCGCGAGTCAGCTGAGCCGGAGAGTTTGTTTACATCTGCGTTTCCGCACGTTCACAATTAAACGATGAAAATAAAATATTTTTGTTTATTATGATGGAAGACTATTTATTTTGACAGTAGCAGTAGAAAAAAATATGATAAGGAAACCAGATCGCGTGTTTCTTTAATCCATCATGGACGAACTGTGGTAATAGGGGCCTCGGGTTGTATAGGGAAAGAGAGAAAATACAATCTATTAATCATAAGAATAACTCTTTAAAGCAATTTGCATTATATTCGCCCAACTGCTTATAAACCGTTGTATATATGCATGAATAAAGGCCATACACTGGTATTTAATATAGATTTGAACGTGTTGTATTTGGGGTTGTGTTGTTCTGTGACGAAGGTTAATAATTTTTCTATTTTCGAGGCTATTGGTGGAAAAAAATATACCATCAGCTTTACAGTCACTCGCCACTTAAAGGTAAGCACTCACTCACCAGTCTAAATAAACGATAAATTAAGCGGAAGGGATAAAACATATGGCACATTTAGGGTCCGTCGAACTTGACAAAGCATTTTTTGCCTAT
The DNA here is from genome assembly GCF_032717465.1 of Coenobita brevimanus. Lineage (NCBI taxonomy): Eukaryota > Metazoa > Arthropoda > Malacostraca > Decapoda > Coenobitidae > Coenobita > Coenobita brevimanus. The sequence goes on along the minus strand of NC_137041.1, from coordinate 417,767 downwards.
TTTCCATTTATTATTGCATCATTTGCCTCATGTGCATCTTATTTCCACGGAATTTTAATAAATTTATTATAGTAGGGAAGTGTAAGATTAGTGGCTCTTTTTATTGGGTTTTATAAATATTAATAATTTATTTTGTATGTTAGGCTATGGACTTTATAATATTGTTAATACTTGTACTATGTAAACTTTATATATATATATATATATGTTCAGCCAGGACAATAGACCATTCATTTCTATCCTGACTCCATGAACATCACTTCCCGTGGTTGATTTTGTTCCCAATCAAAATAATATTTTTTCAAAAGTATTAAAAGGAATTTTCTTTACATCAAGAGGAAAAATGGCAGAAAATAAAGAACCAGTGAGTAGGAAGTGCAACAAAGAAGTGGAAGGTGGAGAGAACGGCATTTTATGCAGCCTAACATGTGCTTGGTATTGTATGATCCACAATGTGGAAAGGTAAAGCAAGAGCTGCTTACAGGATTAAAGAAAGATAAAGATGCTCTGTGGTTTTGTAACATATGTAGACCTGAATTGATAACAAGAATGGTAAAGTGGAAAGAACTGGAAAAGGAGACTGATGATCTTAGAGGGGAAATGAATGAATGGGAAAAGAAAGCTAGGGAAGATAACATGGAAATTCGAGAGTAGATATTGAAAGTGGAAGAAAAAATAGAGAAAGACAAAGGTGAAATACTTGGAAAAATATCAGAAGCAAAAGAGGTAACAAATCAGGAGCAAATGGTAGAGCAGGCAACTAACAATATGATTGAATATTTGAAAGAAAATGAGAACAGAAGTAGAAGGAAAAAGAGTCTGGTGATGTATAATGTATCAGAGTCCAAGAAAGAAAGCACCCCAGAAGGAATAGATGGAGATAAGGAAAGATGCAAAGATATTTAAAACTCCATTGGACTGGGAAGGAATGACTACAATTTAGTGAATGTAGTTAGATTAGGCAAGAGGAGAGACAAAAGTTAGGGTAATGATAGGCCTAGACCATTGTTGGTAAAACTAGAAGATGAAACCCAGAAGTGGAATATTATCAAGAGTGCAAGGAAACTGCGACAAGAAACAGACCCAGCTAAAAAACGTATAGGCTAGGCATTTCACTGGACCGAACAAAAAGAGAAAGAGAAATAGAAAGAAATTTAAGACAGGAATTGAATGAAAAGAGAAGTAGAGGAGAAGGTTGGTATATAAAAAAAAAAAAGGAAGATTAACCAGAGCAAGAGTGGTAGAAAGAAGGAGATATTAAGAGGCAGAAATGCCAGTACCTGTGATGTAAATAATGTTCATAGTAGTATGGGAGGAAAATAAAATAATTTAAGGTAAAAATACTAAATATACGGTACAGGGACTGACTGAAGTAAAAGCCATAGATATATGAAAAGTAGTTGGAGAAGAAAGAAGTATCTTATGCCTAACAGAAACACAACAGAAAATAAATTAAGTAACATTTAATGAGAATATTATAAATTACACGACATGAGAAAACAAAATGTTAAGAAAGGAGGAGGATTAATGATTTTATTGGAATTTGGATCTCATATAGATTTAAGGACCAAAAACTCGGGAAGTAGAAATCTCTTAGATGTCTATCTATCTGTCTGTTGCCAGATGCCTTAATCCCGTAAGGAGTGACCACAAACAAATCGCCTCCATGTCGTCCTGTCACTTGCCATTTCACTGCCCCGCTCCCAGCTTACACCCCCTTCTCTCATATACCTCTCCACTTCATCCCTCCATCTCCTCCTTGGCCTACCCCTCCCACTCCTCCCCCCTCACCTCACTCACATGGTACACTCTCCTCATCAGTCTCTCACTCTCCATCCTCTCCATATGGCCATACCACCTCATTGTATTTCTCCTAAGGCTTCCTATCACATCCACATCCACACTCCTTCACATCCTCATTTGTCAGTTTGTCTCTTCATGTGACTCCACATGCTTCTCTCAGATAACTCATTTCTACTACTCTCACTCTTGACTTGTGTCTCTCCAACAAGGTCCAAACTTCACTTCCATATGTTAGAGTTGGTATGTACCACAGTACTGTCATGTATGGTAGTAACTTTTTCACCTCCATGTTCACTTCCCTGTTTCTTATCACTGCTGTCAAGGAACCAGCAACCTTTCATCCTTGTTGTACCCTTTCAAGCACTTCACCATCTAAACTTCCATCCTTACTCATCACACTACCCAAATACTTAAAGGCACTCACATTGTCCATTTCCTCGTCATCCAGCCTTACTGTACATTCACTTTCTTCATTTCTCTCGAAGACCATAACTTTACTCTTCCCTACATTCACCATTAGATTCCGTTTCTTACCCACTCTCCCAAACTCATCCACCAAGCCTTACAGCTCCCCTTCGACTTTGCTTAACAACACAGTATCATCTGCAAACAACAGTACAAGGAGTTTCCAAACACTGCCCTCTCTCATTAGGGCTGCTCCAACATCCACTGCCCTACCTAGTATCTCTTTTATAACCCCATCCATATACAGATTGAACAACCATGGAGACATGGCACATTCCTGTTTCAATCCAACAGTCAAATAGAAAAGTTCACCCAGTTCACTATCCACATGCACAGCAGCCATAGCACCCTCGTACATACTTTTTATGGCATTCAGCACCTTCCCATCTACTCCATATATGCATTATATCCTCTTATCATTTTCATAATTTTCAGTACTGGGTATTGTTGGATAACAGAGTACATGGTAGCCAGTGTGTTTAGTTGGATACTACTTTAATTGTGTCGTGTAGTTTTTAATTACTTCAGCTGTTTTTGTTTGTATGAATTGTATCATCTCATCCATTTCGTACTTTTCAGTGGGATGGTGTTGTACAGGGGCAGTAGCTATTTATAGTTCATTTTAATAGCACATAAGTGTCCTACTGCTTTCCTAAATGAACTCAAGTGAAGGAGAAAATACCCAATATTATCTAAATAAATACCAAAATGTACCCAAATAAAAAATACCCAAATCATCACCACTGTCCCACATCACCCAGCCTCTCCCTCACCTTATCTTTGCTTACACAGCTTCGTGATGGCATAATGGCATCTGGCAAGGAACGGCGCGGCTATGACCGAGAAAGTTCCAGCGAATCTGACAACCCAGACTCCGATGACCGAAGACCCAGGACCTACAGGAATAGATTTGGGTGAGTTTTATACATGTAACAGTTCTCTTGGTTAGTAGTAGTAGTACCACCACTTGTAGTTGTGGTAGTAGTAGTAGTAATAGTACTAGTAGTAGTATGGTGATAGTGGTAAATTTGGTGAATAGTGTAATGGTGTATCAGATACAGCCAGGATTCCGGGGTCTTGAATGATGAGTGAATTTAAGCGTGGCCCATTGGAGTGGGTAAACTTGGGCTGTCTGGATGTTGCTACTCCTCACCCTGCCCTAGGGTGGGAAAGGAGGTCTGGATAATGGTGATGATGATGTGTAATGGTGCCAAGGGACAGTGGTGGTGGTAGTAGTAGTAGTAGTAGTAGTAATGGTACTGGGTAGTAATAGTAGTAGTAGTAATAATAGTAGTAGTAGTAGTAATAATGATAGTTGTAGTAGTAGTAGATATGGGTGAGTTATGATAGGTGGTATGAAGTCTTAACTGGTATGAAGTCTTAAGTGCAAATGTTTGTATATACTTGTGAGGTGTAGTTAGGAGTCTGGGGATTTGAATGGCGAGTGAATGTGTGTGGTGAAATGAATAGTAGGGAGTGAATTGAGGTGAACGAAGGGAAGGAGGTGGAGGGGACAGATTTGGGTGGGGTGGAATAAGTAGCACAGGAAGTGAGGGATGGAAGGTAGTAGCAGTATGACTGAGTGCAAGGGAAGGTGTGAATGGGGGAAATGATAGAGAAGAAGGTGGAGGACTTGATTAGGTTGATTTGGAGGCAGGCTTAATTTGCCCTTCCCTTGCAGTCTTCCATCCTCCTTTGAGGGGATAGAGAAGTAATACTGGAATGCTTGTATAACCAGGCAGTGGAACCATGTGGTTATATCTGCCACCACATGAAGGCATCCCTGCCCAGCACCATCATTGGAATAAAGTGGTTAAAGGAAAAAAATTAAAAAGGAGAAATGGGAAGATTATTTGATTCATGCTTTTAAAGATTAGTTGCTTAACACTGGTAAATAAAATTTTATTGCAGAAGGCTGAATAAAAAATAGTCTCAGCTATCCTTTGAGAGAGAGAGAGAGAGAGAGAGAGAGAGAGGGTTTTAATTTGGTAAAGAGCCCAGGAGCAATACACAGTAAACGAATGGCAATAGTTCCTCTGCCTGGAGGCTGATTTCCGTTGTGTACCATTTTTGCATTTTTTCTCATCCAGGAAAATCTGGGTTAAGTTAGGTTTATCTTCTTGGTATCAGGTTAGGTTAGTTTGTTAGTCAGTTAGGTTAGGTTAGATTAGGTTAGGATAGGTTAAGTTTGCTATATAGGCTTTTAAGAGTGCTGTATTCTGGACACTTACCAGAATGTTTTCACCTAAGGGAACTGAACTACTCCAATAGCTTGACTACCAAGTCATGGTTTTATGAAATTTGATGATCTTTAGTATTGTGGTAAGACTGAGGCTGCCTGGTTACTAGCCAAATTTATCCTCCAGTCTGACTACACTTAGCCATAAACTAAGCTGAATGGGGTTTGGGATCTGTCAGGGTAAATACGCTATACTGGCAGCAGTAATAGAGGAGAAGTATATGGTTTAGAAGAGAATATAAAGTGGATCATCTGGGACTGCTGGTTAATAATTCAGAAATAGTTTTGTGATCTGTGTAATGTGTATGTGGTTATGAAAAAGCACCTTACCAAGTGAGATGGGGTTATTTGAATTTAGGAGGAGAGATTAACAAATAGAGTGTTTGTAATTTAGTGAAGTGGTTGGGGAGAGTGGGATGAGACTGAGAATAAGATGGAGAGATGAGATGTAGGTATGAGTATATGAAAGAGGAGGGTGTGAGTTGGAGAGAGGTCAGCCTGATGAAGGATGACAGGATGACATGATGATGGTTTTATTTGTGGTCATCCTTTCTGGGGATTAAGGCATCTGGCCATAGACAGATAGATATAATAGATTGTTCTCACTTAGAATATTGCTCTCAGCTTTGATCACCAGTTTAAGCAAAAGATATGGAAACATTGGAGAGTGTGTAGTGCAGAGGAACAAAAATATTGCTGTAGTAAAAATCCTGGTAACTCTCAGTGTAATGGTAGCTCCTGTTTTTATGTTACCTACTGCCAGATAATTTCTTTCGGCTTATGAGTTGGTTTTTGCAATGCAAGGAGTAATTGCAGTTAGAGTAGTTATTTGAAGTTCTGTGTTTTGTGAATCATCATCATCATCATCATCATCATCATCTGTTATTTTTCCCCACCTAATATGAGATGAGGTAGGTTTCTGAAAACAAGGAAAGTGAAAGCATTATAAGAGAGAATTGTTTATAGCATACCCACTGAAACACCAGACACTCATTCACTCATCATTCAGGTCATCAGAATCCTGGTTGTACCTCACAGGCCTAGCTTTGGGGATCTATGTGGAGAAATCTGGTGAGGAGACTGAGCAGAATCAGGATTGAGAGACATAGAGAGCTGCTGTCAAGTGAAGAGATTCACACATTGTAGCATGGTCACTAGTCTCTGAATAATAAAATCAAATACAATGTAAATGTGCTTCATGTTGCCTGCAAAATAGAGTCTGTCTGTTGACAGAGTCAGGTTGTTGACTGTCATGTCCTCAGATTTGTGTCTGTTATGTCCACTTTATTATTATCTGTGTTTTATCCTGGTGTTACTGTGAAGGAGCCAAACGAGTTTGATATTCTTGTGGGTGAGGGTGGCTATGTTCTGGCAGTCGGGGGAAGGACTGATGCTGATGCTGATGTGATGATGATGGTGATGATGATGGCAGGTTTATTATCCTTCCAGGTGAGTGTGACTGTGATGCAGCAAGCAAGGGGAGAACTGTTGTGTCCATACTCTTGTGGTGTCAACCAGTCATGAGGTTTGCTCTTTGTTTACATAATATCAGCTGAGAGTGTGGTGGATAAAGTAAGGCTCAGCTCAGTATTGTTGTTGGCAGAGCCTAGGTAAGTTATGGACAATACCTTTGCTTGAAAATACAGTTGTTTTTACCTGAGTCTCATTTAGACGTGAATTTGGTGTACTGCAGGGTGAAATTGCCCTTCCCGTGCAGTCCACCATCCATGTTTAGGGGAATAAAGATAAGTACAGGAGCTCAAGGACACCACCTGAATTTGAAGTTAGTCTTTGATATAAATTTTTGTTGAATATATTTTATGGTTAAAACTCAGTACATGAAGGTAGGAGTAAGGTAAGACACAAGGCAGTTGTTTTTCTTATTTGATTATTTTAACCTTTCCATTGTGATGTCTGATTTTGATTCCTGTTGCTGCCAAATGAGTTTCTTCAACTTCTACTGTTAAAGAACAGTTCATTATCTTGTGTGTCCATGCTGTTGTTTTCATATAGGCCTAATTTTATTTTCATTGTTTTTGACAATGTTTATTGAACTACATGCAAATTGTACTGCACAGTTATGGAAAATAAGTTATGAAAGTGTTTGTTGTATGTAGTGCATAAGTATACTGTACACAAAACATTCTGTATCATTCCAAGTATTTGTTTATGCAGATAATTGTGATGTAGCAGTTTGTTGAGATATGAAATAGAGGAGGGAGAGAGGGAATTAGGGAGAGGTTTGGGAAGAAAGTGGTGGAGGAGATGGAAGGAAGGAAAAGTGGTTTTGGGAGGGAAGAAGAATGTAACGGGGTTAGGGGGAGATACTGAGGGTTGAAGGAGAGAAGAGAGGAAGAGCTTGATGGAAAAGAGTGGAGGGAGAAAGAGAAGGAAGGCAGTAGGAAGGAGATGATGAGAGAGGAGGGAAGAAAGGAATGATGTAAAAGAGTGGGGTGAGAAGAAGAAAGGAGGTAGGAAGGAGAAATTAAAAAGTCAGAGATGGAAGGAGGGAAGAAATGATGGAAAAGAGTGGAGGGGGAAATAGGGAAGAAGGTAGCAAGTGGAGAAGAGATGAGGGAAAGAAGAGAAAAATAAAAGGTGGGAGAAAGAGACACAAGGAAATAATAGTTGGAGGAAGAAACTAATCAAAGAATATCAGAAAAAGAGGAAATAGAAAAAAAGAAGAGAGATACAGAGAGAATAAAAGGAATCAAGGGAGAGGGTAGAGGGAAGGAATGACATAAAAGTAGGAAGGGAACAAGAGGAGAATGGAGGTAGGAAGGAGAAAGTAAAGAGTAAATGAGAGAGAGAGAAGATTAACGAGAGAGGAGAGAGAGAGAGAGAGAAGATTAATGAGAGAGGTGAGAGTGATGTCTATTGGTCATTAATTAGATTCACAGCAGCAAGGGTTTCTACATACAGATTGGGTACTTTATTTCTTCATTCAATCCTTCAGCGCAATGATATTTTTATTGTTTATTCCTGCTGTTTCAGGATGATTTTATTGAACTTGGAGGAGACCTGTTGTAGTGAAGGGGAAAAGGAAGGCTGTATCTGACCTCTCCAGTTTGAAAAGTTTCTTCCGAATTGAGTGAAATAGTTTGGATATAGTAAAAATAAAATGAAAAACGTATCATTGGATTCAAGGAGTTGAACCCCTTCACTGTGGTGACATCTTTTATTTTAATCATGTGATTTTAGTTGGGTTAGGAGAGGACCCTTCTTTAGTTCATTCATGGTAACTCAAAGGAGATTTTATAGCCCATTTTCCCTCATACCACAGAAGCAGAATAAAAGACTACTGTGCCTGTATGTCCCTTTTGTACCACTTCTCCATGAATTGCATTATCATTTAAGTGTTAATTTATTGTTACAACTGAGCAGTTAAGTCAGATATGTCAGTATTAGGCCAAGTTAAATTGAACCAGGCATACAGTAGGCCATGAAGTAACCTGAAAGAGGGGAGGGATTTTTGCCGTGTTATTTGTGAAATATTACCCAGTCCTGCAACACAGGTCCAGTATTCCATTATTTCATTAGCCAACCAGTATAATTAGAGAGGATATAAGCTGCCGTCGCTGTGTTTCATTACCAGCATATAACTAGTTCCTGCACTGGTGAGAGAGAGAGAGAGAGAGAGGATAGTGCTTAGGGTTGCAGATTTGTAGTTGAGTTGTGTATGTTGTCTTTCCTAGGAGGGTCTTGGTTAGGTTCGGTTAGGTTTGGTCAGGTCTGGTTGGGGTTAGGTTGGGTTACATTTTTAGGGTTTGATTGAAATGAGTTTAGGGTAGATTAGATTAAATTTAATTCAAATGAAGTTGGGTTTAGGATTAGATTTAGGTTAAATCAAGTTAGCACAATTGTTCCGGAGTGAGAAAGTGTAGCACACGATGCTGAAATTGCTTACAGTATGACAGTTTGTCGTGGATGCATAGTTCGTACATTTGTTGTTGTTGATGAAGCAGAGACCACAGGAGCTGTAACAGCAATAGGGAAATATGTGTCCACGGGGAATGACCTGCCAGAGCGCGGTGACATAAAATGCAAACTTGCATTGTAAATCTACGGCACCGTAAATATTCACGAGTCGTAATGCCTGCAACCACTGACACCTGCCACCACCACCACCACCACCACCACCACCACAAAACACCACTATCCATCCAGTGCCCTCCCCTCCCAATAGTTAGATCTCTCCCATTCCCATTGGCTTCCCATATGAAATTTTGGAATATTGATGTTCTGACACTGTTGTTAAATATTTCAGTTTGAGATAACACACTTAGAAGGCCTCTTGGTCTCCCCCCCACACTAGGACTTAACACCATCTTCCACCCTCATCCCCAATTTGTGGGTGATATTACTGTACACCTGCCATCTCCCTAATGTTTTGTGTATTGTGGTGTTTTATTATCCCGGTGATGTGCTGAGAGAGAGAGAGAGAGAGAGAGGGAGACGAGAATGGAGAGCAAAAATGAAAGAGAGCAGGGGTGAAAGGGAAGGAGGGGGAGAGGTAGGAGGAAGAAGGGAGAGGAGGAGAGAAGAGAGGGTGGGAGGAAGGAGAAGGTAGAAGGAGAGAAGAGAAGGTGGGAGGAGGGAGAAGGGAGAGGGAGGGTGGAAGAAGGAGGAAGGGAGAAGAGGGAAGGGAGAGGAAGGAGGGAAGGAGAAGAGAAGGGAAAGGAAACAGGGAAGAGAGAGAGAGAGGAATAAGGTTGGAAGGAAGAGGGAGGGAGGAAGGGAGTGAGAAGAGGAAGACAGGGAGAAAAGGAAGAGAGAGAGGGAAGGAAGAGGAAGGGAGGAAGGAAGAGAGCAAGGGGAGGGGGAGAAGGAGGAGGAAGGGTGGAGGGGAGAGAGAAGAGGGAGGGAGATGAGGAAAGAGGGGAGGAGGAGGAGGAGGGAGTATATTATCAGAAACATTCATCATTGTCTGAAACACAGGAAGAGAGAGAGAGAGAGAGAGAGAGAGAGAGAGAGAGAGGGAGAGGGAGGAGAGAGAGAGAGAGAGAGAGAGAGAGAGAGATAGGGTATTGGTGCTGATGGTGATTGTGGTAGTAATAATTATGAGAGCGTATAAAGGACTGGTGTGATGAGTGATGATGATGATGATGATGGTATGAGTGATAATGATATGGGTGATGATGATGGTGATGATGATGATAATATGAGTGGTGGTGATGGTGATGATGATGATGATGATGATATGAGTGGTGGTGATGGTGATGATGGCAGTGGGGTGCTAATGATGGTCGTGAGGTTGATAGTGGTGGTGGTAGGGGTAGTGATGGTGAGGGTTTCATATGAAAGTCATGGTGGTGGAGGTAATGGTGGTGGTGGTAATAATGGTGGTGGTGGTGGTAATGGTGGTGGTGGTGGAGGTAATGGTGGTGGTGGTGTGGTGGTGGTGGTAATAGTGGTGGTGGTGGAAGTAATGGTGGTGGTGGTGGTGGTGGTGGTGATGGTGGTGGTGGTGGTGGTGGTGATGGTGTTGGTGGTAGCGGTGGTAGTAGTGGTAGGGGTGGTGGTGGTAATGGTTGGGGTGGTGGTGGTAGTGGTAGGGGTGGTGGTGGTAGTGGTTGGGGTGGTGGTGGTAGTGGTGGTGCGCGTGCGTGAGGTGAGGGTGAGGTGGGAGGGTGAACTATTACCACAACGCTCCCACGTGCCGTCACTACCACAACTACCACCATCCCCACCACCACAGAAACCACCAACTCCACCACCGCAACTCAGCACCACAACTACCATCATCCCCACCGCTGTCGCAACCTCAGCAACCATCATCCTCCAACCACATCTACCACCACCTCTGCCACCACAACCACCAGTCTTCCACAACTACCAACATCACATCAACACCACAACTACCTCCATCACCACCACAACACCATTAGTTAATCCTACCACAACTACCACCATTCACCACCACAGACATCGCCACCACACTACGCCTAGTTCCATAACAACCACAGCCACCACACCCACGGCAACCGCGGCAAAAGGTGAAGCGTTTGTTAGAAAGTTGATATATTTTGAAAGCGAGTGACAGACTTCCGTTTCCGTATTTAGAAAATTTAAAAAATGATCCCCCCAAAACGAAAAACAATGAAATCCCGTCGGCATTTCATATATTGCTTGAAATATTATATGGTGTTTGTGTGCACCGAGTGTTTGATACTGTATACTCCTTTCACCTGAACTTGGCCGAGATTTTCGTCCTTTTACAGCTCACTAAATGGCATAAAAAGACAGTGTTGTGGATCTACATTCATTCCATCACACTTCCTCGTGACTAGCATTATATTCCATCTTTCAATAGCCAGACGCCTTAATCCCATAATGGATGGCCACAGACAAATCACCCCCATGTCGCCCTGTCCCCTGCCATTTCTGCAATTATTGTATTGCTACAGCTCGGCAGTCAAGATGGAGAGACGTTAGTTTAAGGCCAAGTTAGAATACAGAGAGAATTCCATAGTGGTTTTTATATGAATTGTATTTCTGACATCCGGTAGTAAAAGAGGCATTTGAAAATTCCATTGCAATGACCGTTTAATAACCGTAAACGTTTTGAATCTGGTATCTTTCGTTTTATTATCTCCAGACGATTTTATTTTTAGTATAAATTGTCGAACAGGAGGGATTAGATGCAGACTTCATTCATCTCCTCATGATCCGATTATTATCCCTAAGCTGAATTAAAGCGTCTGAAGCTGGTTGTATTAGTAGTTGCTACCTCGGGCACAGGTAAACGTGACCGCAGTGAACTGCAGGCTGAACTTGCCTTCTCCTGTAGTCCCAACATTCCTCTTTGGGGGGTTTGGTAGCGAGTTGTGAGATGTTTGTGTAACCGGGAGATGCTGACCTGTTAAATCAGTGCCACCACGACAAGGCGTCTATCCCCAACACCCATGTGAAGGTAATAGGAGTGAAAATATAAATAAATAAAAGATACCTGACGGGATTCAAGGGATTAAAATAATTTAGTTGCGTGACGCTGGAAAGTTACTGGACGTTGAAACAATTTAAACTGCGTCGTGGAAATTACATTGCCAGAGTGAAATGCAAAATAACCTCTAGTGAAACGCAGAATGACCGCTGGTGAAATGCAATTGACCGCTGATGAAAGATACCACGTCTAAATTGATCGTGAAGAGTTATCCAACGTTGAAAATATTTAAACATATACATGCATTCTGAAAATGGAGGAGGGGGGGGGATCATATACGGTACTTAGAAAAAATTTAAACCACTGAACGTAAAAAAAAAAATCTTCCTGTATTTCGAATTTTTACAAACCAGTCAACGTTGGGGGAAAAAAAAACTGAAAAATGAACGCTGTGTTGGTGAAGAGAATTTATCAGAGTGAAATGGCTTTGAGTTTGGTTGTGATGGATGGTAGTTGAAATTTATGGACGTGACAAGGAAAGGGGTTATGAAGAGACTGAAGGTGGGAAAGGTAAATACTGGATGGAGAAGAGATGGAACAGTGGAAGGAAAAGGTGGAGGGTGAAGAAGAGATAAATAGAAAGAATTAGAGGAAAAATGAAAAGGGGTTATGAAGAAATTGAAAGTCGAAAAGAGAATAAATGAATCGATGAATAAGATAAAATAAAAAGAAAAGTAGAGGATAAAAAATATTGCTCGATAATAAAAGGTAGAGAAGACACTGGAAGAGAAATTGAAAAGATAAAGGAAGGGAATGGGTGAAAATAGAATAAGGGGGAAATGGAAAAATGCAGGACATCTGACGAATAAAGGAAAGCGAATTGAGGCGGAAGAGGGAAGTGGAGGAAAGGAAGGAAGGAACAAGTAAAAAGAAAAGAAATTAGAGGACGAGTGAGGAGGTAAGTAGAAGGTGAGGAAAGAAACAACTGTGGAAAAGACATACGGGAAAAGAAAAGAATTAGAAAAGGGTAAATTGATAAGAAGATAAAGGGAGAAGCGAGAGAAGGGGAGAGGCGGACGTAAAAGAGAACAAGGAAAGGGAAAAATAGGAAGAAAACACATAAGGAAGACGAAAGGAACTAAGAAGGGTGAAGGAAGAAGTAAGAGGACACTGCAAAGGAAGCAGTTTGGGGGGAAAGATGGCATGAGGGAAGGAAGGACTAGAAGAAGAAAGGATATTAGACATGTTAAAAGCTGAGGAAAAGAGGATTAAAGAAGTGATGTGAGAGAGAGAGAGAGAGAGAGAGAGAGAGAGAGACTTAGAAAACCACACGCGAAGTCAATCCACAGACGAAGGAGAGAGAGAGAGAGAGAGAGAGAGAGAGAGAGAGAGAGAGAGAGAGAGAGAGAGAGAGAGAGAGAGAGAGAATGACGTATAATGCACAGAAATAAGAGGCAAAGTCATTTATTTATAGCTGATTGTTCTTTGCCATCTTTATAAATATAAATCTTTGTTTATGACTCTTTGCCTTGGGTCGTATGTGTTAGCTTTATTTCTCTCTCTCTCTCTCTCTCTCTCTCTCTCAGAAATAAGTCGCTACGGAAGAGGTGCTTGGAAATTCTCCCATAGCCACTCTTTATTACGAAATCCAGTGAACCGTAAAGTTGGAAATGAAGGGAAGTTTTGTGTTTTGTAGGCAGGACGGTACTGTTATTAGAGAGAGAGAGAGAGAGAGAGAGAGAGAGAGAGAGAGAGAGAGAGAGAGAGAGTCTTGGCTTTCATTAGGGAAATTACACTTCTCTTTTCCACACTTTTCTGAGACTGTCGTGTGTGTGTGGGGGGGGGGGAGTGCATATTTTTAAGCTAATGAATGAAAAGAGGATTATTTACAAAGGCAATATCACCCAAAAATGATCAGCACAGTGTTTTCTCTCTCTCTCTCTCTCTGTCTCTCTCGTCAAATTGTGCGTGCTGTGGAATCTAACGACATCTGTGTATAGTTTGGATGGCGTGGGTATAGATTTATTGCCCAGCCTTGCGTGTGGGTCAGAGAGAGAGAGAGAGAGAGAGAGAGAGAGAGAGAGAGAGAGAGAAAATCTTAGAGTCAGATCTCCCATTAGTGTCCAGTAAATGTGATGTATGGCGGGGTATAGTGAGAGAGAGAGAGAGAGAGAGAGAGAGAGAGAGAGAGAGAGAGAGAGAGAGAGAGAGAGAGTATTGGAAGGCAGTGAAAGATGTATAGAGGCGGGTGAGAAAAGACGGGAGGAAAGATGGAGGAGGGAGGAAGGTATAGGAGGAGAGAAGAGAAAGAGGGCAGAGGAGAGGAGAAAGAGGGAGAGGATTGGGAAAAGAGGGTATGGATTAGAAGAGAGGAGAAGAGAAAGGGAAGGGTGGAGAGAGGGAGAGGAGGGAGGGGACGGTGGAAGAGTGGAGGAAAGGTGAGGACGGAGAGGACAGCGATGGGAGGGAAGGAAAGATGGAGGGAAGATAGAGAGGGAGAATAAGGTGGAAGAGAGAGAGAGAGAGGGGGGGGAACAAAGGGAAGGAGGGAGAGATGTACGGAAAGGGAGAGTGGAGAAGTTAGAATGAGGGAAGAAAAAAGATGGAGAGAGGTGTAGGAGGGTGGGAAGGAAGGGTGAGATAAAGAAGGGAGAGAGAGAAAAAAGGAGGGAGTGAAGGAGAAAGGAGAAGGGAGGGGAGGATGGGAGGATGAAAAGGAAAGGGAGCAGAGTGGGGAGGAGAAGGTTTGGGGTGAGAGGAGGTAGAGGAGAAGGAGAGGAGGGTAGGAAGGGAGGGAGGAGGTGGGGAGGGGAAGGTGGAGAGGGAGGAGAGAAAGAGGAGAAGACATGAGGGAGGGGTGAAGGACAAGGAGGGGAGGAGGGAGGGAGATATGCTTGAAGGAGTGACGTAGGTGGGTGTGTGGGAGAGATGGGGAGACAGAAAGATGTGGAGGCGGCTGTGTGTGTGCGTGAGAGAGAGAGAGAGAGAGAGAGAGTGGAGTGGGTGCCTGACCATTGTTCACTTCCCACTCCACCCAGAGATGAACTGTTACCTCTGCAAGGGAGGAAACCCGGAGGAGAGACGGAGAGAAAATTATTAGAAGAGAGAGAGAGAGAGAGAGAGAGAGAGAGAGAGAGAGAGAGAGAGAGAGAGAGAGAGAGAGAGAGAGAGTGAGAGAGGCCACACACACTACAGTATTGATAATCTCTTACTATTCATGGTTTTTTTGTCAGCCACGAAAGTTAGTATTTTTTATTTTTTAATTTGTTCCATGTTTTAATATAATTGTATTATTTTTTAATGTATTGTGGAGATTATGATTGATGGCAGTGGTGAAATAATTGAAAGGAATATTGAGATGATGATCATGATGATGATGATGATGATGATGATGATGGTGATGATGATGATGATGATGATGATGGTGATGATGATGATGGTGATGATGATGATGATGATGGTGATGATGATGATGATGGTGATGATGATGATGATGGTGATGATGATGGTGATGATGGTGATGATGATGATGGTGATGATGATGGTGATGATGATGATGGTGATGATGATGATGGTGATGATGATGATGATGATGATGGTGATGATGATGATGATGGTGATGATGATGATGATGATGATGATGATGATGATGATGGTGATGATGATGATGATGGTGATGATGATGATGATGATGATGATGATGATGATGATGGTGATGATGATGATGATGGAGAAGAAATAGAGGAATGAAATTATTAGAGGTACGATGATGATGATGATGATGACGACTGGAGCAAAATTAGAAGAATATACCGCTGCTGCTGCTGGTGCCGCTGCTGCTGCTGATGATGATGATGTCCATTAAGAGAAAGAGAAACAGATTTATTTCATGAAGGGTAATAGCTACGGTAATTTCCCCCCCCCACTCTCTCTCTCTCTCTCTGTATGAAATTGGTAAGACAGAGGTTTGACAAATGGTCCTTAGTGTTGAGAGAGAGAGAGAGAGAGAGAGAGAGAGAGAGAGAGAGAGAGAGAGAGAGAGAGAGAGAGAGAGAGAGGGGAAAACTATTAAAACTTCATATGATTTTATAGGTGTAGTTTGGAGAGGAGACGAAATGAGAAGGAAGGGAGGGAGGGAGGGAAACGATGGAGGGGGGGAGGGAAGGAAGAGATGGAGAAAAGGAGGGAAGATATGGAGGAATGTTGATGGAGGAAAGGAGAAAACCGGTGGAGGAGTGGAGGGAAGAGGTGGAGGAAGAAAGGAATCACATGGAAGGAGGGAGGGAAAAGGTGGAGGAAAGGTTATGGGCTGAGGAAAGAGTACTGATTGAGGGAGGGAGCAAAAAATTGGAGGAAGGGAGGTAAAAGATGGAGGGATGGAGGAAAAGCAGAGGAAAGTGGATAGCAGATGGAGGAAAGTTGATGGATGGAGGGAGGGAAAAGTTGGAGGGAAGGATGAAACAGATAGAAGTAGGTGGAGAAAGGGAGAGAAAAGACGGAGGAAGGTTGATGGTGGAAAGAAGGAGAGAAAGCGTTGATGAAGGAAGGAAAAAAGTAGGAGGAGGAGGAGGAGGAGGAGGAGGAAGAGGAAGTGCGGAAGGGAGAAATTAAAGATGGAGATAGATAGATAGATAATTAGGTGGATAGATGGATAGATGGATAGGTAGGTTGACAAGATATAAAGTAGATAGATAACTAAGTAGGGAGGAAGGTTATTGGATATGTAGGTTAATAAATAGATAGGTAGGTTGGTAGGTAGGTAGGTAAATAGGTAGGTAAGTAGATAGATAAATAAATAAATAGAGATAGATAGTTAGGCATTTAGATAGATAGATATATTTTGATAGATAACATAGATATAGATGGATAGATAGAGATATTTATTTCCCCAAATAAATTCATAGGAGCAGAAGATTGATGTCGTAATTATTCTTCTGTCAGACGTACCAGAGAGAGAGAGAGAGAGAGAGAGAGAGAGAGAGAGAGAGAGAGAGAGAGAGAGAGAGAGAGAGGGGCCTAAAGTTTGCGAGAGATAGTGAAAGAAAAACTGAGTTAGCTTTATCAGTGCAACTTCCCCCCTGGTATGCAAATGAAGGTGCCTTATATCCTCCCGTAGGAGAGAGAGAGAGAGAGAGAGAGAGAGAGAGAGAGAGAGAGAGAGAGGAAAATGTGTGTTAGAAAGATAGATAGATAGACAGACAGGCAGACGGCAAGTTAGTCACACACACACACACACACACACACACACACACACACACACACACACACACACACACACACACACACACACACACACACACACACACACACACACACACACACACACACACACACACACACACACACACACACACACACTGGTATACACAAACATAGACACATACATGCCCACAGACAGACAGACAGACAAAGCGACAGAAAGATAGAATGGGGACAGAAACAAAGCATCGTGTGTGAGAGACAGAGAAAGAAAATTAGAGCTGTCTTTTTCTTACTCAACTTCCGGCTTGGTATGCAAATGAGGTTGTGTTATATCCTTCCGTAAGAGGCTTTGGTACCGTAGAGTTGGCCTTGGAATATCTCAGGCCGTAGACATAGAGGGGGACTTTGACATCGTTAAGTTGGGGCTCCGAATATCTCCTACGCCTTACAGGGTTAATAATAGAGAGAGAGAGAGAGAGAGAGAGAGAGAGAGAGAGAGGCCTCCAGATATCTCATAGGCCTTACAGTTAGATATACAAAAGGGAAGATAGATTTATTTAGGCTGGAGTTATACACTTTTTACATTAACTTGGCCAAACACTGCCATCTCTTTATCATAAATGCTAAACTGTAACGCTAGACTATAACTAGGATATGATGCTAATCACGAAGAAGTGCTTCGGAGAGGATGTATAGCCCTGGTACAGTCCCCATTGAGCCACGTGAAATAATCCGCAAAGGAACGAAAATCTGAGCCAAGTTAAGGTGACAAGAGTATAGTTGTGGAGTCACTGCATAGAGATTTAATATGGTGCTAGTCACGATGAAGTGCTGTCATGTAGAGCTAGGTGAAATATTCTGCTAACGGACGAAAATCTGTGCCAAGTTAAGGTGACAAGAGTATAGTTGTCTGGTATAGGCCTGTAAGGGAAATCTTGCTAGCGACTTATTCCGTTTCGCTGAAGTTACGTTAAGATTACATGAAAAGTTACCAGTGTGGCTGAGTTTGCTTCATAGGCCTAACTGAGGAATGCTGGTTACTGATTCTCTCTCTCTCTCTCTCACACACACACACACACACACACACACACACACACACACACACACACACACACACACACACACACACACACACACACACACACACACACACACACACACACACACACACACACACACACAGAGAGAGAGAGAGAGAGAGAGAGAGAGAGAGATTAAAGACACTGAGGGAAGGATGGGATAAAAGGTCCTGATGCGACAAAAGGGGTTGGGGAGAGGAGAATTGAGGTGAGGAGAGGAGAGGAGAGGAGAGGAGAGGAGCGTAGAGGAGAAGAGAAGAGGAGAGGAGAGGAGGAAAGTGTGTAAAGGGAGGAGAGGAGGGGTGGCTAAGGGGAAGAGAGGAAAGGGAAATGGGGGGGAGAAGAAGAAAGGGGAGGGGAGAGGAGAGGAGGGGAGGGGTGATCAGCTTGCAGTTAATTCTGTCATATCAGCGCTGTGGCTAAGGAGCGAGGAGGTGGTGGCTATGGTGTTGTGGTAGGATGGTGGTATGATGGTGGCTTTGTGTGTGGTTGTGGCAGTTTGTGTGTGGTTGTGGTAGTGTGGTGGTGGCGTTGTGTGTAGTTGTGGTAGTGTGGTGGTGGCGTGTGTGTGGTTGTGGTAGTGTGGTGGTGGCGTTGTGTGTGGTTGTGGTAGTGTGGTGGTGGCGTGTGTGTGGTTGTGGTAGTGTGGTGGTGGCGTTGTGTGTGGTTGTGGTAGTGTGGTGGTATGGTGGTGGCGTTGTATGTGGTTGTGGTAGTGTGGTGGTGGCGTTGTGTGTGGTTGTGGTGGTATGGTGGTGGCGTTGTGTGTGGTTGTGGTAGTGTGGTGGTGGCGTTGTGTGTGGTTGTGGTAGTGTGGTTTGGCGTGGTGTGGTGTGGTGTGTGGTGTGGTGTGGTGTTACTGCACCAGTGGATTTGCATGGGATGTGTGTTATTTTCTTCGTGTCTCATGCCTACCATCCTCCCTTTCATCTCCTGCCTTTAAGTTTTCCTTTTTTCCTCTCTCTTATTCCTTTCATCTCGTCTTGCCACTTCGTTTTCTTTATTTGCCTGAGCTTTATCGCATTTCCTCTCTGTTTACTTCCTTCTTTCTTCTTTTTCTTTACCGCCTTCAGTCTGTTTATCTCATCTGATCTCTCCCCTTTTATTACTGCCATTTTTCATCTCTTCTTATCTGTATCTTATTTTTATCTTATTTCTCGTCTTCCTTCATTCATCTCCGATATCTCTCCGCCTCTTTGTCATCCTCCCTTTCCTTATCATTCCTTCTTCTCGTCCTACCTTTTTTTTCCCTCTTCCTCAGCTACCTTCTTCCCTTCTTTCTTTATCACGCCTTACTCTTTGCCTCCCCCTCTTTTACCCCTCTTCACTCTTTTTGTTTTCCCCCCAAACTTCCTTCCTTGTTTTATGCTCGTTTCCTTCATCTTATTACCCCATCCTACTTCCTTTCCTTCCTTCCCTCCCTGCTTTCCTCCTTTCCATCCTGTCCTCATTCTTCCTTCTTTTCCTTCTCTCCGTTCCTACCTTCCTTCCTCCTTCCTTCCTTTCCTTCTCTACTTCTTCCTTCCTTCCTTCCACCTCCTGAGACTCATTCAGGGCCGGCCACTAATAAATAGGAACATAGAGCCGTTAGAACGGAGGCC
The DNA here is from genome assembly GCF_032717465.1 of Coenobita brevimanus. Classification (NCBI taxonomy): domain Eukaryota; kingdom Metazoa; phylum Arthropoda; class Malacostraca; order Decapoda; family Coenobitidae; genus Coenobita; species Coenobita brevimanus. Next base: position 398,495 of record NC_137041.1, on the reverse strand, counting down.
GTGTTAGGCAATTACCCGCTAACTGTCTTAATTATGAGAGAGAGAGAGAGTGAGAGCGAGAGAGAGAGAGGGGGGGGGGCAAGTTGGAGGAATGGAGGTAAAAGAAGAGAGAGAAAGATAATTGAGGATGAACATATAATGGAGATGGATGGGAAGGAGGTGGAGAATGGGAGGTAAATGGGAGGGAGAAGTGTGTGTGTGTGTGTGTGTGTGTGTGTGAGTAGTTCACAGGTGATCCTATATACAGGGTGGTAACGCATCTCAGTTCTCGTGTGTTGCGGAAACGGCACAGTCTGCTGGTGTGGGTAGTATAAATATTACTCGAATGTACTAATCAACCATACAATCAGTAGACGTAAAAAACAGTATGGCGTATGAAAGATGTGATTGGGATTAGAGAATGTTGCACTATAGACTCTGGTAACGCTGCCCGAGCCGTGCCCCCTACACACGAGAAATGAGAGGTGTAATAAATGAACCACCCTGTATGTGGCGTGAGACTTTTGTTTGTGGTGTGGCAAGGGTGTTGTGAGGTGAGGCAGGGTGAGGTGGGGTGCAGCAGGGAGAAGAGGGCTGAGGCAGGGTGCGGCAGGGAGAGGTGGGGTGAGGCAGAATGAGGTGGGGTGAAGCAGGGTGAGATGGGATGAGGCAGGATGAGGTAGGGTGAGAAGATGGGGTGAGGGAGGGTGAGATGAAGTGAGGTAGGGAGAGATGGGGTGAGGAAGGATGAGGTGGGGTGAGGCAGGATGAGGTGGGGTGAGGCTGGGAGAGGTGGAGTGAGTCAGGGTGGGGTGGGGTGAGACAGGGAGAGATGGGGTGAGGCAGGGTGGGGTGGGGTGAGGCAGGGTGGACTTAATACACACGGTGGCCCATATATAACCCTTCTCGTCCACTCTGACAGGCGATATTTGGTGTGTTAGGTCAACCCCTCAGTCAGCGTTGTCAGTGTCTACCCTGCAACATTTATTTCCACTCCCGTCGGTATGTGCCACGCCCACACCAGGAGACCGAGCCATCCCCCAATTAAAAAACCACCCTGTGTATACATTAAGACCATTGTGGTGGTGTGGTGGGCGTGATGTGGCGTGAGGTGAGGCGGACGCTGTGGACCTAATAGAAAAAACGGGGCAGTGGGTGTGAGGGACGAGGCGGAAGAATGATAAGAGAGAGACACACACACACACACACACACACACACACACACACACACACACACACACACACACACACACACACACACACACACACACACACACACACACACACACACACAGGGCCAGGCAGGGAGGGGGGAAGGAAGGGAGGGAAAAATATAGGCAGGGGGAAGGGAAGGTAGGAAGTTGGGAGGTAGAGTGAGGCATGTATAGGCAGAGTGATATTTGGAGGCAGAGGCAGGTAGAAAGAAGGGGAGGCAGCGGCAGAAAATTCTAGGCAGGGGGTGGGAACGTAAGGAGAGGGAGAGGGAGGTGGATGGAGGAGTAGCAGGAGAGGAGAGAGAGGGAAATAAATAGAGGGGTAGTCAGGAGGGTAGAGGGAGAAGGTAGAGGTTTGGAAAAGGGCGAGCGGGTATGCAGGGAGGGAGGAAGAGATAGCAGACAGGGAGAAGGAGGGAGGGGAAGGTTGAGGTATGAAAAAAAAAAGATGTAGGGAAGGAGAGGAAGGAGGGAGGCTGGTTTAGGTTGAGAGTAGACGGAGAGAGGAGGACGGCATGAAAAATCTGAAGGAGAGGCAAGAGGTAGGTAGAGAGAGGTAGGGGTAGATAGGGAGAGGTAGGGGTAGGTAGAGAGAGGTAGGGGTAGGTAGAGAGAGGTAGGGGTAGATAGGGAGAGGTAAGAAGTACGTAGAGAGAGGTAGGGGTAGATAGGAAGAGGTAGGGGTAGGTAGAGAGAGGCAGGGATAGATAGGGAGAGGTAGGGGTAAATAGGGAGAGGTAGAGGTAGATAGGGAGAGGTAGGGGTAAATAGGGAGAGGTAGAGGTAGATAGGGAGAAGTAGGGGTAAATAGGGAGAGGCAGAGGTAGATAGGGAGAGTTAGGGGTAGGTAGAGAGTGGTAGGGATAGACAGGGAGAGGTAAGGGTAGATAGGGAGAGGT
>NC_137041.1:253903-393903 GCF_032717465.1 Coenobita brevimanus | reverse complement strand
TGGTGAAGGAAGAGGAGGATAGAGGAGAGAGAGAGAGAGAGAGAGAGAGAGAGAGAGAGAAGGAAGGATAGAACAGGGAATAAAAGGGAAGCAGAAGGAGGGAAAGAAGGATGGATGGAGAGAGAGGGGGGGGGAGTGAAAGAGGGAGAGGTTGCAAAAAAGAAGACTGAAGAAGGAAGGAAAATGAAAGAATAGATCAAGTAGCAAGAAAGTCAAACTGCAAGAGGTCGTTTATTATGGTTTTGTGTTTTAGAATATGACTACGATATCTGGTGTATGAGCTTACGGCAAAGATTGTGGAGAGGAAGTAACCACGCCATTCTCTCTCTCTCTCTCTTCAATAATACAGAAGAGAGAGAGAGAGAGAGAGAGAGAGAGAGCGCATTGAACATTATAATTACATAAGGGAATTACAGAGCAAAACTCTACGGTGATCGCAACCCACATTTAACTCTACGTCCTTTATACAGTATAATTATAACCTCCAGTATGCTCTCTCTCTCTCTCTCTCTCTCTCTCTCTCTCTCTCTCTCTCTCTCTCTCCCCAAAAGCATTAACAGTTATCGAGGGAAACATCTAAATAGCCTACCAGGGAGATCAGTACCGTAGGGAGGAAAAAGATGGGATGGGAGGGAAAAAGGGAGAGAGAGAGAGAGTAGAGAAGGGGGAGAGGGAGGAAAGGGGAAAAGAAGGATAGGGAGAGAAAAGGAACGGATAAAAAGGAAGAGGATAGGAGTGAATTCAAAGAAGAGAAAGAAGAAAGGGAGAGAATATATATATGTATATATATATATGTATATATATAAATATATATATATATATATATATATATATATATATATATATATATATATTTATATACCGGTATTGTAGATAAAGGAGCGAGAGGGGGTTACGTAAGATACGTAGATCACGTGTACCCTTCGAGGTGGTCGTACCGTAATAGAAAGGGTTTATTTCCTCTTCACAGTGTAAGAGAGAGAGAGAGAGAGAGAGAGAGAGAGAGAGAGAGAGAGAGAGCAAAACTTTACTGTGGTCGCAACCAACGTTCCACTATCTAGGTCCCTTACGCGAGTATATAGCCTTCAGTCTCTCTGTCTCTGTCTATCTGTCTGTCTCTCTCTGTCTCAGTCTGTCTGTCTGTCTGTCTGTCTCTCCTCTCTCTCTCTCTCTCTCTCTCTCTCTCCCACGGGAATTTTCTTGATCAAGTCACGAACACACACAGTCCTCACACATCACACCGCATTATCATAGACACGTGTGCATAATACATCTCTCTCTCTCTCTCTCTCTCTCTCTCTCGTACAGGATAAAGTTTGTCATTAAAAAAAAAAATGGATGTTTCTCCTGGTACTCTTTTATAGTTTTGTGAGTGGGTCGAGGAAGAGGAGGAATAATAATAATAATAATAATAATAATAATAATAATAATGGTGATGATGATGATGTAAGGACAGTGAAATGCTGTAGAGTAAGAGGGAGAGGGGGGGACCCTTTTAAACTGAGCATGAATGAGAATGAGCTGGTTAGGCTGAACTTGAGTGAGTGAGTGAGTGAGAGAAAGGAAGAGAGTGAGAGTGAGGGTAAGAGGTGAACAATAGAGCAGGAAGTTACCCTCTCTCCCCCCCCCCCGCTCTGTCTGTCTGTCTCTGTCTGTCTGTCTGTCTCTCTCTCTCTCATATCCCATTACCAGCCCCTTCCCCCCTTCCTCAGTTCCCCTTCGTCGGATATACAAATAGGAAGGATAATAAAGAGAGAGAGAGAGAGAGAGAGAGAGAGAGAGAGCACACCAGCCTTACGGAATGAAAGAGTTTGTATGAGCGTATTAGAAAAAACTTGCTTCCTATTCACAGAAGTATGTGAGAATGGCAGTGGAGATAGGGACGTGAGGGGAGAAAGGGAAGAATAGGCGGGGGGAGGGGAGAGAAGGAAGAAGAAGGGAGGGGAGGGGAGGGGAGGAAAGGTAGGAAGGGAGGAAAAGACTGTACGGAGGGAGGGAAGGCAGTAGAAGGAACTGTATGGAAAGGAAGGAGAGGTGAGAGGAATTGGTGATGCGGGGAAAGTGGAGGGAAGGGAAGGGAACAGATAGGAGGGGAAGAAACGAGAAGGAAAAGGGAAGGGATGGGAGGGGAAGGGGAGAAAAGAAACAGGAAGGAGGAACGTAGGGAGGGAAGTATGTAGGAGAGGAGAGGAGAGAGACAAGTGTTGAAGAGAGGAGGAGAGTGAAGGACTTGAGGCTTTGAAGTAGAGGCGCAAGAAAGAGGAGAGGGAAAAATAAGGGTTGGAGAGAGAGGAGGGGAGACGATGTGGTAAGGGGAGGGAAGGAGAGGGGAGAGCGGGTAGTGAAAGGAGGTAAGACGGGTGGATTGGACATTGGAAGTTGAGAAGGAAAGAGGAATATCTAGGAGAGAACTGATGAAGAGAGGAGAGGAGCTCAGTGAAGAGAAGAGAATAAGGGGAGGGAGGAGGTGATTGGTGAGAGCAGAAAGGACAGATGAAGAAGGGAGAAAGAATGGATGAGCAGAAGAGAGGAGAGGAGTCCAAAGATGCAGAAGAAAGGAAAGTAGAAAAGAAAGTATGAGAGGAGAGAAAAAATGTAGAGGATGGGAGAGGGTCGAGAAGAGAATATTATCTATCTATCTATCTATATATATCTGTGTGTGTGTGTGAGAGAGAGAGAGAGAGAGAGAGAGAGAGAGAGAGAGACTTCAAAATGTGGCACTTCGCTTAAGTAGTTTTTCTTCCTTACTGATTCTCAGAACTTTTTGAAAATATTGACCTGCTTTGTCTCCTCTTCCTCCTTCCGTGACAGAGAGAGAGAGAGAGGGGGGGGGGAACTGAAGGTTATGACTACTGTATGTGAGGGTCATAGATAGTGAAACGTGGGTTGCTATCACCGTAGAGTGTTGTTGTTCTGTGCATTTCTCTCTCTCTCTCTCTCTCTCTGAGTGTTGCTGTTCTGTGCATTTCTCTCTCTCTCTCTCTCACACACACACACACACACACACACCGCGCGCGCGTGTGTGTGCGTGTGTGTGTGTGTGTGTGTGTGTGTGTGTGTGTGTGTATATAACCTTAATACCAGTCTCCCACCTTTACTCACAGTCTCTTAATCCCTTACCACTCTCTCTAATGTTGACATTCTCATACTTGCCTTACTCTCATACCTGCCTAATACCAGCCTTACCCTCACACCTGCCTAATACCAGCCTTACCCTCATACCTGCCTAATACCAGCCTTACCCTCATACCTGCCTAATACCAACCTTTCCCTCATACCTGCCTAATACCAACCTTACCCTCATACCTGGCTAATACCAACTAATACCAACCGTACCCTCATACCTGTCATACACTTATATTTGCCTCATAGATGCTTTACTATCCTACCTGCCCACATTACACCCCTGCCTACCCCATACCCCTGCCTACCCCACACCCCTGCCTACTCCACACCCCTGTCTACCCCACACCCCTGCCTGCCTCACACCTCTGCCTATCTCACACCCCTGCCTACCCACACCCCTGCCTACCCCACACCCCTACCAGCTCACACCCCTGCCTACCTCACACCCCCGCTGCCCCGCACCCCTGCTACCCCACACTCTTGCCTATCCCACACCCCTGCCTACCCCACACCCCTGCCTGGATCACCATGGCAGTATTGCGTGCCGGCGTGTCTGTTTGTCTGTCAATCATGTCACTCAGCTAATTGTTTTCTGCCCAACACCCCACACCCCAACTAACCCCTCTGGTTCACCCCCCCCCAACTCCACCCATCTCTCTGTCGCCACACTTGTCTTTCTTCTTGTCAGCCTCACCTGTCTGTCTTTCTGTCTACCCTATCTGTCTGTCTTTCTGTACCCTACCTCTCTGTCTGTCGCTGTTTCTCTTTGCCTGGCCCACCTGTTTGTCTGGATCCCCTTACAGGTCTGTCTCCACACCTGTTTCTGTGTTTCTTTCTTTACTCAGACTGTCTGTTTGTCTGTCTACTCCGTCTAGATTTTTCCTGCCTGTCAGTCTTTAGCCACACATGTCTGTCATGCCTATCTGTGTGTCACTTTCTGCACCTTACTATTCTGCAGTATGTGTCTTTCCCTCGTTACCTGTCTGTCTGTTTTCCCTCCTGCTTGTCTGTCTGTCTGTTTCCCCACTTCATTTACCTGGCTGTCTTTCCCCGCTCTTAGCTAAGTATACCTGTCTATTTAAACGCCCTGTTATTTTTATATCTCCGCTCCCACCCTATCTACATATTTACCGTCCCCTGTGTTTGTCTCTCTGCTTTCCTTTTTTGCTTGTCTCTTTTAACTGCCTGCCCATCTACCTAACTACCTCCTCACTTACCAACTTCCGTACCTACCTAGCGTACTACTTCCCTTCCACCTAGCCCACCTACCTACCTACCTACCTACCATTGTACGTGATAAGCTGCTTGGCCTCACGCTTTGCTGCTATGCTTAGTAATTTCTCGGTGTGTGGATTCACACACACACACACACACACACACACATACACACACACACACACACGAGAGAGAGAGAGAGAGAGAGAGAGAGAGAGAGAGAGAGAGAGAGAGAGGGAGGGAGGGAGGGAGGGAGGGAGGAGGGGGAGGGGACACTGGAGTAGGCTTCCCAGATGCTCTCACTCCACACAAGAGCTGTCCTTCTCCCTCAAGCTACCCAGAAAGAGAGAGAGAGAGAGAGAGAGAGCGCGCGTGTGTGTATGTGTGTGTGTGTGTGCGCGTGTGTGTGTGTGTGTGTGTGTGCGCGTGTGTATGTGTGTGTGTGTGTGTGTGTGTGTGTGTGTGTGTGTGTGTGCGTGCGCGTGCGTGCGTGTGCGCGCGCGCGTTTTGATATCGAGCAAAAAGTCTGCGGTGATCGCTACCCACGTTTCACTATCTACGTCCCGGATAATTTCCGTACAGTATATTGCCTATTCCTTGTTTCTCTCTGTCTGTCTGTCTGTCTGTCTGTCTCTCTCTGCATAGTGTAAATTACCTTCTTGACCGTGTTATAAAATTTCTCTGCCAGCTCTCTCACTGCAGGGGGCGCATTTAATTCCTGTCCTCCCTCAGAGAGAGAGAGAGAGAGAGAGGGGGGGGGAGAGGCTAGAGAGAGTAGAATGTAGTGGATAAATATAGATAGTTGGTAAGGTAAATAATATAATAGAGAGAGGGAGTTGATTGTAGTGGATAAAGATAGGTAAGTAGGTTGGTGGGGAGATAGATAGATAGAGATAGATAGATAGATAGAGAGAGAGAGAGAGAGAGAGAGAGAGAGAGACTTTTCATTCCGCTTGCTCTTTCTTTGTCTAAAATTCTAAATTCTTTTATATGTCATTCTAAGCCCGTGTTTTTAAAAAGGTAGAAAGAAGTAGAGAGGAATAGTGTGGGAAATGAGGAGAGGAGAGGAATGAGGAGAGGAGAGGAGTAAGGAGAGGAGAGGAGAGGAGAGGAGAGGAGTAAGGAGAGGAGAGGAGAGGAGAGGAGGTGAAATCAGATGAGGATGAGATAAAATGAGTTGAGAAGGATTAGAGGAGAGGCAAGGAGAGAAGAATAGTGAGAGGAAGAGGTATTGGAGGAGAACTGGATGGACTTGGGAGCAGTTGCAAAGAGAGATTAATGGAAAGTAGGCATTTGAGATGCTGTGAGAGGGGTGTGTGGCACATGACAAGACTTTGCACTGTGTGTGTGTGTGTGTGTGTGTGTGTGTGTATCAGAGAGAGAGAGAGAGAGAGAGAGAGAGAGAATGCTGACCTGACCTGACCTGGTGTGGGAGGGAACCTTGGGAACTAACACCTGCCCTCCCCTCCCCCGTCCATCCCCCTCCACCTCCTTCTCTCCCTCTCCCTTTCTTCCTCCCTTCCCCTCCTGCACTGCGCCATCATCCTCCTCCTCCTTCTTCTCTCCTGCTCATCTCTCGTTTATCTCCTTCCTCTCACCTACTTGTTTCAAGCGATAGAAGAGAGAGAGAGAGAGAGAGAGAGAGAGAGAGAGAGAGAGAGAGAGCGTATTGAAGGTTATAATTATATAAGGGACATAGATAGTGAAATGTGGGTTGCGATCACCTTAGAGTTTAGCTCTCTATGTCCCTGATATACAGTAATTATAACCTTCATTACGCTCTCTCTCTTTTTCTCTTTTTTCTCTCTCTCTCTCTCTCTCACACACACACACACACACACACGAGAGAGAGAGAGAGAGAGAGAGAGAGAGAGAGAGAGAGAGGGAGAGAGAGAAAGAGAGAGAGAGGGGGGGGATAGGAAAAGACCAGCTATTATGAGTATGAATATTCAAGACATTTAAAGTTTGCCAAGTCAGAACTGAGAGTGGAGGGAGGGAGGGGTGGATGGAGGGAGAGAATGGAGGACAAGTGGAGGGAGGTAGAAGGCATGGGGGAGAAAAGAAGAGGAAGATGTGGTGGAGAAGGAAAAGTGGGGAATGAATGTGGAATGGAACGGACTGGGTAAGTGGAGGAGTTAAATAGATAGGTATACACAAATAGATAGAATTATTTGATAGATTACGCGCGCGCGCGCGCGAGCGAGCGAGCGAGAGAGAGAGAGAGAGAGAGAGAGAGTGGGAGTTCTATCAAATCCAGTTAAAAGTTGTATATAGACCAGTAAAAATCTTGGTTCATACAAACAGAGTGTCATTAGGTCAGAAGTTAATTGGTGTATTAAGTTTGATATATTATCAACAAAATGTGATCATTAAAGTTATTACCCGAGAGATTATTGTAAGTGGAGCTCAGGTGGAATTATGATGATGATGATGATGGTGGCTGTGGTGATGGTGGTGGCTGTGGTGATGGTGGTGTTAGTGGTGGTGGTGGTGTTAGTGGTGGTGGTGGTGGTAGTGGTAGTGGTTGTGGTAGTGATGGATTATGATAATCATGAGAATATTGATGATGATGGTGGTGGTTGTGATGATGATATGGTGACGATGATGGTGATGGTGACGATAATGATGGTGGTGGTGGTGGTGGTGGTGATGTTGATATTTTCCATTACTTTCTCCTTTTCATTTTCATTCCTCTCTTTTCTTCTCTTTCTTTCTTTCATCTCACTTCCTTTCCCTTTCCTTCCACTTTTCTCTTTATTTTTCATCCCGTATTTCCTGTGGCAGGCTTCTTTAGTTCACTCCCTTCATCCTTCTTCTCTCTCCTCCCTCCTCATGTTTTGTCTCTCCCCTGACCTCATTTACTTACCTCCAACTCTCCATCTCTCCCTCCTTCCCCTCCTCCTCTCCCTCCCCTCTCTCCATTTCTTCTCTCCCTTCCCCTTCCCTCCTCTCCTTCTCTTTCCAGCTGCCCTTCGCCTTTGTTTACCCTCCTTCCTCTTCTTTTTCTCCTCTTCGTCCTTCCTCTCTATCTCTGTTTCCACGCGCTCCTCCTCCTTCCTTTTTTCTCCCCCCCCCTCCCTTTCTCTCTCCTTCCCTCGTCTCTAATTCCTTCCTTAATTCGTACCATCTGTTTCTCTTCCCTCTCCCCCCCCCTTCCATCACCCCCTTCCTTCTTATTTCTCTCCGCCCTCTCCCTCCCTCATTAGCTCGCTTTCTTTCTTTCCCTGCTCCTTATCCCCTTCCCCTCTTGTATCCTTCCTTCCTCCTCTCCCTCTCCCTCCCCCACATCCCTTACCATCCCTTCCTTCTCCCTATCCCTCCCTTCCCTTTCATTACTCACTCCTTCCTTCCTTCCTTCTCTCCCTTCCTCCCTCTCTTTCCTTCTCAGTCTTTCTTCCCGCCCTTTTCTTCTGTCCACCCCTTTCCAGTCATTCTTTTCCTCCTTCCCTTCTCTTCCTCCTCCTCCCTCATTCCCTACCTCCCTCCCTCCCTCCATCCATCCATCCATCCATCCACACCTTCATCCGTCCATCCATCCATCCATCCCTCCACCCCTCCATCCCTCCTCTTCCCTGTCATTGCCTTCTTTCCCTCCTTGCCTCCTCTTCCTCTCTACCATCTTCGCCACCCTACACGTAAAGCTGGGACACTGCCAGTATTAATCAGCTTACTTGAGGTGTTGTGTCTGCACCCACAACCCCCCCTCCACTTTTTTTTTAAACTCATTTCCCTCCCTTCTCTCTACCCCCCCATTCCCTTCCTCTTCCTGCCTTTCCTTCCCTATCACTTCCTCGTATCCCCCGTCCTGCCCTCCCCTAACCCCCTTTCCCCTCCCTTTCACTTTCCCCCTTTTCCTTCCAGCTTTCTCTTCCCCCCTTCCTTCCCCCTTTCTCTTCCCCCTTCCTTCCCCCTTTCTCTTCCCCCTCTTCCTTTTCCCTTCCTTCCCTCCCCTTTCCTCCTTCCTTCCTCCTCCATCCCCCACCCCCTTTCCCCCTCCCTTCTTCTTCCATTCCTTCTTCACCTCCCACCCCCTTTCCAACCCTTCCTTTTCATACCCTTCTCTTTCCTTTCCCCTCCTTTTCCCTTTTTCTTTCACCCTCTGCTAGTTTTTCCTCCCCTTCCCTTTTCTTTTCCCTCCTGTATTTCCTCCCCCACCCCCCATCACTGAAATGCTTAGATTGGAGGATGGGTTGAAAGGGGTGATGATGATGATGATGATGATGATGATGATGACGATGACGAAGCAGATGATGATGATGTTGGTGATGACGAAGCAAATGATGATGATAACTGCAGTTGAGTGATGTCGAAGAAGAATGATGATGATGATGACATACAAATTATCATCTTAATAATCATCTTAATAATAATAATAATAATAATAATAATAATAATAATGCAAACATTAATAAAATATGATAAAAAATAAAGTGTTTTCTCTCGGGTCATTCAATTTCATTAGGTTAAATTTTATCACCCCATAAATATTGATGAAAAAAATGACCCCATTTTTTTACTCCTTAATTTTGGCGTCTGTTCTTTCCTGTCTTCCTTCCCTTTTTATTTAGTTCCCTCCTCCCTACCTTCATTTATTGCGTCCGTCCTTCCTGCTTTCTTCTTTATTAATTTCCTTCCTTCCTTCCTTCCAACCTTCCTTCCCTCCTTTTTTATTTATTTCCTTCCTACCTTCATTCATTGCATCCACGCTTCCTTCTTCTCTCATTTTTTATTTCTTTCCCTCCCTCCCTCCCTCCCTCCCTCCTTCCCTCCCTCCTTTTTTTTTTTTTTTTAATTTCCTTTCTACCTTCATTCATTGCTTCCATCTTTCATTTTTTCTTTCCATCCATCCATCCATCCTTCTTTCCTTCCTTTTTTATATCCTTCCTTGCTTCTTTGTTTCCTTCCTTCATTTTTTATTTCTTTCCATTCTTCCTTCCTTCGTTCTGTCCATCCATCCATCCATCTATCCTTCCTTCCTTCCTTCCCTCCTTCCTTCCCTTTCTCTTTTCTTTATATTTCGGTGTTTACTTGCCTCTGTGCTCCCCCTCCCTTCAACACCTACATTATATACCCTTTTATCACACCCAAATATCATCTCCCCCATCTTCTCCACCCTAATCACCCTCTGCCCTTATTATCTCCCCTAATTATTGTCTCCCTTTCCTCTCCTCTCTCTTCTACCTCCTCTGCTCCCTCCTCTCTCCTCCACATCATCTCTCCCCCCTCCTTTCTCCTACCTTCTCCCCTCTGCCTTCCTACCTTCTTATGGTCTTCCTATAGTATGCTGTCTCCCACTTTCTCTCCTCGCTATTCTACTGTCCCTCCTCCATCTCTTCTACTGCCTCTGTTAGTCCCATTTCCTTTCTCTTATTTTCTTCCTCTCCTCCCACCTCATCTCCTACTTTACTTTCTCTCTCCTTCCTCCTCCCCACTCCTGCTCTCTCCTCCTCTCCCTCCATTCATCCACTCCAATCATCCTCTCCCCCTTTTCATCTCCCCAGATTACTGCTTCCCCTTGTGTTTTGTGTGGGTGTTTGTCTGGAGGGAGTCTCAGCCTTTGCTATTCTTGTTTTTATTATTTTGTCGAGGTCATACTCATCTCAGCGTTAACCCGGTGGACTGCAGGCTTAAGTTACCGTTCCTGGCAGTCCACCATCCTCTCCTTCATCTCAGTCACCCCTGCCTTCATCCTCTCTCCTCTCTTCTTTCCTTTATCAAATTGTACCTTCCCTCTCCTCTTCTCTTTCCCCTCACTCTCATCCCATCTTCCTGTCCAGCGCTCTTCCACTTCTTTCCACTATAGAAACTTCTCCGTTGTCTCCCTTCCCCCTCTTTCCCTCCCCCTCTTCCTTCCCTCTCTTCTCCCTCTTTCTCTCCTTCTTCCTCCTCCTTACTTTCCCTTACTCTCCCACTCCCTCTCCTCGTCTTTCTTTTTTCCCCACTCTCCTTTCTCTTTTTCTCCCTCCCCCTCTTAATCTCCCTTTCCTCCTTTCTACCTCCCTTCCTCTCTCCCTCCCCCTCTAACAATCCCTCTCCCCCTCCCTCCTCGCCCTCACATGTCTGAGTTAAGGTCCAGACAATTAATACGATTTTTTGCCTTGTCTTCTGAGGTGATACTTCCACACTACCAGGAGAGAGAGAGAGAGAGAGAGAGAGAGAGAGAGAGAGAGAGAGAGAGAGAGAGAGAGAGTGTTGAAGGCAATATCGGTAATTATAAGGGACGTACATAGTGAAACTTGGCTTACGATGACCGTAGAGTTTCTTGTCCTCTTCCACAAACCTATAGGAGAGAGAGAGAGAGAGAGAGAGAGAGAGAGTTGGCGTGTTCACCTGTGTCCAGTCATCGTGTCAAACTTCCATCTCCTCTTCTTCCCAAGGGGGGGGGGGTCGTGGAGGACACGGAGGAAGGGGAAGGAAGACAGGGTAGGTAATGGAGGAAAGTGCACGGAAGGAAAACTTAGACGGGGTAAAGGAGAGAAAGGAAGAAAGGAAGGAGAAGGAAAATAGGAGGAAAACGAGAGAGAGAGAGAGAGAGAGAGAGAGAGAGAGAGAGAGAGAGAGAGAGAGAGAATATTAAACAGTAGAAGATAGATATACGTAGACCAAAATGCATAGATATAGACGAAAGTACACTGCATAGATAAATACATAGATGGATAGATAGGTAGATAGATACAGATAGATAAACATCGCTGTAAGAAAGAGCTGGTGATTGTGTGTGTGTGTGTGTGTGTGTGTGTGTGTGTGTGTGTGTGTGTGTGTGTAAGTTGACTGGTACAACATTTTTGAAAGGAGGCGTAGAACCTGTGTACACCACACATACTTCACGTTCTGCACTCTATTTCTTCTCCTTTCTCCTCTCTTCTTTTCTTTTCTCTTGACCTCTGCTCTTCTCACTTCACACTTCCTCTCTTCTCCAGCCTCATCTTTTCTCTTATTTTATCTTCTCATCTCTCAATATCTTCCCCCCTCAATCCTTGTCTCCTCTCTTCTCTATCCTCTTCTTTTCCTTTTCTATACTCATTTCTTCTTTTCACTTTTCCTCTCCCCGCCCTTCTCTCTTCATTGTGAGCGCCTCTCTTTGGAAACACGGAGAATAAGAGGAAATAAGGGGAGGGTGAAGAAGGTGAAGAAAAAGGAGAGATGTAAAAAGGAAAATATGTTTTGGAAGAAGAAAGCTTATGGAATGAGAAGCTACGTATTTGTGGCTAGACGCTTGAATCTCGGAAGGGGTGGCCATAAACAAATCACCTCCTTGTCACCTTGTCTTGTGCCATCAGACTGCCCCATCCCCAACTCACACCTCCCTCCCTCCACCTCACGCACTTACATTCCCCTAGTCAATCCCTCCTTCTCCTCGCCCAAATCTCTCCTCCTCCTTGCCCTCTCTCAAACTCAATCCCCCTCCTGTCTACCTTTCCACACCACCCCTCCATCTCATCCTCGGTCTCCCCCTCTCCCTCCTCTCCTCCAGCTCACTCACATACACTTTAAGTCAGTCTCTCCTCCTCCAGTGTCTCCACATGGCCAAACCTCAGGGTGCTTCCCCTACTGTTGTCCATGTCATCCACATCAACGCCACAACTCTCCTACGTTTCTGAGAACCTTTCCTAATCGGACGCATTAGATCACCATCGCTAACGTCTGCAGTATTTGAGGTTTGTTCCAAGTGGAAGGAAATCGTCTACTATCTATCTATATACCTAGGCTGCTTCCCCCATGGAAAGGGAGGTAGCCGAGACAGGACGACACACTCCCCATTTACTCATCCATTCAAACACAGTCATTCGCATCTTAGCCCCAAAGGGGAGAAGGAACAGATTCTCACCGCACTACACCACACAAGGGTCAAATGCACAGTGTAACTCGTAATCAGTGACATCCGCAGCAGGGCCCGACAGCAGAGCTGGTTTACCCCTGCCACATCATAATAGACCCATCCCCTTACTCGCACCTGACCTGTCTAGCTAAAAAAAAAAAAAAAAAAAAAGAGTGAAATTAAAAAAAATGTACAAGTTGGTGAAAGTTACTGAGGCGTTGTACCTGTGAGGCTGCAAAGGTGTGGCCGCCCCTTAGCAACCCCCAAGGGGATTGTGTGGTTGAGAGAGAGAGAGAGAGAGAGAGAGAGAGAGAGAGAGAGAGAGAGAGAGAGAGAGAGCGATTTGTTTGTACTGAAGTGATCATGTGGTCTTACAGGAATTATTCACATTTTACTTCAGCCAGACGTAAAACTACCCTTTCTTCATCTTGACTGCTGGGCTATAGCTAGAGGGTAAAGCCAGAATGTTACTAGTCACGAAGAAGTGCCTCGGGAAGGATACAGGGCCTTAGCATTGTCTTATTCAGCCGTTGGGCTACGGGAAATCGTCAGCAGACTTCAAAAATCTCCCCCTTGCTCGGGCAAAAAGAAAGATTTTTCTATACGTGATTTAATTAAAGTTTACGTCTGAGAGAGAGAGAGAGAGAGAGAGAGAGAGAGAGAGAGAGAGAGAGAGAGAGAACAGGAGTATACTCGTATAACAAGCGAGGATGGTGTCTCGTGGGAAGAGGGTTCTTTACTGAGTAGGAACAGAAAAGAGATAGGTAAATAGATAGATAGATGAATAGATCGATCGGTAGGTAGGTGGGTTGGTAGACAGACAAATGAATAGATAGATAGATAGGTAGGTAAGTAGATAGGTAGATAGACAAATGAATAGATAGAGGGATAGGTAGGTAGGTATATGGGCAAATAGATATATAGGTAGGTAGAATGACATTCTTCGGTAGGCAGAAGGGAAGATAGATACATAGACAGACAGACATACAGACAGACATAGAGGTAGACAGAAAAGAGAAGAGACTGCAGCAATTACCAGAAAGAGAGTAAAAACGCCAGAATCTCACCCTTGTTTGACAACACTCAAGGGGCAACGAGAGAGAGAGAGAGAGAGAGAGAGAGAGAGAGAGAGAGAGAGAGAGAGCGTATTGAAGGCTATATCGGTAATTATGAGGGACGTAGATACTGAAACGTGGCTTGCGATGACCGTAGAGTTTATTGTTCCCTTCCACAAACGTATGGAGAGAGAGAGAGAGAGAGAGAGAGAGAGAGAGAGAGAGAGAGAGAGAGAGAGAGCAGCAGCAAATCCCCGTCTGGAGGGCCACGACATTTAACAAAGGCATATCGTTAACTTCCCTCACTTGCTTACCCTAATTGTTAAAGGGGGAGTTTCTCTCTCTCTCTCTCTCTCTCTCTCTCTCTCATGTATGAATATATCGATTTGTCATTTATCTGTCTTTTATTTTATCTATAGCTATATCTTGATCTCCATTTATCCATCTGCCTACGTCTATCTATCTGTCTATCTATTTATCTCTGTGTGCCTGTCTGTCTATCTTTTTTTCTGTCTGTGTGTGTGTCTGTCAATCTATATATCTATCTATCCATCTATCATCTAAGTCTGTCTTCGTGCTCTGGCTGCTGTCAAACTGTCATCAGTGTGACCTGATCCTAAAACAAAGAGCGTTGCACCTTCAGCAGGGAGGAGAGAGAGAGAGAGAGAGAGAGAGAGAGAGCCTACTGGCCTCCTAAGCTCACAATCCAATACATTACACTCAACGTGGCACTACCAGTCACTAGGAAGACCATGACAACTACTACCACTACCACAACTAGCACTGCTATCACAACTACTACAATAAGTACAGTTATTGTTACTATCGGTACTATTACTAGAGCTTCCGCTACTGCCAATATTACCACAACTACCACCACTACCACTTCTGCCACTACTATCACCATTGCATTTACTGCCGCTACTACCACTGCCGCCTCACCCCTAGCCTACAATTACCACCACTACCACAACCAAAAGCACCACTATTACCACAGCTACCACCACTCGCGTTCAAGTACCACCAGTACCACAACCACTACTGCTGCATCTACCATTCCTTTCACAATAACTACCACCGTCACAAGTGCTACTACTTAACAGCGACCATAACCAACATAACTACCACCACAGCCGCAGCCACCAGTATCACACTACCACAATTACCATCACGGTACTACAGCCACTACCACAATCACCAGTACCACAGCCTCCAGGATTACCTCCATTATCACCACAACTACCATAACCAGAACCATCACAACCACCATCACTACCACAACTACCACGACCACTATCACAACCACAACTGCCACAACCACCATCACAACCACAACTACCACAACCACCATCACAACCACAACTACCACAACCACCATCACTCCTTGTACCCCTGTCCCAACTTTGGTCGTTTAGAGAGAGAGAGAGAGAGAGAGAGAGAGAGAGATTCTAAATCTGACACCACCGAAGTAGAGGATGGCCAAACGAGAGACCATCACACTCTTATGGCAGGAGAGAGAGAGAGAGAGAGAGAGAGAGAGAGAGAGAGAGAGAGAGAGAGAGTAATGAGGAAATGGAGTGAGCGGGAAGTAAGGGAGTAAGGGGGGGAGGGAATGAAGAGAAGGGGATATAAATGTAGGGGGAGAATATGATGGAGGGAAAGAGGGGGAGGGAGGGAGGGAGTGCAAAGGAATACAAAGATAAGGCTAGCAAAGCAGAGGGGGGGGGGAGGAAGGAGCTTAAGGGAGGGACGTGGAGGGAGGAGAGGAGTCTAGGGAGGGAGGAAAAATGGAGGCGGGAGGGAAGATGGAGGGAAGATTATGGTAGGGATTTTAAGACTAGGGGTTGAGAAGGTACGGAGGGAAATTGGGTTGAGGGGGAGGAAAGGAGGGGAGAGGAGGAGGAGTAGAAAGGAGGGAATAGTGAGAGGGAATACGAGAAAAGTTTAAGAGGAAGAGAGAGGAAGGACGGAAGGGTAGGGTGAGAGAAGGAGGAGGGAGAACAGGAGGGAAAGGAAGGAAAGGAGGGAAGGGTAGTGTGTGTGTGTGTGTGTGTGTGTGTGTGTGTGTGTGAGAGAGAGAGAGAGAGAGAGAGAGAGAGAGAGAGAGAGAGAGAGAGAGAGAGAGAGGATAATATCTCTCTGGTAGGAAAAATGCGAATCGTAATTGAATGGGTGAAGTTATCCCAGGGAAGAGGAGGAGAGGGAAGGGAAGGGAAGGGAAGGGAGGAGAAGGGGAAGGGATGGAGGAAAGGAGAGAAGAGAGGAGAAGAAAAGAGAAGGAAGGAGAAGGGAAAGGAAGGGAAGAGAAGAGAGGAGAGGTGAATGAGGGAAAAATCAGAGAGATGGAATTGATGTGAGGAGAGGGAGAGAGAAAAGAAAAACTTGATGTGAAGGAAGAAAGAAAAGAAGGAAGGAAGGAGACACTCAGGTGTAAAAGAAGGAATAAATAATGGAAGGAAAGTAGAGGAAGGAAGGAAAGAGGGAAAGTGAATGAAGGAAGAAAGGGCAGCAGAGAAGGAGTGAAAGAAGGAAGAAAGGAGGGAAATGAATAAAATGGGAGAGAGAGAGAGAGAGAGAGAGAGAGAGAGAGAGAGAATGATGTGAGAGGGATTATCATGATTTCGCACCTCACTCTATATCGAATTTTGTCTTTCACACAAATTTCTCTCTCTCTCTCTCTCTCTCTCTCTCTCTCTCTCTCTCTCTCTCTCTCTCTCTCTCTCGCTATCAGTTTTCCATACACCTCATCGCCATTCATAGCTTCTCATCCGCCTCACCCTCACCTGACGAGTAGATAGATAGTAGATCGATTGACTGATAGATTAGGCGATAGATACGCAGGTAGGTAGACGGGTATGCAGTTAGGTTGGAAAATAGGTAGGTAGGTTGGTAGGTAGATAAAAACATAGATTAGTTAGATGGGTAGCAGGTAGGTAGGTAGAGCGATAAACAGGTTTACAGGTAGGTACGTTAGTGTAAAGGGATTGGCTGATAGATTGACAGGTGGATGGATAGATATATAGACAGATAAGAGTAGGAAGACGGATTAACAGGCAGCGAAGTGGATAGATGGGTTGATACGTCTCTCTCTCTCTCTCTCTCTCTCTCTCTCTCTCTCTCTCTCTCTCTCTCTCTCTCTCCCTCTCTCTTTCTTTTTTTTTCTCTCTCTCATGTAAAATCATCGAAATTTCAGCCTTCCGATAACTAGGCTTTGTATTTTAATTTCGGGCCAGACATCGTCGCCTCGTCCATTTATCTATCTATTTACCTGTCCATTAATCTTTCTTTATCTATCTGTCTATCTGTCTGTTTGTCTGTCTATTAGGTTAGTATATTATCAGTATCTGTCAATCTATCTGTCTGTCTGTAACTGTATGTATCTATTAGTCTGTATTAAAAAATAGTGACCTAAGCAGCTGAGTAGGTTACAGGTCTAAATAATGATAATAATAATAATAATAATAATAATAATAATAATAATAATACATAAACAAAACGTGCTAGGAGTCATGGTATTAGTCTTTATGGGTATGTGGCATCTGGGGTCAAGGTTACTCAGCCATCCTGCCGCCCATTGACCTTGTGTCGTAAAAATAATGATGGTTTAGCCATGTCTGTCCCATCCTTGCCTTAAGCGGTAGGTCGTTGATGGTGGGATATTACCTTTCTCTCTCTCTCTCGGTTTGTGGAAGGGGACAACAAACTCTACGGTCATCGCAAGCCACGTTTCACTATCTACTTCCGTTATATTCACCGATATGGCCTTCAATACGCTCTCTCTCTCTCTCTCTCTCTCTCTCTCTCTCTCTCTAACACACACACACACACACACACACACACAAGGAAGAAGGAATCAAAGGCGAGGGTTTGTGTAAGGTGTGTGTGTGTGTTACCGTGGGAATTAATGCGTCTGTGTTTGAACACTTGCCCATAAGCCGTCTATTCAGCATCCCCCCAACCCCCCTTCTCCTCCTATCCTTTCCTCCCCTCCCCCTCCTCTCCGCTCACCCCTACACCCCCTCTTTGCAGCACCCTTCCCCTTTTCCATCCCCCTGTCCCTCTGTCCCCTTGCTTCCCCTCCCCTTCCCCCTCCTTAACCCTCTGTCTACCACCTCTTCCCTTCCCCTCCCCTCCCGCTCCCCCATCGGGCCAGCTGACTAAGATACCGACTATGTAAATGAGTTAAAGTTACAGTACGGGGAGGGAGGGGGAGAAGGAGAGAGAGAGTGGAAGGAGAGAGGGAGGGAGGGAGGGGAGAAGGAGAGCAGTGGAAGGCGGGAGGGAGGGAGCTCAGGGAGGGAGGGGAGCAGTGGAAGGCGGGAGGGAGGGAGGGAAGAAGAAGGAGAGCAGTGGAAGGCGGGAGGGAGGGAAGGGAGGCAGTTGACTGAAGGAATATGGAGGAAAGGAGAGGGGGAGGGAAGGGGAGAAGAGGGGAAGCGGAGGTTAAAGAGTAGGGAGGTGAGGGGAGGAGGATAGTTGATTAGAGCAGTGAAAGAAGAGGAAAGTGAACATAAGGAATGGGAGGGAGGGAGAGGTAATGGTGAGAGGGAATAGGTTAAGGGGAGGGGAGGAGATTTGGGAAAGGAAGGAAGGGAGAGGAGAGGGAAGAAGGGGAGGGTGGACGATAATCTAGGCCAAGTTAGTGTGAAATAACTGTAGCACTACCACTACTACTACCATTCCTAGTAGTACCACTGCTACCATTGCCACAACCATTACCACCTCTGCTACCACTATGATGGATACCACTTCTACTTCTCTGCTTCTGCAACCATTGCCACCACTACTACTATCACTGCGTTCACCATCACTACTATCATTGTTACCATCCTGCTTCTGCCACCACTAGTACCATTACTCTCCACTACTATTACTACCAGCCCGACTACTTTACGTCTCCTACCACTACTACCACCCTGCTTATACTACCGCTACTACTACTATCACTACTACCATTGAACTACGACCACTATCACATACATAACTATAGAAGAATAAGTCATGGTTACTTGAAAGTCAGTCAGCCTTCATTACGAAGTAGAGATGAGTCTCCTTGGTTACTAGTCCATTCAGTTTAACTTGGTGGACATTTTAATCTTTCTGCATTCCATCCCAAGTAAGTCAATGGCAGAATAAGACAGTACTACGGCCCTGCATCCTTTACACAGCACTTCCTCGTGACTAACACCCAACTCCATTTCTCATCTCTTGTTGTAGCACAGCACTGGGAGAGATGGCAATTTTAGCCAAGTTAATAGCGAAGGAAGTAGTGAGGTGAAACGCGGTGCGGGGTTAGGCATTGGAGGCTCAAGGACTATTGATTCGACACATTGGTTACTGGTGAGTGTATTGAGAGAGAGAGAGAGAGAGAGAGAGAGTAATGGGATAGTTTCATGAGTGGATTGCTTTTAAAAAAATGGACGAATGAAGTGATGAAAAAAATGGATGATTGATTGAAATGGATAGAGAGGTGGCTGGTAGGCCGGTAGGTAAGTAGATATGAGGCTTGATAGGTAGATGGGTAGGTGAGTTGGTAGGTAAGTAGGTACAAGGTAGGTAGGTGGATAAGGGACTTGCTAGATAGGTGGCTCGGTAGGTACGTAGGTAGGTAGATGAGTGGGTATGTAGGCTAGTAGATGGGTAGGTAGGTAGGTAGGTAGGTAGGTAAGTAAGTAGGCAGTCAGGTAGGTAGGTATGTGGTGACGGTGGTTGTGTGTGTGTGTGTGTGTGTGTGTGTGTGTGTGAGGAATTTTAATGTTTATTTGTTAGCTGTGTGCGTGTGTTGATAACTTGATGGTGGTTGTTGTGTAAGGAATGTTGGTGTTGATCTATATATCTGTCAGTCTTTCTCTCACTGTACCTATATATCTGTATATCTGTTTGTCTGTCACTCAGTATCCAGCTTTATCTGTATCCCTCCCCATCTCTGTAGCTGTGTTTGTGTGTGTGTGTGTGTGTGTGTGTATGTATATATATATATATATATATATATATATATATATATATATATATATATATATTCGTGTATCTTCATTCCATATAGAATTGGTGGTATAGTGTGATGGTTGTTAATAATATTCCGTCATACTGAACTGGTTGTATAAAGTATTAGCTGCATGTATTGGTGGTTGTACAGTATATCCACGCTGCTCGATCTCTGGCAGCCTCCATATTCAGTCCTTTATCCCTGAGGGCATACTCTATGGCCTCGTCTCTACTCCTGCTGGCGTGCTGGATACACTTGTCCCTAATCACAGGCATGAACCTGTTACACTCGCAACGCTCGGTGCTGAAATTAAGTTGGATGGAGTGAGAGTTTAGCCAGCAGATTGAGTGCATTGGGTGTGTTCTCAGTGGCTTTGTGAATTACCTAACACCTCCTTCTTAGCGACTTACCATGATTGTAAGTATGACTGGTATAATTATAGGCTAGTATGAGCGTATTAAATGGGCTATGAAATTAGGTTAATCGGAGTGAGAGCCGGACCAGCCGATTATGCTCAAAATCAACACTGGCTGCTGTTTTATATATATTGACTGGTATGCAGAGTCGCCCGAAAGTACCGCTTGTCTAGAAAATCACCTGCCGTTATCATAGGTATTGTGGGGACGGCTTGGTCTGCTGGTGTGGGAGTGGGTGTGACAGTGGACGTAGGAAATGAAGACATGATGCAGGGTAGACATTGATGCTGTTAAATGAGCCTGTGTGAATTATTTTCTTTAATTTAAGCAGCCTTAGAGAGAGAGAGAGAGAGAGAGAGAGAGAGAGAGAGAGAGAGAGAGAGAGAGAGAGAGAGCTGTATGGCCCATTTACTTCTATTTGAATATTGATTGAGATTTTTAGCCGCGTTTTGATCCGAGCTTGGTTACCTCCCCTTCTCTCTCTCTCTCTCTCTCTCTCTCTCTCTCTCTCTCTCACACACACACACACACACACACACACACACACACACACACACACACACACACACGTCTCTCATACCCCCTCTCTTGCAACCTTTCCTTCTCTCACACTTTCTAGCGCCCCTCACCCTTCCCTCTCCCATCCCCTCTCACCCACACTCCATTGTCTTCTACTGGTCGATGTCGTGAGTGTGCTGGGTGAGTGACTGTGTGTGTGTGTGTGTGTGCGTGTGTGTGTGTGTGAGAGAGAGAGAGAGAGAGAGAGAGAGAGAGAGAGAGAGAGAGAGAGAGAGAGAGAGAGAGAGAGGGGGGGGGGAGAATGCCTTGTAAAATAAATCATGTCGGCTAAATAATTTGAGTGCAGTAAATATTTTTTTATAGTTTTCTCCAAGAATAAGAACAAGATGAGGACTCATTTACCTGGCCTCTTGTGCACCTAAAGTCGGTTTCCTTTCACCTGATGGAACAGGACAACTATTACGCCTTCAGTTCTCAGTACTGTAATGGTTATAAGGTCGAAATGAGTCTCCTTGGTTGCTAGTCATTTGTCAGGTGGAAATATACCGACTATGGTAATGTGCTAAAGGCTGAAGAGATATAAAACTTAGACAGTTTTGATCACCTCATTTCCGTTTTGTCATGAAGCTTCTTAGGAAACTTTTATTTTGTATCAGTGACAAGTCCCATGTTGTAGGTTGGGGCGCTTACCAGCCACTCACTCGATGTAATGGGACCTTAGGGTAACTCTACACTGAGTGACAAGCCAAATGGTTTCTTGTAATCCAGGAAACCATTTATTACATTGTGTGGTAACCATATAACCAAATGGTGGCTGGTTGTTGTATGAAGTAAGGCATTCCAGCTGGATGGGGCCCATTAAGATTCACGTTTGAAGGGTGACTGGGGCTTGTTGCTAACATTATGCCACTCAGGGGTAGGTGAGGCTGGTCGCCCTCACCTTAAATATCGGGACTGTATAGCGTAACCTCAAACCTCTGTGTTCCTCATGCGGTAGAAAAGAGATGGATAATGAGTTAATGATTGGACAAGTCGTGCTATAAGTCCTCACCTTCGCTGTAATATTATACAAAAAATAAATCGCTAAGAAAGTGGTGCCTGAGCTATGTAAGAGTGTGGTACTTGGTGTGGTGGTCTTTACGACACCCTGTACATTACTCTGTGTTTTGTCAGTGTAGTGAAGGATGCGTGCCAGTCAGTACTGTGGTGACGGCAGTGACAGTGCCTGGGACTGACTGTGGTAGTAAGCAAGGCAGGATTCATCAGGAAGTGGGAGTGACAGGGTGAGGCAAAGCAGGCAGGGTGAGGCAGTGCGATTATAATCATGATGATGATGGTGGTGGTGGTGGTATGAGCATGTCAGGAGGCTACCCACTACTGCTGGACCAGAACGGGTGGGGCGGCAGTGACCGTCACGCCACCTCGTTGCTGCGGTCGGTGGGCGTGGACCTGTCCCGCCCAGTGAACACCCACACCCTCACTCACGCCCACACCCACCATGACATTGAGGTGCATGTTGAGGCGCCTCAGTCCTGCTTCAGGCTAGAGTACCCACAGCCACCTGCTACACACCGCACCCCGCCTGTGGGTGGCGCTGCAGACCTCAGGGACACCACCAGAGACAGGGATGTCCGTGTGGCTCGGCCGGGGCCGCGGGGCCACCCTGGGGGCCGCACCTCAGCCGCTCCCGCCCAGCACACCGGCGACTCCCCCGCCTCACCCCGGGCATCGCCACGGCCACGACGGGGTGCAGGGCAGGTGGTAGAGAACCACCGGGGCAGCAACGGGACGGGACAGCGTGGGGCAGGGCTGGGTATGGGGCTGGGACCCCCTGCGGCGGGAGGGGCCCCTGCCGTTGTGTCCCTGCTTGGCCCCTCCCGCCCATCCCAGCTGTCCCTCTGCTGTTCCACGCCAGACTACTACTACGCCAGTGATGAGCGCATGCGTCAGGAGCCGGAGCCGGGCCTGCTGAACTGCTGTGATGCCAAGGTGTCTTGCTGCCCCTGCTGCCCCTGCTGCCGCCCGTACTGTCCCGCGGGACACATGAACACCGTGTGCATGGCCCTTATCTGCTCCGGCATCATCATATTCATCATCCTGTCTCCACTCTTCCACTACCTCATCCCTACCTAGCACAAGCAGGTCTCTGCTCCCTCCCTCCTCATCGCCCTCACGCTGATGCCGACTCTATGCAGGTGAGTCTCAGGCCTTACCCTCACCACATCCACCCACTAACCCCATTGTGCCTTCATGTGATGGCACTGATATAGCCGTGAAACTCCTCTGCCTGGACATACTAATGCTATACGGTTCAGTCTCGTCCCCATCCATACTTAGCCCTCACCACACCCAAGTACTCACCTCCACAGTTATGGTGAGGGACGCCTTCATGTGGTGGCACTGATATGGCTGGACCACTTCCCTGCCGGGCTATACAAAGCTATACTGGTAAGTCTCAATCCCACCCATACTTGACCCTCAGCAAACTTCAGATGCTCCCACTTTTCGTAACATTTCTTCATTAACGATTTACTTTGTACATTACACCCTAGTTTCCTCTTGTGTTATTGGTGCAGACTTGGTCAGTATTTAAGGATGAGTTGCATGTAAGAAAATGTTGAGTTATAATATGCAAAATGAATCGCTGAGGAGATGCTACTAAGCCTCTCGTGTCATCTAAAATTGTGCCTTGAGTCACCCCCCCCCTCCTTCACGCTCCTGAATATGGTCGCGTGCAAAACAAAGCACGGAATTTGTCCACGGATCCATACCGGTGTTTAGGGAGTCAGGGCAAGAGAACGCACCGTGAAGAGGACCTGATGGTGGTATTTTTGGTTTGTTTTTTCACCTGATAGAACTGGTCTACTTCAGAGTTGAAGATTGTGTCATGGTTGCTTGAAATTCGGTGATCCTTTTATATGGGGTGGGCATGAGTCTCCTTGGTTACTAGTTAAATCGGTCCTCCAGTGTATCTACAGTACATTTGGCCATCAACTGAGCTGGAAGGGATTTGGGATTTTTGTCAGAAGAAAACCGCTGCACAAGACGGTCCGAAAATACTGACGGCTGAGTCTGCTGGAGTGGGCGTGGGTGTTGCAGTGGGTGTGGGAAATTAATAAATGAACAGTGACGCGTAAATGTACGGTGTGTAGAACTTGACGTACCTTGGACATGAGAGAGAGAGAGAGAGAGAGAGAGAGAGAGAGAGAGATGAACTGTTGGTGTGTTGTTAAAGTGAGTTAATTGTGTGAACGTGTGTATGATAGAAAGAGGCGTGTACGAGAGAGAGAGAGAGAGAGAGAGAGAGAGAGAGACCTATATTTGTTGCAATGGGACAAGTTTACTGTGGCAGGGGCGTGGTTAAGACGTGGAACGTGTTTGTAGTTTTAGGAGAGAGAGAGAGAGAGAGAGAGAGAGAGAATGGGGAGGTGTAAGAGAAAAGTAGCGTGTTGGCTGCTCTCCATGTCTCACTTGTTGTTGTTGTTGATGATGTTGTGGTGACATCTGCCATGCCCGCTTCCTCTCCCCACCATGCCTTCCGCCCTCCAGCCCTGCCCCTCCTCCCATCCTCATTTGGTTCCTCTCTTCTCTCTTTCGTCTCGCCTCCCCCTTGCCTTCCTCTTTCCTCCCGCCTTCCTCTCTCCTTCTCTCCTCCCTCTTTCCTTGCTCTCCTTCCTTCTTTCTCCCCTCCCTCCTTTCCTCTCTCCTTCCTCGTCTCCTTCCCTCTCTGTTTCTTCTGTCTCCTCTCTTCCCTTCCCTCCTCCCCGTCATTTACTTACCTCACTCCTCTTCCTCTTTGTGTCTTTTGCCTCCCCTCCCCTCCCCTCCCCTCCGTACTTTTCCTTCCTGCATCCTCCCTTTCCTTCCCCTCTTTTCTCTCCTCTCTTTCCTCCCCCTTTTTTCGCTTCTCCCTTCCCTCGCAGTATTCCTCCATCCCCTGTTTTTCTCTCCCTCTTCCCACTCTGTTCCTTATTTATCTCCTCCCTTCTCTTTCCTTGACCTCCTGTGCCTTCCTTCTCCCCCCTGCCTCCCCTCCCCTCCCCTCCCCTCAGCAGTGACTCCACAACGTTAATCTTGAAGCTATTGTTATGGAAATGCCCCTTCCCCTCCCCCTCCTGCTCCCTCTTTGCCTCCCTTCCCCCTCCCCCTTCCTCTTCTCCTTCCTTCCCCCTCCTCGTCCCTCTTCTCCTTTTTCCCTCCCCCCCTCCCTCTTCTCCCTTTTCCCTCCCCCTCCTCCCTTCTTACATTCTCTTTCCCTTCCTCCTGTCGTCTCCCCCCTTCCCTTCACTTTCCGTCCCCTCTCCCCTTCCTCTGCCTCCATCCCCTCTCCCCTTCCTCTGCCTCCATCCCCTCTCCCCTTCCTCTGCCTTCATCCCCTCTCTCCTCCTTCCTTCCCTACCCCGTGTATCCTTCCTCTCCGGTATCCTTTTCCTTCCCTTCCCTTCCCCTTCCTTTCCCTTTTCTTTGCTTCTCTTATTCTTTCCTTCGTTTCCTACTTTTTTTTTTGTATATTCTCTGCCGTGCCTTTCCTTCTCTCCCTTTCCTTCTCCTCTCTAATTTGTTGTCTCCTTTCCTCTCTTCTGCTCTCTTCTGCTCCCTTCTCTTTAACTTCCCATCCTTTTATCTCCCGTGCCCTTTACAATGGGATCACAGAGTCAGCCTATCTGTCTGTCTCTTGCCAGTTGGATGGACAAATAAACTATAATTTAAGAGACGTAAAACATGAAATCGACCCACCTACTTATCTACCTCCCTACCTGCCTATTGCCTACTTATACGTCTCACTGCCTACCTGTCATACTCTCTCTCTCTCTCTCTCTCTCTCTCTCTCTCTCTCTCTTTCTCACCTTTCATCCCATCCTTTTAACCTCTTGATTGCCCAGATATCTCTCAATCTGTCCCTACTCTTTCCTCCTCCTCCTCCTCCTCCTCCTCCTCCTCACCATAAGAACATTAACTCCCTTATTCTGGTGCTCCTCAAGTCTCGTTATATCTTAGGAGCAACGCCTGGCTTTGAAAGAGAGAGAGAGAGAGAGAGAGAGAGAGAGAGAGAGAGAGGAGAAAAGGGGAGGGGGGGAAGCCCAGTTAAGGTGAGAAAACTATATTCTTGAATACGACAGTTTGGTGGTGGATGGGGACGCCTGCACGTGATGGCACTGATAAAACCTGGTGACTCCACTGCCCTGCAGTACATGGCAGGAGATGGGACCTTGAGACTCCAGTCCACCGGGCTGATGTTCACATTAACCTAGGGCTGCTACTGCTGCTACTACTACTACTACTACTACTGCTGGTGCCACTACTACTACTACTACTACTACTACACTACTGCTACTACTACTACTACTGCTGCCACTACTACTACTACTACTACTACTACAACTACAACTACTATTACTACTACTACTACTACTACACTGCTGCTACTACTACTACTACTACTACTGCTACTACTACTACAACTACTATTACTACTACTACACTACTGCTACTACTACTACACTACTGCTACTACTACTACTACTACTGCTACTACTACTATTTATACTACTACTACTGCTACTACTACTACACTACTGCTACTACTACTACTGCTACTACTACTACTACTACTACTGCTACTACTACTACAGCTACTATTACTACTACTACTACTGCTGCTACTACTACAACTACTATTACTACTACTACTACTACTACTACACTACTGCTACTATTTATACTACTACTACTACTATTTATACTACTACTACTACTACTACTACTACTATTTATACTACTACTACTACTGTTAGAAATGACGGGGTGTCTTTCCTCAGTAAAGTGCAGTGGTCTCTTGGCAGCAGGACTGAAGACAAAAATACTTCAACTTGTTTTAGAGGCTTATGTTTAGTTGATATACAGGGTGGTTCAGAAACAGCGCTGCAGTAGACGGCTTAGTGTGCTGGTGTGGGGGTGGCTGTGGGAGTAAGAAATGAGTTGGTGTGGGAGTGGCTGTGGGAGTAAGAAATGAGTTGGTGTGGGAGTGGCTGTGGGAGTAAGAAATGAGTTAGTGTGGGGGTGGCTGTGGGAGTAAAATGAGTTGGTGTGGGAGTAAGAAATGAGTTGGTGTGGGGGTAGGAAATGAGTTGGTGTGGGGGTGGCTGTGGGAGTAAGAAATGAGTTGATGTGGGAGTGGCTGTGGGAATAGGAAATGAGTTGGTGTGGGGGTGGCTGTGAGAGTAAGAAATGAGTTGGTGTGGGGGTGGCTGTGGGAGTAAGAAATGAGTTGGTGTGGGAGTAAGAAATGAGTTGGTGTGGGGGTGGCTGTGGGAGTAAGAAATGAGTTGGTGTGGGGGTGGCTGTGGGAATAGGAAATGAGTTGGTGTGGGGGTGGCTGTGAGAGTAAGAAATGAGTTGGTGTGGGGGTGGCTGTGGGAGTAAGAAATGAGTTGGTGTGGGAGTAGGAAATGAGTTGGTGTGGGGGTGGCTGTGGGAGTAAGAAATGAGTTGGTGTGGGAGTGGCTGTGGGAGTAGGAAATGAGTTGGTGTGGGGGTGGCTGTGGGAGTAGGAAATGAGTAACAGATGCAGGGTAGACATTGCTAACGCTGACTGAGCCGTGGCCCGCAGCGCAGGAAGCACCGCCCGACTGAGTGGAAGAGGAGGATTATTTTGGCACCACCCTGTATACCTTGTGGATTTTGAATTGAGTTATTTATGTCTGTGTTTGTTTTACATTATTATATATTGTCATTCCTCTCTCTCTCTCTCTCTCTCTCTCTCTCTCTCTCTCTCTCTCTCTCTCTCTCTCTCTCTATTTCCTCTTACGTATACTACCATATCAAACGAACATAATACATAACCCAACCCAACCCATTCCAGTCCAGTTCAGTCCAATCCAATCTAGTTCAATCCAACCCAGTCTAATCCAGTCCAACCCAACCCAACCCAACCCAACCCATTCCAGTCCAATCCAACCCAACCCAACCCAACCCATTCCAGTCCAATTCAGTCCAATCCAACCCAACCCAGTCCAACCCAACCCAACCCAACCCAACCCAACCCAACCCAGTCCAACCCAACCCAACCCAACCCAACCCAACCCAATCCAACCCAATCCAACCCAACCCAACCCAGTCCAACCCAACCCAACCCAACCCAACCCATGATCGCCTAACCCCACTTTACCGTACCCCAGTCACCTAACCTCACCTAACCTAACCTAACCTCTCTCTCCCGCAGATATCAGAGCACGTGAGTACGGTCTGGCGGCACAGCTCCTGACATAGGCCTAATCTACACTGCCACCTCTCTCTCGTGGGGTAGAGGTAGAGTTAGAGTAAGAAAGTAGAGGTAGAGTAAAAAAGTAGAGTTAGAAGGTGGAGACAGGGTAAGAGTAAAAGAGTAACAGTAGAGTAAAAGTAGAGACAGAAAGTAGAGAGAGTAAGAGTAGAGTAAGAAAGTAGAGTAAGAAAATAGAGTAAGACTAGAGTAAGAAAGTAGAGATAAAGAGTAGAGTAAGAAAGTAGAGATAAAGAGTAGAGTAAGAAAGTAGAGATAAAGAGTAGAGTAAGAAAGTAGAGATAAAGAGTAGAGTAAGAAAGTAGAGATAAAGAGTAGAGTAAGAAAGTAGAGATGCAGTAAACCTAGAGTAAGAAAGTAAAGGTAGAGTAAGAAACTAGTGTAAGAAAGTAGAGATTGAATAAGAGTAGAGTTAGTAAAATCAGAGATAAGAATAGAGTAAGAAGTTGTAATACCTCTGTTCGGTGTGTAAAGTAAGAAATGAGAGAGAGAGAGAGAGAGAGAGAGAGAGAGAGAGAGAGAGAGAGAGAGAGAGAGAGAGAGAGAGAGAAACCAAGGTAAAATTAGTGCAACAAGTTAGGTAGGTAGGTAGGTAGGTAGGTAGAGAGAGAGAGAGAGAGAGAAAACAGTGCAACAAGTTAGGCAGAATTAAGATGCTGATGATGATGATGATATTGGAACAGTGGCAGATTGGTTAGTGTAAAAGAATAAAGATTAAGGTTAGTGTGAGAAAGTGAGAGATTAGAGTTAGTGCAAGGAAGTGAGAGATTAGTTCTTGTGAGAAAGTGAAGATTAGAGTTAGTTTTAAGAAGAAATACTGTAGAGCAAGGAAAGGGCTCTCTCTATTCTTAAGAAGAAAGAGAACACTGTAGAGCAAGGAAAGGGCTCTCTCTATTCCTTCCTCTATTTTCTTACATGATGGGATAAAGTTAAAGATAGAGTTTGAGTGATTTGGGAAAAGTACAGTAAAAGGAAATGATTTTAGTGTTTCTCTCTCTCTCTCTCTCTCTCTCTCTCATTCTGCTATATACTCTCCCTTTCTTCAACCCTTTTTTTCCCTCCTTCCTTACGCTTCCATCTCCCTCCTTCCTGTCCCTTCCTTCTCCTTTCCTACTAAATTTCCCTACTCTGTTTTCCTCTTCCATTTCCCACATCCTCTCCACCTTTCCTCCCCTTCCCTCCCACTTTCCTCTTCCCTTTTCCTGTTCTCTCCCCTCTCCTTCCCTTTCTTCCTTTCCTGTTTCCTTCCCCACTCCCATCTCCTTTGCTCCTTCTGCCCCTTTGCTTCTTACGTCTCTTTATCTTCCTCCTTTTCTGTTCCTCTCCCTCTCTTCCCCTTCTTCCCTCTCTCCTTTCCTCCCTCCTTCCGTCCGCTCTCTTTCCCTCCTTTTCTCCCCTTCCCTCCTTTTCTCCCCTTCCCTCCTTTTCTCTCCCTCCCTTTTTCCTTCTTTCTTTTTCTCTCCCTTCCTCTTTCCTTCCCTCTTTCTCCCCTGCCTCTTTCCTTCCCTCTTTCTCCCCTGCCTCTTTCCTTCTCTCATTTTCTCCCCCTCCATCTTTCCTTTCTTTTTTTTTTCACCCCCTCCCTCTTTCCTTCCCTCCCAGCTTCCCTCCCCTCCTTCCCATCCCTCCGTCCATTTCCTTCCCTCTTTCCTTCCTTCCCTCGTCGCGTTCTCTCTTTCCCCCCCACCTTTCCTCTCCCAGTCTTTTATCTCTCTTCATATCTTCTCCATCCTCCTTTCCTCCTCCCTCTTCTCCGCGCCTTCCCCTCCCCGTCTCTCTCTCTCTCTCTCTCTCTCTCTCTCTCTCTCCATATGTTACCTTGATATAGGGTATTAGTTCTGCGTTGGGGTATATAGCCCAGTAAAGAGGCAGGCAGGCAGGCAGGAGAGAGAGAGAGAGAGAGAGAGAGAGAGAGAGAGAGAGAGAGAGAGTAGCCAGTTGATGATAAGACACGCCTTCAAGTGTTCAACTGGCCCTGTTTTCTCCATCGCTTAGTTCTCCCTCTCTCTCTTTCTATCTGTCTAACTCAACTTTTTTTTTCTCATATTCATTGCAATATTTTATCCTATTAAGATTAACCCGTAATTTACCAGGCGGGCGCAGGGCCTTATTCCAGAGAGAGAGAGAGAGAGAGAGAGAGAGAGAGAGAGAGAGAGAGAGAGAGAGAGAGAGAGAGAGACTTCTATATAATGTAATCACAGTCGATATTACCCTCTTTATGTTATTACAGTCGTTATTACACTGGGCGCGCTCGCGCATGCGTGTGTGTGTGTGTGTGTGTGTGTGTGTTTTGCGAGTGTATGTGTGTGTGTGTGTGTGTGTGTGTGTGTGTGTGTGTGTATGTGTGGTGTGTGTGTGTGTTTTGCGAGTGTATGTGTGGTGTGTGTGTGTGTGTGTTTTGCGAGTGTGTGTGTGTGTGTGTGTGTGTGTGTGTGTGTGTGTGTGTGTGTGTGTGTGGTTTAATATCAACTTGGAGAAGGGCTGCACATCGGGTTTTTTCCGTGTTATGGCCAGAATATGGTAGTTTAGATATTGCAGGGTGAGGGGGGTAGATAGATAGATAGATAATACAGGTAACGGATGGATGGCTGGAAACAGAAAATGTATAGTTAAGAGTGGAAAGAAAATTGATAGACAGGTAGGTCGATAGATAAATTCATATAAGTAACAGATGGATGAATGGAAAGGGAAAACAGATAGATAGACAGACAGACAGACAGACTGGAGTACATGTAGAAGGAAACAACGACGGAATTGCAGAACAGTCAGTACAATAATAGATTTATATGTAGATTCAGCACTCGCTCTCTCTCTCTCTCTCTCTCTCTCTCTCTCTCTCTCTCGTCTTTTCTCCCATTTCTTATCAGTTCTTTGTCATTTTCTTTTTCACATAGATGCTGATGAATATAATGATTGGAGAGAGAGAGAGAGAGGGGGGGGGGAATCCACACTTTTATGGTCCTATCAAAGAAAGCCTAACTTCTGCAACAGTGGAGACAGACTGGAGGGAAGGAGGGAAATATGGAACAGGGCAGTGAGGAAAATATGGAGAGAGAGAGAGAGAGAGAAGGGGGGGGGAGAAAGAGTACTGGATAGGTTTGTGTGTGTGTGTGTGTGTGTGTGTGTGTGTGTTTTGGTAAGAGAATGATTGTGTGTATTTAATATTGTTATTATTATCATTATCACAGTAGTAGCAGTAGCAGTAACAGGAGCAGTAACGGTAGTAATAATAAGTCACATCCAATGTAAACCACAGTAATAACCACCTTTATCAGTAGCTGGCCACCACTCTTGCACTCATCCCATTAATTTCACACAAGGACCATTAACCCCATTGACCTCCTACGTGAACCATCTCAGTCCAGTTAAATGCACTCGATCCCGTTAAGCTATATACAGGACCTAAAATTAACATCTCCCACAAGAGTACGGCGCTTGTCACGAAGAAGTGCTGTTAAATGGATGCGAGGTCGTATTATTGTCTCATTAGCTACATTATAGAAGCTGCAAATGAAACTATCCGGCAAATTGAATACTGAGCTGTAATAAGACTGACACTAGAACTACGGTACTAGTCACGAAGAAGTGCTGTGGATGGGATGTAAAATGGCAGAAATCTCAGCCACGTGAAAGTGAACTATATTATTCCCTGAGAAGTCTTTTATTTCGAAAGTTTGGCTAATTAAAGAAGTTGGTCTTTTTTCATGAATAGAGAATGTTGGGTTACTGAAGTACGGAGCATCCCTTCTTTAGCGATTTATGTAGAGTATGACAGTTTCTACCCCATCTTTCCACCTCATCCTCGTTATCCCCCCCTCCCTCTCCACTCTCCTCTCCCCCCTCCCCTCTCCTCTCCCCCTCCCTCTCCACTTCACTAGCATACACTCCCAGTCAGTCTCTCATTCACCGTCTTTTCCACAGAATATGACTGACCATTTTTTTTTTAAATCTGTGCTGGCTGCAGTCTGTAATATGGGATGCAGGCTAACACATCCAACAGTTAAATGTGTTTCATAAGAAAGTAATAAAAAAATTAAGTGTTTTGCTCATCCTTCGGCCGTAAGGGGAAAAAAATTATCGGTTCTCTACCTGCTTGTAAATTTCCTTAAATCTCTTCTTGGCGATTTATCTTAGCCTGTTGCACTCTAGTACTCGTGTTTACCAAATAGGAAGTTTTGAATTAGTTCGGGTTGGATTTTTAATGTCTACGGCTCTGTTCTCCTTGGCTTTGAAATTTCCGTAAAGCCTTTTCGTTAGCGATTTGTTTTAGCATATCTCTGTTTACTAAGTATGTATTTTTCAGTTGTTTACAGTTTATATCTTGAACAGGAAATTTTACGCTATGGAGATGGTTTTAAAAGTTCTTTTCAATTTGAACATCACTATCTATTCTTCTGGGCATTTGAAGCTTCGTAATACCTTTTCCTTTGCGATTTATTTACCATGTTATACTTGTTTGTTCTACATGCTATCGATATTTGAGTATCGAAATATGTTGCATAAATCTAGCAGTCTGTCTGTAGCCATCTTCTTTCTTTTCGTTTCTCTCCTTTCCTCCTCCTCCTCCTCCTCCTCCTCCTTCTCATTTCTTCATCTTGTTCCTTATTCTGTCCATCTGTCTACTGCCAGACGCCGTAATCTGTTAAGGGTTGGCCACAAACGAATCTTCTCCATGTCGCTCTGTCCCCTGCCATTTCGCTGTCCTAATCTCACCTTATACCCCCCTCTCTCATGTACTTCTCCACTCCATCCCTCCATTTCATCCCCAGTCTCCCCCTCCCTCTCCCCCCCCTCCACCTCACTCACATACACTCTCCTCGTTAATCTCTCACAAAGAAAATAATATTAACGTGTCAGACAGATACCGGTACCACATCCTTACATAATGCAAGATGACAATTGCGTGCGGAGGGTGAGTGGTGAGAGTGTCGAGGGTGGAGTTGTGAGAGGCAGACCGAGAAATACATGGGACGAAGTCATACACTCTGCCCTCAGTGTTAAGGGTTTGAATAGAGTCTGTTAGAAATCGAGCAGCGTGGAAAGCCGCCATTAGGTGACCAAAGATTGACGAAACGAACCCTCACCCGCCCCCACTATCCTGTACACACCACCACCACCACCACCACCACCACCACCACCACCACCACCTGCTCCCCATCTCTTCCATGGTTGGGTTATGGCTTCGATAAGACTGCCATTCACCTTCCCATTTTTTATAGTCTGGTCTTTCTGGCGCCATCATGACTTTTATGGTCTTGCCGCCACCCAACCTCCACGTTTTAATTACTATTTTTTCATTATTTTCCTTCCTCCCTGAAATAATGACTTATACCTTCCATATTTTATTTTTTTACTCCTTACTCCCATAACTTATAAGTCAGATCCCCCCCTATCGTATCGGTGCTACCATGTGAAGGCTGTGCTCTCGTACTGAAGGGGTTGAACCGATTTCTAAACAGAAGTGAAAGGTGAAGAGGAAGGGAGAGGGTGGGGAGGAAATGTGGAGGAAAGGGGGGATACAGGATGGAGGAGGGAGGAGGGAGATAAGGAGGGGGAAGAAGGGTGCGGATTCGAAAGAAGAGAGAGACGGATGGGAAGAAGGGAAGGAGAGGAAGGGGAAGTGGAACGGAAAGAGAGGGAGGGAGGGAGGAGGAGGGGGAGAGAAGTAGGAGGAGGGGGGGGGCAGATGGTCACACTTTGATTTGAATCTAACTTCAATACTCGATGATTGCTTAAAATGTTGGTTCCGATACTGAGAGAGAGAGAGGGGGGGGGGCAAGAAATGGTAAAGGGCGAGTGGAATGTGAGAAAGAAATGATAATCAAAAGGAATAAAGACGAGATAGACAGATGTATTGGTTGATGGATACATAGACGGATGGACAGGTAGATATATTGGCTGATGGATTGGTTGATTGATTAATGTTATTCTTGCAAGCTGAGGCTGATGTGAATGTTAAACTGGTGGACTGCACGCTGTAGTTGCCTTGTCCTGCAGACCAGACATCTCCATGCAGAGGATAGAGTACATGCTGAGAGTAGTTTGTAGATAGATAGATACATATATAGAGATAGATGTGATAGATAATGTGCAATGAAGAACAGATTTATAATGGAGGGATAAACATGCGTAGAGAGAGAAAAAAGGAAAACAAATTGATAGGTAACTAGATAATAAGCCAATGCGGGTGGAAGAAAGGATATCCAGGAGAGAGAGAGAGAGAGAGAGAGAGATGCAAGGAGAAAGAAGGGATATCAAGCAGAGAGAAAAGGTGAATGAGAGAGTGAAAGAGGATGTAAATGAGTGTTTGTATATCATCGTTTTTGTGTGCTTACATGTGTATGTTTTCAGGCATGTATGAAGTTCTTGTGTGTGTGTGTGTGTGTGTGTGTGTGTGTGTGTGTGTGTGTGTGTGTGTGTGTGAATATGTCATGTGTGGGGTGGTTATGTAGCATTTTTGTGCGTCTCCACCCCGGAGGGGCTAGGGGACTGGTATTGTTTTCATTCGGTTTTTCAGTCTGTCTGTCTGTGTCTGTCTGTTAACAGCTTTACACAAAAGCTAATGGTGCGATTTTTACTAAAATTACAGGAATGATGGGCAATGACCTTGTGATCACCTGATAAAATTTTGGGCCAAATTTTGCCAAGACCCAGGCTGTAGGTCCAAAAAATGTGGAAAAGGGGGGACGGAAAAAAATCGTTTTTTCGCCATAACTCTTTTCAAACTCGGCATATCGACATGAAACCGAAACCTGTAGGTGTATCTTTCAAATCTGCATCCTATAACATGCCTCATTACATCAGGGGGGGTCATCCCCCAGTTAGTGGCAGGGGAGTCAGTGTCAGGTGGGATGGGCCTAAAATTTCAAATGGGCATAAAATCGTCAATTTTCACCTGATTTACTCCAAATTTGATATTTGACATATTTTACTAGATATCCTGTTATGTTTATGTCAGCACTAAAATGTCTGCTGGGGATGATGGGTTTACTGTGCCTTAGCATTGCTTCTTCTTGAGACATCATGTCTGGCCATTCTGTACACACACACACACACACACACACACACACAGACACACACACACACACACACACACACACACACACACACACACACACACACACACACACACACACACACACACACACACACACACACACACACACACACACACACACACACACACACACACACACACACACACACACACACACACACACACACACACACACACACACACACACACACACACACACACACACACACACACACACACACACACACACACACACACACACACACACACACACACACACACACACACACACACACACACACACACACACACACACACACACACACACACACACACACACACACACACACACACACACACACACACACACACACACACACACACACACACACACACACACACACACACACACACACACACAGACACACACACACACACATGAATAATGCTCTTCTTTCATCATTCCATGCATCTCTTTTCTTCCACCCTAATATGTTGATGCTTGCATTTCTTATCCATGTTGTTATCTTTTTGTCTCACTCCTCTCCTGTATTATATTCACCCCTCTCTCTCTCTCTCTCTCTCTCTCTCTCTCTCTCTCTTTTTTTTTTTTTTTTTCCTCCACTTCTCTCCATTTATTCATCACTGATTGTCACCTCTTTTTACTCTCTTTTTCTTCACTCCTAATTTCTCTCCAACAAGGAGAGAGGTATATCTTGATATACGGTACCCCTAGATGTGATACCCAGGCTTAGCTATGGGGGTACAAATACCACCATACCCTGCCTATATGATGGCCAAACCCCAGTTTAACAATGGTTTTTAATTGTTTTTTACCAATTTTGATGATATTTTAGACAGATTTTGTGTTTAGGTTGATTAATAAACTATTTTTAGACTAAGATTAATGTATTTTAGTCATAGGTAGGGTGAACATTGTCATTTTGGGGTACAGTTTACTGTTTGATTTTTTTCGGACGTAGATTGGCCTGGGAGGAAGGTAAGAGTCCTGTAGGATTGGAAGTCATGTATAATTATTCCCTTGTACAATGGAAAAGGGGAAAAAGAAGTGTGTGGTAATCATAGGGGCATTTGTCTTCTTAGTATAATAGGAAAAGTGTATGGTAGGATACTTATTGACAGAGTTAGAGAAGGAACAGAGGAATTAGTTGGAGGGACTGTAAGAAAATGTTCTGGAAAGAGGTGAAAAGAGTAAGACAGGGTGGAAGTGAAGTTAGCAGGGGAGTGAAAGATAAAAATGGTAGATTACTAGTGGAGAAGGGAGAAAAAGTGAGCAGATGGAGAGAACACTTTAAGGAATTGTTGAACATAGAGGATGGAAGTAATGCGAGTATAAGTGGCTGGGGAATGGCTGGGAGAAGGAGGGAGGTGAGAAGACAGGAAGAAATCAGTAGAATAGAAGTTGTGGAAGCAATGAAGAAAGTTAAATCGGGGAAAGCCCCAGGAATTGATGGAGTGTGTGGTGAAATGTTGAAGCATGGGGGAGAGATAGTAGTAGAATGGATGTGGAAGATGTGCAGATTGGCCTGGGAGGAAGGTAGAGTCCCGGAGGATTGGAAGTCAGGTATAATTATTCCCTTGTACAAGGGAAAAGGGGAAAAAGAAGTGTATGGTAATCATAGGGGCATTTGTCTTCTTAGTATAATAGGAAAAGTGTATGGTAGGATACTTATTGACAGAGTTAGAGAAAGAACAGAGAAATTAGTTGGAGAAGAACAGGGAGGCTTTAGGAAGGGAAGAGGTTGTGTAGATCAGATATTCATTCTTAGATCTTTAGTGGAAAAGTTTCTAGAGAAGGGAAAGAAGTTGTATGCGGCTTTCATGGATTTGGAGAAAGCATATGACAGGGTAGATAGACAAGGATTGTGGAAAGTGTTAAGAATATATGGAGTAGATGGGAAGTTGTTGAATGCTGTGAAGAGTATGTATGATGGTGCGAAGGCTGCAGTGCGTGTGGATGGTGAACTAAGTGAATTTTTCTCTTTGAAGGTTGGGTTGAAACAGGGATGTGTCATGTCTCCATGGTTGTTCAGTCTGTACATGGATGGGGTAATAAAAGAGGTACAAGGTAGGGTAGGATGTTGGAGTGGCCCTGGTGAGAGAGGATAGTGTTTGGAAACTCTCAGTACTGTTGTTTGCAGATGATACTGTGTTGTTGAGTGAAGACGAAGGGGAGCTGCAAGGCTTGGTGGATGAGTTTGGGAGAGTGTGTAAGAAACGGAATCTAAAGGTGAATGTAGGGAAGAGTAAAGTGATGGTCTTTGAGAGAAGTGAAGTCAGTGAATGTACAGCGAGGTTGGATGGTGAGGAATTGGAAAATGTGAGTTCGTATAAGTACTTGGGTAGTGTGATGAGTAATGATGGAGGTTTGGAGGGTGAAGTGCTTGAAAGGGTACAGCAGGGAAGAAAGGTTGCTGGTTCCTTGAAAGCAGTGATAAGAAACAGGGAAGTGAGCATGGAAGTGAAAAAGTTACTACATGACAGTATTGTGATACCAACTCTAACGTACGGAAGTGAAGCTTGGACGTTGTTGGAAGGACACAAGTCAAATGTGAGAGCAGTGGAAATGAGTTATTTAAGAGGAGCCTGTGGAGTCACATGGAGAGACAGGCTGACGAATGAGGATATAAAGGAGCGTTGTGGTGTGGATGTGGATGTGATAGGAAGCGTTATGAGGAACACACTGAGGTGGTTTGGCCATGTGGAGAGGATGGGGGGTGAAAGACTGACGAAGAGAGTGTATGTGAGTGAGGTGGAGGGGGAAAGAGGGAGGGGGAGGCCGAGGATGAGATGGAGGGATGGGGTGGAGAGGTATCTGAGTGAGGGGGGTGTGAGTTGGGAGCAGGACAGTGAAGTGGCAGAGGACAGGGCGACTTGGAGGCGATTTGTTTGTGGCCACCCCAAACGGGATTGAGGCGTCTGGCAATAGATAGAGATAGATAGAAGATTAAATAACTAAAGCTGGAATGGTAGTGAACAGTTTAAAAACCATTGGTGCGATCCGGACTAATGTCTTATATATCAGAAAAAGTACGGTTTAGCAGGAGGAAGTCCAGATGTCGCTTTTATTGGAATTTCGCTTTTTTCGGAATGGCATGGGCACCAGTATACTTCATTCACCTTAGACTGGACCATATAGTAGCTTCATCTTTTTCCACCTTATTTCGTGGCAGCATGAGACGTTGCTACAGCTCTACATCCTTTCCATAGCACTTCTTCATGACTAGCTTCATATTCTGGTGTTAATCCCTAATGTTACAGCTCTGAATTCAAGATGCAGAGATGATAATTTTAGGTCATGTTAGAATAGAGAGACTTTGATGTGGTTGGTGTTTGGTAATTTTAGCCTAAGTTAGAGTAAAATTAATCTGATATTTGGTAATATGCAGGTTAGAGTAAAAAACAAGACAGTAACGTTGTTTGAATTTGCAGGTACAACACATTGCCAGAGCATTGAAGATGGAGAGATGGCAATTTTAGGCCAAGTTAAAGTAAAATTAGTTTTTTTTTTTTTCCCAGGTATGGCTTGTGGTCAATATGAAGAGATGGTAATTTTACGTTCAGTTAGAGTCAAA
Source organism: Coenobita brevimanus (assembly GCF_032717465.1). Lineage (NCBI taxonomy): Eukaryota > Metazoa > Arthropoda > Malacostraca > Decapoda > Coenobitidae > Coenobita > Coenobita brevimanus. The sequence continues at coordinate 355,853 of NC_137041.1, read as the reverse complement.
GGAGTACTGTATATTTTGTTCATATAATGTTATGCACAGCATTCAGGATGGAGGAATGGCAATTTTAGACCAGGTTAGTTTAATAAATAATCTTTTTTTTTTTTTTTCAGGTACAGCTTATATTCTAAATGGAGAAATGGTAATTTTAGGCCAAGGTAGAGTGAATCGAGTGTAATGTGTTTGTTGTTTTCAGGTACAGCTCATCTCCAAAGCCCAAGTCATGCCTGGTGCAGCGTGGGGACGGTGGAGGGATGGGCGGCCACCAACACCCACACACTGCACAGGGACCACCGCCACCCAGACACCACCATGAGTCAGCCATACCCAAGATTGCACACCAACATAGACCAGGGTATGCATTGCTGTCCATCTGTCTGCCTGTCTGTATCTGTCCGTCTTTCTGTCAGTCTGTCTGTCTATCTATATGACTGCTTCAGCCAGCTGCCTGCACTGGGATTCCAAACCTGATGCTACAAAGCTGGTAGCTTCATATCCATCAACACTAACCACTCAGCTAATTGAGCAGCATGGAGAGACTGATATGATGAAATGCTTTACATCTGTTCTTTTAACCCCCAGGATATGTTATGCCTGGCAGAGGATATGTCTGTGGTGCAGCAGGTTTTTTCTTAGAAATACCTGTTACCATGGCCCTAGGGTCATCTGATTGTGAAATAACTGAAGTGCAAGATCAAGGTGTCCTTCTTCATCAGTCCATTACCTTCCTTTTGGGACGATAGGGAGGTAGTTGATGGACTGTTACATAATGCAAATGTTCATTAATTATGACATGTTACTTAGTTGCCTGAAAGTAAGGGTGGGCCAAACACTCATTACTTTAGATTATGAACAGCTATCTGTCTGCCCAGCTAGTTATTTTTTATTTATTATATATATATTTTTTACTTCGTTTTGAGCATAGGGCCCCCAGGGCTAGGCTACTTATTGGTGACATTTAAGGGGAATGTGACCAGCTTGACTCATCCCTGAGTGGCATTATGTTAGGCATAAATCCCAACCATTCCTTATGTGGAAACCCTTATAGGTCTCAAAAACTGAGTGCCATAATCCACAAGACCACCAGGCATCAGTATGCCTGGATTAGCTTCTGGTGAATGTTCAGTGTTTGGATGAATTTGGGTAGAATTACACTGGATTACACTAGAAGTAAGCACCAGATGAGAAGAATACTTTGAAAGCCTGATGAATGGTTATAGAGAGAGCAGAGTCTCTGTAAACATCATTGATTTTGGGGGTGTGCAGAGAAGGAATGCAGTGCTAGAAAATGTGACCCTTGCTCAGGTGAAGAGTGCTGTGAAGCAGCTGAAAAATGGGAAGGCAGCTGGGGTTGATGAGGTGTATGCGTAGATGATTAAGTGTAGTGGAGCAAGTGGAATGAAGTGCTTGTTGGAGATAGGTAAGAAGACATGGATGAGTGAAACCATGCCAGCAGAGTGGAAAAAGGCTGTGATCATACCCCTGTACAAATATAAAGGTGAGCAAAGTGAGTGCAGGAATTATCATGGCATAAGTTTATCGAGTGTGGTAGGGAAGGTATATGGAAGCATTAGTGTAGAGAAAGTAAGAGAAATATCAGAAGTCCTAGTGAGTGATAAACAGGGTGGCTTTAGGAGTGGCAGAGGATGTGTGGGTCAAATATTTACAGTGTGACAGATAATAGAGAAGGCTTGTGAGAAGGACTAGAGGGTGTTTATGGCATTCATGGATCTGGAAAAAACATACAACAAAGTAGACAGAGAAGGATTGTGGAAGGGTATGTGCATGTACAGTGTAGATGGTAAGCTGCTAGGTACCATCAAGAGTTTTGATGATGGTACTGAAACATGTGTAAGGGTTAATGGGCATATAAGTGAATGGTTCACGATCAGTGTGGGTGTGCGACAAGGTTCTGTGATGTCCCCATGGTTGTTCATTATATATGTGGATGGGGTGCTGAGAGAAGTAAAAACACGAGTAATGGAGAGGGGATGGCATTGGTAATGAATGGTGATGGATGGAACATTTCAGATCTGTTGTAAGCTGATGATGCAGTACTACTTCCAAATACCGGACAAGAACTTGGTAAACAAGTGCAGAGTTTTGCTGATGTCTGTGAGTGTTGTGCCTTGAGAGTAAATGTAGAAAAGAGTAAAGTGATGGTTATGGAGAGAGAAGGTGACTCCCAGTGTGATGTTACAGTGAATGGAGAGAGACTGGAATTGGTGAGAGAGTTCAAATACCTGGATACAGTGATAGAATAGAGAGGAAAATGTGCAAAAGAAGTGGAAAGTAGAGTGATACAAGGAAGGAAAGTAGCTGGTGCAGTGAAGGCCTTGGTAAGAAACAGAGGCATGAGTGTTGCAGCTGCACGAGGCTTACATGAAGGAGTGTTAGTGCCAACTTTAACATATGGATGTGAGACTATGGTGTGGTATGAAAATGAAAAGTCAAGAATGAGAACAGGGGAGATGGGACTGCTGAGGAATGTATGTGGAGTACAGAGATTGGATAGGATACGAAATAATGATTCATAAAAGATGTGGAGTGAGGAAGTCTGTAGACACCAGAATTGAAGAGAGTGTACTGAGATGGTATGGTCATGTGGAGAGAAGGATAACAATAGGGTGATGAAAAAGGTATGTCTGAGTGAATTTGAAGGAGAGGAGGCAAAGTAGGCCGAGGAGAAGGTGGAGGGATATGGTGGATGAGTGTGTGAAGAAGAGAGGTTTGGAAGTCTGTGATGCTAGGGAACTGACAAGAGATCGAACTGGCTGGATGAATATTGTGAGGAGAAGTGCATGATCAGGGATTTGGCACACTTTTTTAATGTGACAGCATCCAGATTGACTGTCGGATACATTTATGTGAAGCTACAGAACGTGGTGAATGTTTCTGGCATATCAGATAGCGCCAGGATTCCAAGGGCTTGAATGTTGAGAGAATGGTAACGTGGTCCATTGGATTGGGCAGATTTGGGTTGTCTGGACATTGTTACTCCTCACCCTGCCCTAATGTGGGAAAGGAGGTCCGAATGATGATGATGATGATGATACACTAGATACTGTATTCTAGTGATACCTTATCTTTCTCATATTTTTTCATTACTTGTTGCTATATCTTACCCATTGAAAAAATAGTAATTGGATGATGATGGTGATACAGTAAAGGTGGTGATGAAGGTACCGATGATGATGAATATGACAGTTTTCATGACAGAGATAATGGTAATACTTAATGAAAAAGATAGCCATAATAATGTTAAAATTGTGACTGATGATGATGATAATGATGATGATTACAGTACTGAGTTACATAGTTGATTGTGATAGTGATAATGGCACTGATAATGACAGTGACAATAATGGTGGCAAAGGCAATAATAATAATAAAAATGTATCTGACCTTTCCTGTTGTCACCTCTCTTCAGCAGCAATGTGAGAAACCGAGGTGTTGTGCATCGTGGCTCCCTGGGCCACTCATCCTCCCACGAAGACTCCTCACCCCACGCATCACCCCATCCATCGCCACTTCCATACAGCTCACCCCGACCACTGTCTCAGGTACAGTAATGTACTTTATCTCTCTTTCTCATTTTCTCTCTCAGTCCCTTTCTGTCTTTCACTCTCTTCCCTGTTCATCCTCCTTCTAGTCCTCCCACAAATATTCCTCAGATTCTATGTATCATCCCATCCTTCATCATACCCATACAGACCACTACCTGAGGTAACTCACAGTGTCCATCTTTTTCTTTTTTTCTTTTGCTCTTTCTTCTTCTTTTTCTGTGTGTGTGTGTTTGTGTGTGTGTGTGTGTGTGTGTGTGTGTGTGTGTGTGTGTGTGTGTGTGTGTGTGTGTGTGTGTGTGTCTCGCTTACTTGTTCTTCCATGAAGACTCCTGACCCAGTGCATCCCCACACTCCTCATCTCATGCATCCCCACACTTCTCCCACCCGTGTTATGGGTATGAATAAGGACATGCTGAAATATGGGTAAGTACAATTTTACATTGTATCTACTGTACATGAGCAGCAACAAACATCAGTAAAAAATATATCTAAGTAATTCAGTTTTTTTGTTTATTGAAATACTGTATGTTGCAGTAAAAGGCAGGTCTTCAATTGAGATGCATCATAGCTTATGGATTAAGGATTACAGTATTGTATTACTGTACCATGCTGCTGGGTTGTCTGTCTCTGATATTGATGATGATGATGGTGATGATGATGATGATGATGATGATGAGGAGGAGGAGGAGGATGTATTATGACAGTTACATCATCACACCTGTGTCCTGCTGCCAAGGATGATGATGGTGTGGCTTGCTGATAATGACTGGGATGGTAATGATGATGCTATTATGACAGGTTACATTATCACACACATGCCCCCCTGCTAAGGATGGTGGTGGTGGTACGGTTCCCTCCAGTGACGACCGAATCACCCTGGTGGTGGAAGGAACCCGCTTCATCCTTGACCCAGCCATATTTACCGCCCACCCAAACACTATGCTGGGAAGGTGAGTCTTGATTTTTACCCTGAGTTTATATGTTTTTTTCGTGGCAAAGTACGAAGAATGGATAGGATGGGGAACAACATGATTCATGAAAGATGTGGAAAGAGGAGGTCTATGGATGTCAAAGAAAAGGTATGATGATATGGATAAGGAATAATATGATTTGTGAAAGATGTGGAACAAGGAAGTCTGTGGATGTTTAAATGGTGGTATGGTTATATGGAGAGAATGAATGTGAATAGGATGGTAAAAAGTTTATATATGAGTGAGTTTGAAAGTGGAAGGAGGTGTGGCAGGCATAGTAAATGTATCAGAATACAAGGTACAGAAAACAGTGAGGCTAGGGAACTGGCAGTAGATCAAGCTGGTTTGAAGAATTTTGACAAGGGTTTGGCACTCCAGCTTTTCTATCATTGAAGTTATAGTCATTGGATGAACTGCAGCCGAGAAATGGTGAGAAGCATGTAAGTGTGGATGTTAATGCCTGTGAGGTAAAGTCAGGATCCTGGGGACTTGACTGGTGAGTAAATGAGAATGTGGTCCATGTAACTGGGCAGACTTTTGTTTAGATCCTGTTATTAGGTTTTTTCTTGCTCTATGGACCCTACCTCACCCTGTCCTTAGATGGTAAAAGGTGTCTGGATGCTGATGATGTTTATGAAAACACTGGGATCAGGATTGTATGGTATTTTCAGTTTGTAATGGCAGGTAGGAGATGGAAAATATATACATTTTACTTCATTTCTTTGCTGTCCATTGTTTATGCTTAACACTGGCTACCATGCATAACCTTAGATAAGACATTCATAGCACGGCTTTGAAAATTGTTTTGTGTGTTGAATTGGGTTAACCTCATGAGTCTGGATGACATTCTTTTTAGTTTAATTTTGTTTCCAGCAGACAATTGAAGTGAAAGAGTTTAGTAAGACCAAGTCTCACCCCTGCAATTTGAAAAGTTGATCCCAGTCTGAATATGATCCTCAGAAGATGGCAAGAGTAAAATGAAAAAGGTATCCATGAGCTGAGAAGGATAAAGCATCTTTATATCATAGGAAGAAGTGAATGGGGAGAAGGAAAAAGAAAAGCACTGTTGGAGAGTGGAAGAAGAATGGGAGATTAGAGTGGAGCAATATATTCGTGTGAGGGAAGGAAGAGGTGAAGGAGTGTTTGAGGGAGTGCAAGAGGTATGGGAGAAGAGAGTGGGGCAGTACATTGGTGAGAGATGGTAGAGGTAGAGAGAGAGTTTGAGGACAAGATAGCCAGAAGGTGGTATTTCATGGCCATTATTACTTTGGGGGTTTCCCTGAGGTATTTCCAGGAGGCAGCAAGGCATAGGAGATGATGGTAATGATGATGGTGAGGAGGAAGATACAGAAGAGGTGTAATGATGTGGGTAACATGTAGCAGGTATATAAAGCTTGTGACAGTTGTGTAAAAAATATTCAGCAGATATAGAAATATGTAACATTTATTTTCAGAATGTTTTCATCTGGCCTTGAGTTCACACACCCCAATGAAAGAGGAGAGTTTGAGGTGGCAGAGGGGTTTTCATCAGCTGTGTTCCGTGCTGTGTTGGACTACTATAAGACTGGCACAGTGCGATGTCCACCCTCTGTCAGTGTTCAAGAGCTGAGGGAGGCCTGTGACTACCTACTTATTCCCTTTGATGCAAACACCATCAAGTGTCAGAACTTACGTGAGTGTCCATTGAATGTGGTACTGGTAGTAGTAGTAGTAGTTGCAGTTGCAGCGTCAGGTTCAGTAGACCCTGAACCAGGTGGACCGCAAAATGAAGCTTTGTTCTTACTACAGTCAACCATCCTCCTTTTAGGGGATAAAGAGGGAGCTGAGGCCCTTAGGTATAACTTGGCATTGGAGCCAACTGATTATATCAGTGCCACCACATGAATGCATCCCTCTGCAGCATCCTTCATTGAATGTACGTTCTTGTCAATCCTCATATGGCAATTGGTGGTGCAGTAGTATCACAGAGAAGAAATTATAAATGGATGGTGTGCTAAACCTTTAAAAGTGGCTGTATGGTGTTTGTTAGTCAGTAGATAGTCTTTAAACATATGTGCAGATTTCAGTAATTGTGTAACTGTCAAGTGGGGTCTCAGATGCAGGAGTGTTCTAAGTGAACCTTATCATAATGATAACCTCTACTCTCTTCAGTACTCTCTTGATTTTTTCCCTCTGTCAGTTATTTCTTGTTGTCTTCACACCATCCCTGGGTGGAAAAATTGAGGTTGGGACGATAATTATAATGAAAGTGATAAAGCAGGAAGTAATATATTAGCCAGATAATCGCAAGTTATATATAGTTTCAGGTATATGTAGCTGGGTACATATAACATTATTGTATGAGACATAAGGCATTCCCTGATCCCCAGCAGTCCTCCAGTGTGCTGCACCGTCACATGTCGCTGCTTTACCACCAGTCACCACTGTCCTTAGTATTAATAGAAGTAGTTGTGACCCGAGGGTCTCATCTGGACGTAAACTTGATAGAATGTTGGGTTAAGTTGCCTCTTTGCAGTCTGCCATCATCCTTTCAGGGGGTAGGAAGTTGTTGAGGGATGTTTGTATAATAAAGCAGTGGAGCCATCCTGCATTGCCCCATGAGGAGCATAGGAGCCCGGGGCTAGGCAAGTTTGTCCTGACATTTAACATGAGAGTGATCAGCCTCACTCATCCCTGAGTGGCATTACGTGAGCAATAAACCCCATCCACCCCTTGGATATAAACCTACACAAGTTCAGTCTGTTTGGGGTGCCATAATTACCCACTAAACCACCAGGCACCATAATTTGATTATATGGTTACCACCCAGCATAGTCAATGGTTTCCTGGTGTACAGGAAACTATTTGGCTTGTCACTGAATGTAGAGTCACCCATAGACAGAAGGAAGAGGAAAAAATGAAGGAAAGAAAGACAGAAGAGAGAGTGTAGTCACCCATAGGCAGAAGGAAGAGGAAAGAATGAAGGAAAGAAAGAGACAAGGAAGGAAGGAAGAGAGGAAAAGGCAGACACCCAGAGCAGCACTACATTGAGTGAGTGGATGGTGAGTGTCCCCATCTGCCACCAAGTGGAGCCACATAGTTAATTATTGGTGCCACTACTTGAAGGTGTTCCATTCCAGCACCTTGTATTGAATACACGTTGCAGGTGGATTATTGCACGAGCTGAGCAACGAGGGGGCACGTCAACAATTTGAAGTGTTCCTGGAAGACCACATTCTGCCCCTAATGGTTCTGGCAGCCCAGAGGGGAGACCGGGAGTGTCACATTGTTATACTGCTGGATGATGACACGGTAGAGTGGGATGACGATTACCCCCCACAGATGGGAGAGGAGTACAGTCAAAGTGAGTGGTTATTCATATTTTCTTGCTTTTTCTCACTTATCTCTGCATATTGTCATCCTCCCACACTCCCACAACTAACTTACTTCTCATTTTACCATGTGCTTCCCTTCTCAAACTTCCTCACACTCCAGCCTCCCTCCTCTTACTCCCTTACATGTATCCTTAACCAGTGGTACTTCTTTACACTTGTTCTCATTCATCCTGGAGGACAGAGGGTAACATATTATTTTACTGGTTGACGATGCTGTGGAGTGGGATGCCAATTATCCTCCATGGATGGGAGAAGAGCACAATCAGTGAGTACAGAAAGAGTTCATGGTGAAGAGTACAGTCTTAATGTGAGGAATACAAAGTGAGTGGTAACTTGGACTTTCACATTTCCTCACTCATCACTTTTCCTTGTACATTCCCTTACACTTCGATCGTCACCATTCCTTAACAGTCTGAATTTTTAAGTCATAAATTGCCAAGTGAAATGCAAGGCTCAAAGTATTGATGCTTATTAATCAAGCAACTGCAGTAGTAGTAGTAGTAGTAGTAGTAGTTTTTCCCTAGGCAGTCTGGCTGAACAGCCCAAAGTCCCTAAGGAAGGCCACAGCCGAGACCGGGCATTCCCTCAGAGCTCTCAAGGAGTGTATGTTGTGTTGTTGGCGCAGGTGATTGTGTTCTTTGTAGTTTGAATCCCACTTTGCAGCGTAAGGCTTAAGCGTTCATCCCCAACTCACACTTTTAGTTTTATCACTCTGTTGATGGTGATGTTATTGCATTTTTCTTCTCCAGTTTTTATACCATAGCCACCTAATACTAGAGGGAAGTAGGCTTACAGTGAGAAAGAGAGAGAGAGAGAGAGATAGACTGTATGTGTGCGTCAGTGTGCTCGCATGTGTACTTGTGTTGGGCATGTTTGCATATGTGTTCCACTGATACAGATATTTTCTTTTCCCACAGCCATTTGCTCAACGGCTATGTACAGATTCTTCAAGTATATTGAGAACCGCGATGTGGCCAAGCAGGTGTTGAAAGAACGGGGCCTCAAGAAAATAAGACTTGGCATTGAAGGCTACCCAACCTACAAGGAGAAGATTAAGAAGAGGCCAGGTAATTACAGCTATATATGTTTTGAGAACAGTCAGTTTTGAGAACAATGAGTCAGAGGTTAAAGTAACTGAACTAGGTCAGTGGATCAGCTTTATACCTCAAATTGTTAGAAATTTTATTAAACCTGATGGAATGGTTGAGAGTCTGCCAAGAATGAACAGACTGTTTGGAGAATAACAGGTCAAGATCAAAGTCACAGAACAAGGTCAGCACATAACCTATTTTGATCTGATTTGAACTGAACATGGTGGAAGTGTTGTGGGTTAAACGTCATTGAAATAGTTCATTTTGAAGAACAGTAGGTTCAAGGCCAAGGTCACATGGCAAAGTCAGATGTTTGGCTCAGGATGTAGGTGTTGCACTATGTACATGCTCCTCCTTGTTTTCAAATGTTATAACAAGAACAGCAACAATAACGCTGATAATGATGACAATGGTAATAAAGTAAAAATTTATGTATTTCAGGAGGACGGGCAGAGGTTATCTATAACTATGTGCAACGACCCTTTATCAGAATGTCCTGGGAGAAAGAGGAGGCTAAGAGTCGACATGTGGATTTTCAGGTAATCTGCAGTGTTTTTAGCTTGGTTGCCAGATAGAGAGTTACGTCCTTCATAACCCTGCCAGATTTGCCATTTTTACTTAATTTTAGCTCGTTTTCTTATTTAATGTATTTTTAATGGAACATAAATAACAATAAAAAAAGTATATTCTTTCATTGTAATATTGATACTAAGAACACTAGCTTTTATCATCTGCTTTGACAGGAATTTGAAGTATAGTAACATTTGGCCAGTTGGTAGCTAAAGCAGCAAAATTTCTGAGGCCTAACGGAGGCAGAGCAGGCCACCCTTTGTATTCAGTGACCCAATCAAGAACAACAGGAGAACTAACATTGCACAGCTCCATAGAGCAATGTTGAAAATGACATAATTAAGACAGAAAATGGAAGATAGAATAGTGACCTGATCACATTGCATCTTCTGAGTCCCTTCATGGAGTGTGTCATTTTATTTTTAGTGTGATGCTTTTGTGAAGGTACTCCGAAGGTGCCATGGCTGTTAAAATGAAATGCAGTTTAAACCTCATTTCTCAGTTTATTGATTATGCCACGTGTGGGGTTACACCACGGATAGCCTCATATCTAGTGGAGTTAAAGAAAATGAAAAATGGAACAATGTGATGTGACATTTCTTGTTCAGTATCGGTGATTTGTTCCATAATATTAACTTTTTTCCATACATTTGGTGCTGTAAAGTGGAGCAGTAATGAATCAGCTTTATACTTAGCAAGGAAACAAGAAAACTTTGAGTGGGAATATTCCTGTAATTTACTAATGAATTTACTGCAGAGCAAATGTAAATTGTTTTGTTTAGTTTTTGAAGGCTCCAACATGCTTGCATGCATCGGCATTGGTCTTCTAATGGCGACTCTCCATGCTGCTCAATATCTAGCAGCCTCCCTGTTCAGTCCCCTATCCCTGAGGTCACACTCAATGACATCATCCCAGGTCTTTTTCAGTCTACCTCTCCCAACCCCACCCCTTCGCTTAACACGTGTCACTTTGTACACCCAATCATCATCCCCTGTCTTCTCCACATGCCCAAACCAATGCAATCTACCTCTCCTCATCAGTACATCAGTTCACTCTGGATAACATGTAACAAAAAATTACTGTGATGACATCACCCAGGGTTGAATGATGAATGGGTGGAATTGTGGCATGTTTAAGTAAACACTTTGTCTCGATTTTCTGCTTTCCTTTTCCTGTTGTTGATGAAGTCTGGCTTTTTCTACTGTGATGATGCCCAGCATTTCCTACTACCTTTTCATCTTTATGATGATAACAGTCCCCAGCTTTTTTTTTTAACTTTACTTTTCTCCTTGCTAATGATGATGATGGTGCCTATTTTTGTGTTTTCACTTTTCTGATGGTGATGCTCAACGTTTCCTACTACCTTTCCTCTTTCTGGTGATGATGGTAATGCCTTGCTTGCTTAAAGGCTTCAGTTTGATGATGTATTGTCTTATTTCACCATCTGCAGATGGTTTGACTTAATCCGTGAAGAATACATAGTACTGCAGGCATTAATCAAGATTGTAACTTACTATTTTGGTTTGAAAAGTCTCACCTAATTGGAGTAAATTGCCTGGAGAAATGTAGATGTAAATGAAAAGTCCATCCTTGAATTGATGTGGTCATACTAAATTTGCCTCCCCCATGTGTGAAAAGCAGACCCATGTTGATGGTGGTGATGATGATGGTGATGTCCACAAATGTCTTTCTCCCCCATGCAGTGTGTGAAGAGCAAATCAGTTACTGACTTGGCTGAGGCCACGGCTGACCCAGCGCTGGACCGAGTGGTGACCCTCGACCCTCCCCCACCTCCTCACCCCCATGAGCCCCCTCAAGACCAAGCACCCCTACTTGATGGAGCTGTTGGAGGAGGCCCGGACCCCCACCCGGAGGAGGGGGCTGTGGGGGGAGCACTTGGAGGGGGCCAGCCACTTCATTTGGCGCACCCTCTGCCACAGCACACAGAGGTTAGTAATTGCCCATCAGTCTGTCTGGGACCCTGGGTCCTACACTGCTGATGGAGCAGTGAAGGACTGGATAACAGGTACAGTAGATAGATACTGTAGATGATATGTAATAGGTACAGTAGATGGATACCATAGATGGGATGTAAACTAATGACATAGCAGTATTCATGTAGTGGCATGCAACTGATCACATTCTTCATAAATTTGTCTTTTCAACAGCAGCAGCAACCACAGCAACAGCAACAGCCTGCTGGTGGAGGTGGAGGTGGAGGTGGTGATGACGGCACATGAAGCAGAGCAGCACATAATGGCTTACCTGTGGCAGTGCTGTCACTCATGCATCAACACATGCCTCCAAACACTCCTCTGTCACCTCCCCCTCATCTTGCCACCCTTCCTACAACTCTTTCACCTTTTACTCACCCTTTCACCCTTCTGGCCACCCCTTTCTCACCCCTGCCTCACCCTGCCACTCCTCCCATTTTACCTTTGACTCTCCCTACCACTCCTGCAAACACTCCGGTCTCGCCTCTTATTCATCCCACATCTCCGTTCTTACCTCTGCCCCACCCTCCCACTCCTATTCATCCATCCACTCCTATTAACACTTCTGTGTCACTTCTACTTAACCCTACAACTCCTCCCACCACTCCAGTTTTTCTCCCATCGCACTCTTCCACCCTTCCTATCCCTCCTGTTCACTCCTCCACTGTTCTTACCACCATTGTTTACCCTTCCACCCTTCCTGCCCCTTCTGTTCACAACACTACTCTTCATACCATCTCTGTTCACCCTTCAACCTTCCCTGTCTCACCAATCTCTTCTCTTGTTTGCCCTACAACTCCTCCCACCTATTCTGCTTCACCTCTCATTCACCCTTCCAGTCTGGTTTCATCCTTTACAAACCCTGCCACCTCTCCCACCACTCCAGTCTCCCCTTCCATTCACTGTGCCACTCTTCCTACCATCCCTCTTCACCCGTCCACCCTTCCCATCACTCCCATCTCTCCTTTCATTCACCCATCCACTCCTCCTTGCACTCCAGTCTTACCCCTTCGTCACTCCTCCACCCCTCTCTCTACATCTGTCTCCAGCCCCTCCTTTCCTCCATCCACCCCTCCTTCCTCCCCCTCCTCCTCTAACCCTCCCTCCACCTTTCCCTCCAGCTCATCCTCAACCCCTCTGATACCTCCGTTACCTCCCTTCCACGATGAAAATTCTTCCTCACCATGCGCAAAGTCATGGTTGTGTCGTTTCTTGTGTTGGTGTTGGCTGCCTTCCCACGTGTCCTGTCAGAACTGCTGTAACACAAGTTCGTATGATCGCTTGTGATTGTGGGTGCCACGGCTGTGTTATTGTGAAAGCTAATGGAAGCTGAAATTGTTAAAATAGTACCATATTTGGGTGTTATATTAGTATGGTTGCTAAAAGTGTAAGAACAGCATTAAGAGATTATATTAATGTGGAAGCTTAAAGGAAGCTGTTAGTGTGAAAAATTGTGGTGTTTAATTATCGTGAAAGCGAAAGGTGAGGAAATACATAATTTGAATAAAGAATGCCACAAGTGAATTATTATAAAAGCAAAACAAGAGTTAAAGACAATAAGACACTGAAAATATTAAATGTTTCAGCCATACTAGTGTGAAAACTATTATATAATGCAAATATCGGTTGCCACAACTATTGTCGTGAAAGCTAAAAGAAGACTAAAAGGTGGAAACAGTTTGAGTGCAGGGTGCCAGAGCTAAGTTGAAAGCAAAAGGCGTGAATGTAGATAGTGGGGAAAAAAATTGAATCAGTTATATTGTTTTGAAAATAATAGTGTGGAAACGTAATATACAGATGTAAGATGCCACAGCTATATAATTTTGAGAGCTAAATATGTGTGTGTGTGTGTGTGTGTGTGTGTGTGTGTAAATTATCATTATAATGAATGATCTATAAATGTTTCTGCTCAGTGCCTCTAGCAAAAGGTGGGGCATACTGAAGAGCATTGAAGGTTGAGAGCATAGACACAGCCATCAACAGTTTCCAGAGCATTGCCAAATTCTTCCTAAAGGAATTCCAGTACTCTTCAGGAATTCCCTGCCATTATAAGTAGTTCATAAAGGAATCCCATCACACTGTCAAACTCTTTGTGAGGAATCCATAACACTATCAAATTCTTTATAGCAAATTCCGTATAATTTGCAGACTTCATGAGGGAACTCCATAGCATTTTCGAGTCCTTCGTAAAGGAATTCAGTAGCATTGTAAACACTTCATATAGGAATTCTATAGCATTGTCATACTCATTCATGATACTCCCCATGTAACTGGCTTGTTGGAATTTGAATGACCTGATTTACTAATTTAAACTCCTTGAACCTGAGTGATGTTCGTTTCATTTTACAGTAAACCTACTAATATCCATACCAGTAGAGCCAATGCCCATATGAATAAGTGGAATTTGTTAGTAATGCAGTACTGGCATCATCTAGCCCTCTTAAGTTACCAGAAGAGGCTGGACGATTCCGTTGCTGATGCATGTCCGGAATGCAACACAGCATCCCATACTATTAAGCATATTATGGAAGACTGCATTGCACACAATCACCTATGCCAACAACAGAACATACACTCCCTGAGAGCTCTGTGGGAAAGCCCGGTCTCTGCCATGGCCTTTCTTAGGGACACAGGGCTGTTCGGCCAGACTGCCTAGGGAACAACTACTACTACTACTAACCCCCTCTCTCCTTAAACAGAACAATAACCCTCAAAATTATCATAGCCTACGGAAGCACGATAATACATCCATCCATCCATCATCCAATCTTATGTCGCCCCATGAGGAGCGTAGGAGCCTGGGGCTAGGCAAGATGGTTCTGAAGTTTAAGGTGAGAGTGATTGAGGAGAAAAATAATTTAATACAAAACATCCTCATCCTCATCCAAACCTCCTTTCCCACCCTAGGGCAGTGTGAGGAGTAGCAACGTCCAGACAGCCCAAATTTGCCCAGTCCAATGGGCCATGCTTCCATTCACTCACCATTCAAGCCCCTGGAATCCTGGCTCTATCTGATATGCCAAAATCATTTACCATGTTCTGTAGCTCCACATAAACGTATCCAATAGAGTCAATCCAGACGCTGTTACATTAAAAAAGGATGCCAAATCCCTGATCATGTGCTTCTCACAATATTCATCCAGCCAGCTCAATCTCTTGGCAGTCCTCTAGCCTCACAGACTTCCAAACCTCTCCTCCTCACACACTCATCTACTATATCCCTCCACCTTCTCCTTGGCCTACTTCACCTCCTCCCTCCTTCAAATTTGCTTAAATATACCTTTTTCACCACTCTGTTGTTATCCATTCTCTCCACAAGATCATACCATCTCAGTACACACGCTTCGATTCTGGTGTCCAAAGACTTTCTCATCCCACATCTTTCATGAATCACATTATTTGTATCCTATCCACTCTCTGTACTCCACATACATTCCTCAGCAGTCCCATCTCCACTGCTTTCACTCTTGGCTTTGCATTTTCATGTCACACCATAGTCTCACATCCATATGTTAAAGCTGACACTAACACTCCTTCATGTAAGCCTCTTGCATCTGCATCATTGAAGCCTCTGTTTCCTATCAGGGCCTTCATTGCACCAGCTACTTTTCTTCATTGTGTCACTCTACTTTCCACTTCTTTTGCACATTTTTCTTTCTTTTCTATCACACTACCCAGGTATTTGAACTTTCTCACTAATTCCTGTCTCCATTCACTGTAACATCGCACTGGGAGTCACCTTCTCTCTCCATAACCATCACTTTACTCTTTTCTATATTTACTCTTGAGGCACGACGCTCACAGACATCAGCAAAACTCTGCACTTGTTTACCAAGTTCTTGTCCGGTATTTGGAAGTAGTACTGCATCATCAGCTTACAACAGATCTGAAATGTTCCATCCATCACCATTCATTACCAGTGCCATCCCCTCTCCATTACTCGTGTTTTTACTTCTCTCAGCACCCCATCCATGTATATATTGAACAACCATGGGGACATCACAGAACCTGATCTACCAGATGACCCGCTGACATGTCATAAATGTACCACCGCTAATAACAGTACTCCAGGCCTGTATGAGACCGGCCTAGCATGTATTCAATATGGATGGTGGGTGTTAGTGCCGAAGTGGTGACATGTGGAGATGTAGGAGGATTACTGGGCCCCAGAGAGGACTGCTGGGCCTTTGGAGTTGGCACTGAAGCCTTTGCCTAGGGCCAGACCCATAAAAAAAAAAAAAAAAAAAAAAAAAAAAAAAAATGTCGCACACCCACACCGATTATGAACCATTCACTTAGATGCCCATTAACCCTCACACATGCTTCAGTACCGTCATAAAAACTCTTAATGGCACCTAGCAGCTCACCATCAACACTATAGATGCATAAAACCTTCCACAATCCTTCTTTGTCTACCTTGTCGTATGCTTTTTCCAGATCCATGAATGCCATAAACACCTAGTCCATCTCACAAGCCTTCTCTACTATCTGTCTCACTGCAAATATTTGATCCACACATCTTTTCCACTCCTAAAGCCACCCTGTTCATCACTCACTAGGACTTCAGATATCTGTCTTACTTTCTTTATAATAATTCTTTCATATACCTGTACCCCTCCTACCATACTCAATAAACTTATGCCTCGATAATACATGCACTCACTTCGCTCACCTTTATTTTTGTACATGGGTATAATCACAGCCTTTTCCACTCTGCTGGTACAATTTCTCTCATCCGTGCCTTCTTACATATGTCCAACAAGCACTTCATGCCGCTCTCTCCACTACACTTAATCATCTCTGCATACACCTCAGCAGCCCTAGAGCTGCTTTCCCATTTTTCACGTGCTTCACAGTGCTCTTCACCTGTGCGAGTCTCATGTTCCCCATCACTGCATTCCTTCTCTGCACACTCCCAAAATTAGTCATGCTTACAATGACTCTGCTTTCCCTACACCCATTCATCATGCTTTCAAAAAATATTCTTTCTGTCTGGCCCTTTCTTCATCCCCGAGGGTTATTAATCTACCTCCTACATCCTTCACACCTTCACATTTTTTTCCACTCTCACTTCTACATTTCCACACCTCTTTCTAGAATAACTTCCTATTTTCAGAGTAGTTTGCATTCAATTTTCTTCCTAGATCATCATTTACCTCCTTCTTTTGCCTCTTCACTAGTCTCTTTACGTGCTTTTTGCTGTCTGTATATGCAGTTCTTATTTCAACTGACCCCCTGTCATGTAACCACTCTAGCCACTTCTTTTTCTTTTCTTCTACTGTTCTCTTAACCTCTTCATCCCCCCATCCATACCTTTCTTCTTTGTTGTTACTCTTGCCACACCACACACCGCTTTAGCGTTTCTAACTAAGCACTCCCTATATGCATTCCACAGGCTGTCCAGATCCATTTCAATTCACTGAATATTACTCCTCCCCTACTTTGGTCCTGTATTTATATGCCATTTCTTTGATTCTTAGCTTCTTGACTTTCAGTCTTTCTCCCTGACTGCTCCTCTCTCTCCTGGTCCATCTCACTCCTTTCAGCTTGATCTTGCATACCACAATCATATGATCTGACAGACCTCCACATCATCCTCTCACTGCCCTTGTATCAGCAACCATTCCCAGCATTGACCTCTCTACCAGCATGGAATCAAGTAGGCTCCTTTCCACATGATCCCTGTTCCCTCTACACCATGTTTAATTATGTGACTCTTTGTGTTTGAAATACGAGTTACAAACGCACAACCTCCTCTCCTGACACATATCCTTCAGTCAATTCCCATTATCATTTTCTCCTGGTACTGCATTACAACCCTTTATGTTATCCTAAGGAACAGTGCCTGCTCTTCCATTCATATTGCCCATTACAGTCACTTTATACAAAACAGAATATAAAATATGAATAAACATATTATACTGTACGGTATTTGAACTGTCCAATCTGTTTTTCCTGTGGTGGTAGCAAAAAGAAGATACAGTACAAATAATGCACATTATGGATATTATGAAGTTTACTGCACTCTTGCTGCTGTCAGAACTGTTTTATTTAGCTTAGGAAGGGCCTTTGTGCTGGAAGGAGTTTGTTAACAAAGGAAAGACCACTCACAATGGAGGTTGTTTAACCAGGAAAAACCTTTTGTATTAGAGTTTGTTAAGCCAGGAAAGACATATGGCATTGGAAGAGTTATATAATTAAGTCAGAAAAGACATGGCATCAGAAGAGTTTGTTAGACCAGGAAAGCTTTAAGGTATCAGGAGTTTGTTAAGCCAGGGAAGACCTCCGATACTGAAAGGGCCCGTTAAGCCAGGATGAGCCTGTTGTATTAACCTGTGGATTGCGAGCCACAGCTCAGGCTGGGTAGCGTTGTGTTGCGAGCCACAGCTCAGGCTGTGCTTGCCATGCATCACTGTAAACAACTCGACCCCCCACGCAAACTTACACATGGTGCTACGCAAAGACGGAGAGAGAGAGAGCTTTTTTTCTTTTCACCAGATGATGCCCTGGATGTTTATCTTCAAGTTTATAATGAACAAAAACTGAAAAAAAAAAAAATCCTTCATTTTTTGTGCACCACGGGGTGGGATAAAAAAAGGTAATTGTGCAATGCACTGGTTAAGGGGTTTGTTAAGTTAGTGTGAGATGGTGTGAAAAGCAAAGGCAAACTTGTCACCCATGCAGATATGCTATTTTTCTTGTCACTGCAGTCCAAGACTTCTGCATTATTTTTAGTTTATGGCAAGGAATTATTTGATGAGTGTGCCTTTACCTTTTTGAGATTCTGCATTGAATCAAATAGTCTAGAATTCATGGGCTTGGAATGCACAAACTTCAGACCTCATTTTCTCAATACAATTATGCCTTGCCATACAGTGATTTTTGTATCAAGTGAAAACTCATTACATAATGGTTTATTGTGTAGCAAAGTTGATGTAACATAGGCTGAGTGGGGATAAGGAGGAGGCCTATGACCATGTAATAAAAAATCCCAGAAAACTTACCCTTTTAGGCTTGCCCTTGGTGCCCTCAGTTGCACCATGCTGTCCACAAGGGGTAGCATCCTTGTGAGACGGAGTTTTGAAGTCAGAGTTTCAGTATTTCATACACTAAAAGTCATCACCTCCCTTGATATTGGACATTACACTATTTGTTACAATTTTGGCGATAGCAGTGGTGCTTCGGTGGTCTTGCACACATGAAATGAAACAAAAGGGGAGATGATCACAACGAATGTAAACACTGGGCAGCCATCTTGGCTCAGTCATACGACTGTCGGCTTGTGTGAGAGGCATGGGATTGTCAAACATGACCATCACTGTTATTGTATGAGCAAATTTTCCCATTGTTACTGCAAAACTGGGTATAACTTTTAGTTTATTGTTCTGTTGATTTATCTCTTATTGAAGAACATATAGCAAGACCTGACTGTATTTGATCTTGACACATTCCACCTTGCATTTCTCAACATCTTGTATCTAACCTTTCCTATTTGAAATGTTTGTCCTAAGCTGCATACAATTGTCTGTCGATGGTGGCAAAAATAAAATGGAAAAGGTATCCTTGGGTCAGCGGGGCAAAAAACTGATATCAGGGATTCTGTGAGAAGTTTTGGAATCCTGGTAACATCATGACCTCTGTTCTAAGTGGTATAGGAGACTTCTTAGCACCCGTACCTCAGCAGTTTATTCTGCATCTTGTGTCTTTACAGTGTCTATAGGTTTTTGTATAATTTTTATATCAACACAAGCCATAGTTCACACGTACAGCATATGAGGGGGTACTGAGGTATGATGGGCAGAATAAACCATTGAGGAAAAGGTGTTAAGTTCACATTTGTAGCGTATGAGAGAACATGAGGTGTGATGGGCAGAGTAAACCACTGAGGAAAAGGTGTTAGGAGCAGAATAAATCACTTAGGAACGGGTGTTAAGAAGTCTCCCGAGCCACCTAGGATATGAGCCTGAAACCTCCATAAGATTATTTGTGAAGAGAAGCAGCCATGCTAGTTATTGAATTATACTCAAGTTTTCTTTTAGCTACAATGATTGCCTTTTTGCTGTTTTTATGGGTATAATATCGAACTGTTGAGAGAGCGAGAGAGAGAGAGAGAGTCACATTAACTTTTCGTAAATGTGAAAGGATGTGGTGCTTCTTTTATACAAGTTGCTGCCTCTGCCAAGGAGGTTTATGTTTTTCTCGGCGTTGGTTTCTTTGTCACTCAAAAACTTATGAATGGATTTTGATGAAATTTTTTTTGAGCGGTAGGGTATGGCCCAAGGAACAATCCATTAGATTAGGGTAGTGACCTGGATCAGCAGTTGGATCCAGGAATTTTTAAAAGAATTCTTTACCATTGTGGGATAATGGCAATTTCAGCATTTTTGCATCTAACTTGCTAAATAATGCCTACAATGTTTGCACAAAAATTGCAAGATAACATCTCCGTCTTGGCAGAGGTTTGCAATCTTGGATTGCTCCTGTTCTTTCTGTAACACATAGATTAAGTCTTTTGCTGTGTATAGGTTTAATATTAATAGTACTAACCAGTATTATCTCCCATTTAATAATGATTTTACCATTGTGATACAAACGGCCTTAGTAATATTTTTACTTTAATGATTACAATGTATAGGATTGTATCAGTGCTTGAGAGAAATGCCTTCACATGGTGGCACTGATATAACTGGATGGTGGCGTTGCCCAGTTGTACAAACATGCCATCCTTCCCTCTCTGTTCCCTAGAAGAAGGATGGTGGACTCTAGAAGGACTGCTTTGGCTTACAGTTCATCAGGTTCATGCCTCAGATAGCCTTGAGTCACAGCAAAGACATTTTACGTTGCTGTGAAGATGTGTAACACCTTTCCCTTGGCAGTTTATTTTTCACCTCACATCTCAGCATCCTTTTGTACTTTACCAGTACTAACTGTGTTGATATTTACCCCGTCACTGTCATGATGTCTTGTTTGGGTTTATCCTTGGTGCCACCAGACCAATTGATTCAGACTAGGGGAGATCCTTTGTTGTGAAGAGGGCAGTGAAGGTTGTGTTGAACCCTACCAGTTCAGAAAGTCTTGCACAAGCTTATTAAGGCCATTATAATGTGAAATTTGTCATTGATATGAAAGGGTTAAAATGGCATAACAAAAGAGGGATGTTAAGGTGCAGTATGCTTTAAAAATGTAAGACCTCAGAGTGATCTGTTTTCCACATTTCATCTCAGTGTACCTTCATGTATGTTATTGATGCAAAGTTTGTTGATAGTAAATTGATTTACTGTAATGAGCATACAAGAGAATCTTTGGGTATACTGTGCAAAGTAGATCACATAAGAATTGATGGTTATATCTCTGAAGTGGAGTAAGGATTCTAAGGGCTTGGAAGGTGAGTGAATGAGTGTGTGGCTCATTTCACTGGGCATGCTGTTTATAATTCTATCAGGTAATGCTGTATGGTAGTGAGACCTGGGCAGTGAAGGAGGAAGATATTCGCTGGCTCAGACGTACAGAAATGACAATGATTAGGTGGCTGTGCAGTGCGTCCCTGCGTCCAAGGCCTGGAGGGGCTGGGTTTATGATGGAAGAGTTGAGAGGTAGGATGGGACTGGAGTGTATTGGTGTTGTGATGAGGAGAGGTAGATTGAGATGGTTTGGACATGTGGAGAGGATGGGGGATGATAATTGGGTGAGGAAGGTGAGAAGTGTTAATATTGGGGGTGGGGTTATGAGGGGTAGACCGAGAAAGACATAGGATGAGGTCATTAAGTGTGACCTCAGGGTTAAGGGACTGAACAGGGAGGCTGCAGTGGATCGTGCAGCATGGAGAGCCGCCATTAGGTGACCAAGGCCGACACATGCAAGCATGTTGGAGCCTTTAAAAACGAAAACGAAAACGTTTCTTTTCTTGCTCTACCTCCCCCCATCCTTATGTAGGAAGAGGTAGGAATGATGATGTTGATGATTTCTATCTATCAGGTATTTTCTTGCCCTCTGTACCTTACCTTCTCTCATCCTTGTGTGGAAAAAGAGTTCAGAATGTTGATGATGATGATGAATGTTTAAGGTAGAGGTGCTCTGAACCGTTCTGTGCAACTGAATATGAGGCTTCTAGTGACAGAGTGACGTATGCACCAGGGAGTTACTTTCGAGTAATTGAAGCTTAAATTTGAAGAATATGTTCATAAAAGATATACAGAAAAACTAATGTTGTTTTATATCAATGTAATGCTCTCAAAAAGCGCAATGTAATGAATCCATTGTTTAGAAAAAATAACAAAAAAAAAGACAAAATCAAACACACAAATGCACACCCCTCCATTAGGGGTCATACACAAAATATTAACGTGGGTTATAATTATGTGATCCAAATAAAAATAAACATCTATCTATATTCTATTGCCAGACGCCTCAATCCCGTTTGGGGTGGCCACAAACAAATCGCCTCCACGTCGCCCTGTCCCCCGCCATTTCACTGCCCCGCTTCCAACTCACACCCCCCTCTCTCTCATACACCTTTCCACCCCATCACTCCATCTCATCCTTGGCCTCCCCCTCTCTCTTTCCCCCTCCACCTCACTCGCATACACTCTCTTCTTCAGTCTTTCACCCTCCATCGTCTCCACATGGCCAAACCACCTCAGTGTATTCTTCCTAACGCTTCCTATCACATCCACATCCACACCACAACGCTTTTTTATATCCTCATTTGTCAGCCTGTCTCTCCATGTGACTCCAAAGGCTCCTCTTAAATAACTCATTTCCACTGCTCTCGCTCTTGACTTGTGTCCTTCCAGCAACGTCCAAGCTTCACTTGCATACGTTAGAGTTGGTATCACAATACTGTCATGTAGTAACTTTTTCACTTCCATGCTCACTTCCCTGCTTCTTATCACTGCTTTCAAAGAACCAGCAACCTTTCTGCCCTGCTGTACCCTTTCAAGCACTTCATCCTCCAAACCTCCATCCTTACTCATCACACTAGCCAAGTACTTAAACGTACTCACATTTTCCAATTCCTTACCATCCAACCTCGCCGTACATTCACTGACTTCACCTCTCTCAAAGACCATCACCTCACTCTTCCCTACATTCACCTTTAGATTCCGTTTCTTACACTCTCTCAAACTCATCCACCAAGCCTTGCAGCTCTTCTTCATCTTCACTCAACAACACAATATCATCTGCAAACAACAGTACAGGGAGTTTCCAAACACTATCCTCTCTCACCAGGGCCACTCCAACATCCACTACCCTACCTTGTACCTCTTTTATTACCCCATCCATGTACGGATTGAACAACCATGGGGACATGACATATCCCTGTTTCAACCCAACCTTCAGAGAGAAAAATTCACTCAGTTCACCATCCACACGCATTGCAGCCTTAGCACCATCATACATACTCTTCACAGCATTCAACAACTTCCCATCTACTCCATATATTCTTAATACTTTCCACAATCCTTGTTTATCCACCTTGTCATATGCTTTCTCTAAATCCATGAAAGCCGCATACAACTTCTTTCCCTTCTCTAGAAACTTTTCCACTAAAGATCTATGAATGAATATCTGATCTACAAAACCTCTTCCCTTCCTAAAGCCTCCCTGTTCTTCTCCAACTAATTCCTCTGTTCTTTCTCAGACTCTGTCAATAAGTATCCTACCATACACTTTTCCTATTATACTAAGAAGACAAATGCCCCCATCATTACCACACACTTCTTTTTCCCCCTTTCCTTTGTACAAGGAAATAATTATACCTGACTTCCAATCCTCCGGGACTCTACCTTCCTCCCAGGCCAATCTGCACATTTTCCACATCCATTCTACTACTATCTCTCCCCCATGCTTCAGCATTTCACCACACACTCCATCAATTCCTGGGGCTTTCCCCGATTTAACTTTCTTCATTGCTTCCACAACTTCTGTTCTACTGATTTCTTCCTGTCTTCTCACCTCCCTCCTTCCCCAAGCCATTCCCCAGCCACTTATACTCGCATTACTTCCATCCTCTATGTTCAACAATTCCTTAGAGTGTTCTCTCCATCTGCTCACTTTTTCTTCCTTCTCCACTAGTAATCTGCCATTTTTATCTTTCCCCTGCTAACTTCACTTCCACCCTGTCTTACTCTTTTCACCTCTTTCCAGAACATTTTCTTACAGTCCCTCCACTTTACACTCAAGTTCCTTCCAAATTCCTCATCCACTCTCTTCTTACTCTCTCTTACTAATCTTTTCACCTCTCTCTTTCTTTCTACATATAACTCTCTCTTCCGCCTCTCAACTTCTTTCACGCCCCTATTTCTCATCCATTCATTGTATGCATTCTTCTTTTGTGCCACAGCCTGTCTCACCTCTTCATTCCACCACGCTGTTCCTTGCACACCCCTCCGTCTTCTCTTAATCCCACACACCACATCTTATGCTGCACATATTTCTTCTGTGAATATCCTGCACACACCCTCCACATCCCCCATCTGCTCCAATTCATATTTGCCCAATCGTTCCTCCACTTCTCTCATACTTTGCCTTTTTCTCATCCTCTTGTAACCTTTCCACTCTCCTTACAAATACTCCTTCTTCCCATCCTTCCCTTCTATTTCTCCATCTTAATTGGATCTTGATTCTGGCCACCACCAAGTAGTGGTCAGAAAGTCCACTCCTCCAAGCACTATAAGCTCTTGCATCCATTACACATTTTCGCATCCTTTCATCCACACACACATAATCAATCATTGCCTTCCTTTCATTCAGTTCGCCACCCACCCTTCTCATCACTCACCATGTATACCTGTGGATCATTTTGTGCCTGAAGAGGGTATTGGCTATCACCAACCCCCTCCCAGCACAAATGACCACTAACGCACTGCCATTCTCATCTATCTCAGCAGGCACACCCCACTCACCAACTATTCCATCCACCTTCACATTCCCTACTTTACCATTCATATCACTGATCAAAAACACTCTCTCATTCCTTCCAAACTTTTCCATGCGCACTTCCACATTTGTCCAGAACTCTTCTCTCAGTCTGCTTGCACGATCTTGCGTTGGCGCATACACACACACAGTCGCCCACATTTGTATTCCTATTCCAACTTTCAATCTTACCCGCACAATCCTTGACCCAAGTGATCCATACTCTCTTATGCTCTTCTTCCATCTTTTACTCACACCTATACCTACTCCTTCTTTTGCCCTATCATTCTCACCTACTCCTGCACATATACCCGTTCCATACTCCCATTCTCTCACACACTCACCTCTCCATTTAGTTTCAGTTATTCCGCATACATCATCTTTCGCACCCTCAAGCACCTGGACAATCTCTCTCTCTTTCACCTCATCATTCACTCCCCTTACATTCCATAAAAATTAATAAATTATGAAAGCTTTATATTAATAATGCAATTTCTTGATTTTGTATTAATTTTTATATTGTAAATTTTTAATTAAAAGCACTCAAAGCACTCAAAATGGGCAGAGGACAGTGCAGCCCATCAATCACGTGCGAGGTTTAGGGGGACACTGGTGGGGGACTGGCTGAGGCTTGGGGCTAGTACTGAGACACGGCCTCCCTATGGCTAGCTGCACGTGGCCCATACGTCCTTCTGCCATGTGGGAGCAGACTTCCTGTATGGGTTTTCAAGGCCTAAAACACGTGATACTTGCCCATCTGCCAGCCAGCCATAAGGGTTCTGTTGTATGTAGCTTTATATAGGGAGGATCTAGAAGGCTCCACGTACATATTGGCGGAAATAACTCTCCATTGGCTATTTTGCCACATACATCACTCTGCCGCTAGGCACCTCGTATATTTCCCGTACAGTCTTGGTGTAAACTGGCAGTTCACTTCTTACATGTATAGTGAAGCGTATAAATGGTGCTTGGTGTTCTGACAATTAGGACTCCACAGTTAGAGAGAAATGATGGTAATTTGAATTGTCGTTGTTATTTGTTTGTCATGTTAGAACAGTTGCCCTATAGATACAAATGATACAGTGGTGGAGAGTGGGCTGGGTGTGCAAGGGTGTGTGTTGCAACCCAAGGGTTCACATCAAAGGGTTAGTTGGAGATTATTTCTCACATAATGCCACTTAGGGGTGAGTAGTTGGTTATCCTTGCCATAAATGTCAGGACTAAGAAGTGTAGATCCTGGCCCCCTACACTCCTGAAGGGGCAATAAAACAGTTGATGATTTGATGGGAATGGACAATAAGTATTTGAATCAGCATTATTGGCATTTTTTGGTAACAATCAATACCATACAAGGCCTCGCTTGTTTGCTGTGTGTGGTGTTGGAGAAGGATGCCATCATGTGGTTGCACCAGTATAAGTGGGTGGCTCTACTGCATAGTTATACAGATGTCCCTTTACTCCCTTCCTGCCCCTTGGAAGGGAGGCTGCAGGAGAAGGGCAGCTTCAGCCCACAGTCCATTGGGTTTATGTCCAGATGAACTATAGGCCACAACAACAATAACAAAACTGTTGTGTATATTGTGTTTACTGTAATAAAGTCTTACGTTGGACAAGGAAAGCAGTGACGTGTGTTCCTGTGAGTTACATGTGATAAATTCCATTAATCACCACGTCACATGATTCCATAGGCAACTTTGTGGAATGTAAATTTTCCATGCAATGTACAGTATGACAAGTCTAATGATGTATACAAGGAAACACTGTTAGTAATTCAGTATATTGTAATGGAGTTGGATACATTATTCAGACATGCATCTTCCTTGTCTTGCTTAAATTTTTCATATGTGGTTATTTTCATTTTTTTCATTCATTGCCAGACGCCATGTATCCCACACGGGGTGGCCAAGGGCTTAGAGTTAATTGTTTACAGGGAGGGGCACTAATCCTTCACCAACCCCACTTGACACGTAGGGATGCCAACAGCATCTGGTGTTCCCAGGCGGTCACCCATCCAAGTACTAACCAGACCCAACGTTGCTTATAAAAGTGATAATTTTATATGAATTTATGGATTTCAGTGAAGCTTGTAAAATTTGTATTATTCCTCTCTCAGTGTCAACTGGGTCTTGTTTGTTTTGATATGTGCTACAGCTGTATTTCATTATGTACAGCAGCAGAAATATTTACAAACTCAAAACTTCTCTCAAATACAGTCTTTCCTCACCTAACACAGATATTTGCTTCCACACTGACCTCACGTTAGGCAATTATCGCATTAGAGGGACTCTTGAAAACCCCTATTTCCTTTCACACACCCTCCCAAAGTCCACTTTTTCCCCCCTTGTGGTAAAGAATTTTTTATACCCCCCAATTTAAACCTCCTAAAAGCATTAATATGGTTTTAAAAAATACATTAGGTCAATAGGACTTTTTTATTTATTGTACCTTATGTGAGGGGAAGAGCAGACACACGTCGCCAGAGATGAGGTAGAGGGGGAGAACTCACACTAAAATCCTTCAAAGTCTCGCAACATGAGACAAGCTGAGGAGGATGGTGAGGGTAGGAGTGGGTTGAGTGGGGAATGCGGCAGGTGGAAGGGAGGTAGGGGGGTCCTGATTAGTTGGGTGGCTGGGAGAGTGAGAAAGGTGAAAGATGATTGGCAGGCAATGACGTCAAGTATTGTGAGGTTGCGTGACACACACCCCATCACAGCCTGCCCAGTTCAAATTACCGCTTTTCACTAACAGTGCCCGCTTTAGAATGTTTATTTCCTTCTGCAAAATTGTGCCGTGTTAGAGCAATATCACATTACAGCACACCACGTTAGGCAAGGACGGACTGTACAGTACTTGTGATCCTGTTGTTGGTACTGTGATGGATGATTATAAGGTTTGATAGGGGGCACTGTTCTCATGCAGTATTACTTGTGAATTGATAGTCATATTAATTTGAGGTTTTGAAAACTGATGCGTGTAATTTTAAAAAATGAACCATTGTTATTGCATTTTTATTTTAAGGCTTCCATTGCAGATCAGCTTTATTTCCTTTAGACTAAGTGCCTGTTTGTTTATGTTGGAAACAGTGACGTACCCAGAAAGTTGAAAAGGGGGGGGTCCTTTTTTTTTATCTTTTTAACTGTGCAGCCCTTGACTTTGGCAAAAGCAGTGAACCCGTATGCTGGGAGGTTCGGGGGGGCACTGTAAGCCCCCCCAAGAAAATTTTGGATTTTGGCCAATTTTATGATCATTTTGAGGCCATATGGAATGGGTATACAACATAAATATAGCATATGCTAAAGTCATTTTTAAGTACTCTGTGCCACTGAGTTATGATTCAGTCTTTCCGATAACCTTATACTACAAAAGTTCAAACACTCACATTTCGATCAAACAACTTAACAACTGTAATAAACTAATAGCAATAACATTACATTCATCCATCCATCATCCAATCCTACATTGCCCCATGAGGAGCCTGGGGCTAGGCAATTGGTCCCGACATTTAAGATAAGAGTGACCAGCCTCACCCATCCCTGAGTGGCATTGCATGAGCAATCAACCCCAACCATCCCTTGGATATAAACCTTCACCGGCTTAATCCGATTGGAGCGCAATAATTGCCCACTAAACCACCAGGCACCTAAATTTGGTTATATGGTTACCACCCAGCACAGTAAATGGTTTCCTGGTGTACATGAAACCATTTGGCTTGTCACTCAGTGTAAGTCACCCTCAGGCAGAAGGAAGAGGAAAGAATGAAAGAAAGAAAGACAGAAGATGGAGTGTAAAGTCACCCATAGGCAGAAGGATGAGGAGAGAATGAAGGAAAGAAAGACAGAAGAGGATGGAAGGAAAGAAGGAAAATTATAATTTAATCGCTGTATTAGTCTCAGTTACAAACAGTTAAAGAGAAGACAACAAACATAATTTTCTTGCTGATAATTCAGCTGAAAGAGATGAAGCTGATGAGCAGTTCTCAGAGCACCCAGTGGATAAAATCAGAAAACTGTCAATTTTGTGATACCACTAAGTATAATACATAAGCAGTTTATTCAGGCATGCATAAATTTAGCTGGATTTTAAAACTGTTTTTGTTGTCAGCATATGTAGGTAGGGGGAATTTAAGTAATCTGAGAAAGTATTATTTTAATATATATTTAATATCTTTCTTAATATATATATATATATCTTTCTATATATATATATATATATATATATATATATATATATATATATATATATATATATATATATATATCTGTATCTATCTATCTATCTATCTATATACATACATACAGTATTTTTTTTTTTTGCAAAAGGGGGGGGCCATGGCCCCCCCCCCTTGGTACACCACTGGTTGGAAATGGCATTCCACACAGAGCCAACTTGTGGCCCTTTGCCAAGATGCTAGGCTAGGTTAGGTTAGGTTAATATATTTATTTTAATTTGATTTTTGATGGGAGTATTAATAAGAAAAGATGACACACATAATGAGATACACCTGCAGCACACATGAAAACCTTTGAAATGTAGCTGATAGGATGGGGAAATATACCATAAAATTCACAACAACAGAAGCTGTGCAGTATAGTGCTACAGTGTACGGCTGTTTGAGATTTTGCAGTTTACATTATAGCCAAAGCCTTTCACGTATACAGTGTATATTAATTCAAGTGCTGTACTTATCTAACAAAAACTGAATATGAAAAAGAAAACCAGTCTTTTGTTGCAGAACCCCTTTTGCATCTCATTGAATATGTTCATGCCTGTTGGATGGAGTCAGGATTCTGGGTCCTTGAGCAGTTAGTGAAAGAGAGTGAAATCCGTTTAATTGGGTACACTTTTGGTTAGATTTTCCTTCTGCCAGGTTTTTCTGCTCTCTGGATCCAACCTCACCCCAGTCTTTTGCAGTAAAAGTTGTATGTTTATAGTTACGTTCTTTGTTCTTCCAGGTTTTTGTAGCTACACTTTCATGTTCTTTATGTGCTGTGTTCTGTCAATGTCATTCTGTGTTTATATGCTTTTGTCTGCCTCCTTCTTCTGTTATGTTCTTTATGTGCTATGTTCTGCTAGTTTATGTGCTTTTGTCTGCCAACCTTCTTCAGTTATCCTCTGTTATATTCTTCTCTTGACTCAGTGTTTAGCCAGCTTTATAAATCATGGCCTGTATTCTTGTCAGTCAAAGCAGCTCCCTAACACCTCTTCCCAAGTAATTTATTTTGCTTATTACCCCATGCTGTCCTTTTTATCATCATCATCATCATCATCCGGACCTCCTTTCCCACCTTAGGGCAGGATAAGGATCTGTTCTTTTGTACGTTATTTCAATCATTCTAATACTCATGGTGCAATGTAGGATTGGATGATGAATGAATGAATTAATGACTAATACTATCACCATACTCTTCCTAAAAAATGTACATAATCCTAATACCCCGCTGTATCCAATAATAAATAGCTAAGGGCTAGGGAGCTTGCTTAATTAATGAGAATACAAGCCATGTGTACAGTAGCATGGCCCACCTCAGTTTGGGGATTCCTTCAGAAAAAGGATGGCATCATTTAACTTGAGTGTTTGATTAAATCCTTCAGTATTTAGCTTCATGTATTGTTTTCACTTCACTCAGCTAGATATGAACTCAGGGGACTGGTGGTCAGCATCCCCTGAAAGGAGAATGGTGATCTGCCGCCAATATGCTCCTGTAGACAAGAAAGCTGGGAAAGGATAATTGATCAGGTAAATGAGAGAGCCTTCGTTAGTAGTGGGCAGTGGTGTTTAGCACAGGAGGCAGTCCAGCACCTGAGGCCCAGTGATGGGTTTTGCCGACCTTACGCAACTCTTTTCTTTCTCTTACTGATGCATGAATGGTGGCAGTTTGTGACCATAAACAGGGGAACACTGATATGTATATGCAGAAATAAATTGGTAAGGAAAGGTGCTTGGGTGTCTTCCCAACCAGTGGGCATATGACTTATTCTTTTACTTAGTCACACTTGTGTAGGAGCTGCCTAGTGTGGGCCAACTGGTCTACTGTAATATATTACCTGTATTTCTTTGATGGGTGACGGGAGGTTGGAAATAATACAAAATATAAAGGTGGAACCGGCAAAGGCCTGAGGTAAATGAATATGGAGTGAGGTAAGTTGCCTAAAGAATTTAATAATGCTGATCCAAGAGTAGCCCCATACAGCAAGAGAATTGGGCACTGCTTGAAAAGTATAACTAAAGAAGGTTTAAGGTGTTGCAAACATCATATAAATGAAGATCTGTCAAAAGCTGCCAAAGTAATAAACCAGTAGAGGACATGCCAGTACAGGTATGAGGGAAGGAGACTGGTAAAAGGGAGGAGGAGGTTGAAAGAGGGCAGAAGGGGCAAAAAAGAAATGCATTAATGAAAAAAAAGAGGAGAGGAAATCAAAGGAAGGAGGAGGAAAAATGGGAGGAGAAGGGGCAGAAAAAGAATGCATTACTAAAAAAAAGAAGAGGATAGCAATGAAAGATGGGAGGAGAAGGGGCAGGAAAGGAAAAATGTGATGAAGAGGAGGATAAAAGGAAGGAGAGGAGATGCGGCACTTCCTCTTCCCCTCCTCCTCTTCCTCTTTTGTTCTTCCTCTTCCTTCTTTTCCTCTTTTCCCGCTTCTTCCTCTTCCTTTTCTTTCTTTTTCCCTTCTTCCCCTTCCCCCTCTTCTTTTCCCCTTCTTCCTGTTCCTCTATGTCCTCTTCTTCGTTTGCTTTTTCCTCTTGCTCTTCCCCTTCTTCCTATACCTCTTCCTCTTCTTCCTCATTCCTCCTCCTCTTGTTCTTCTCCTTCCTCCTCCACCTCCTCTTTCTCCTCTTCCTCTTCATCATCATCTTCCTCCTTCCTCTTTTCTTTCTTTCTTCTATTTTCGTCTTCTTCTGTTTTATTCTTTCTCCTTTCTATCTTATTTATTCTCTTTCTCCTTTCTTTTTTCTTTCTCATATCTTCTTTTTTTCAATTTCTTCCCTCTTTCGCATTTCTTTTTCCTTGAATGAAGTACAAACTTCAGTATGAATGAATTTAAAGGTCTTACTGACTCCCTTCAACCTCTGTCTCTTCGCCGCACTGTTGCATCTTTATCTCTTTTCTATCGCTACTTCAATGGTCACTGCTCCTCTTACTGGCTCCCTTCAACCTCTGTCTCTTCGCTGCAGTGTTGCATCTTTATGTCTTTTCTATCGCTACTTCAATGGTCACTGCTCCACTGAACTGTCTATGCATTCCTCCATCTCTACGACGGGCACGTAGCACCCGTCTAGCAGCAAACTCTCATCCCTTTTCTGTCCAACTCTCTAATGCAAGAGTTAACCGTTACTCCCAGTCCTTCAGTTATGCAACAGGTCAAATCTGGAACTGTCTCCCTCTGTCTGTATTTCCTGCTTCCTATGATCTCCAGTCTTTCAAACGCAGTGTGTTCAGGCATCTCGAAATGATCGGATCTTGAATTTGGCTCTCTCTTGTATTTTGTTTTTCTCTTAGAAGGAACAGTTTTGCGGGCTCGTTGCCTTTGGTTCCTCACATAAAAGAAAAAAATAAAGGGGTGAGCGATATTTAGGTGCAGCATCTAAGACACATTAAGGTGGTTCGGACATGTGGAGAGGATGGAGAGTGAGAGACTGACGAGGAGAGTGTATGTGAGAGAGGTAGAGGGGGAGAGAGGGAGGAGAAGACCGAGGATGAGGTGGAAGGATGGAGTTGAGAGGTATATGAGGGAGGAGTGAGTTGGGGGTAGTCAAACTGTGGGTGACACATCGACTTGGAGGCGTTTTGTCTGCGGCCACACTTTTCGGGATTAGGGCGTCGGGCTATAGATAGATAGTCTTTCGTACAACTTAGTATTTCTGCAATTAGCATCAGTGCATCTCTTTTCTTTACCCTGTTTTTGTAAGTCATGTCAGATGCCTCCCACAACAAAGGCTGGTCTTGCACTAATTCACTAAGGTGGAGTACCCTTGCCTGGCACTACTCCATAGCTAAGCATCACTCGGCACTGGCTGCACGAGTGAAGAACTACTCACGTCATTACCTCGTGAGGGTCGGGTTCCAATATGCCAGTAGCCTTGCCAACTGGCCTTCTTATTATACTTTATGTAATAATCAATAACCATGAATTTTGATATGTGGGGCCAGGTTATGGACTATGTTACATTTTATCGCACACCCAATGGCAGCTGTGGCCTGGTTACACAGCGCCATAAATGTTCCGGAGCTGTCTCGAGATATTCGGCAGTGTGGACATACCCTAAAAGGCTAGCAGTTGCCACCCCAGGCTCAAAATTTACGCCCTTCCGCGCTCCCTTCGGGCGGCAGAAAGGCGACTGAGTGTCTAGAGCAATTGGGCAACTCCACATCGCCTGATATTTCCGCGTAAGGGCAGCACCAAACACACCCATACCCTGAAATGTACAAACGTTGACGCCTCCACCTTATAGTAGTAATATACTAAAGGTTTTTGAATGTTAATACGCAGAATAAGTCATGGAAAAGGTGTCGCGAAGCCTGTACTACTTAACACAGTATGCCATCATTAGTTGCATCCCCTGGCTCACAAACAATATCTCCCCTCCCTACCACCCTCCCTTTTGGTGTTAGGGAGGCGACTGAAGGTCTGGGAGACACAACGCCACCACTTATAGTTATCACGGCCGCCGATAGATGGCAGCACCAGAACGTAAACACCTAGTCAGCCATCATGGATATAGGAAACATGCTAAATACTGCAAGAAAATACAACTTTGGACTATTATTTCTCGATTAATAATGCAAATACGCCAATCTCATTGTTAAAGTAAATTCAACAACCATAAATCATCCTAACTACACTGATTATTTATGTTTTATCATCCTAGTATAAAGGTAAAAAAAATTGCTGTAAAGGTAAATTCGACTAAAGACATTTTGTTGCAGAATTCAACCCAGTAATATGCTAGATACCGCTAGAAAAATAAATTTGATATTATTTCTCCAAAGAGAAAGGCAGTTCTGTATCTTTTACAATACACGGCAATACAAAAAACAGTTACTGTCCATAATATGTCAAGGTTTTCGCGCAATATCAAGCCATTCTATCTAAAAATATTGTTTTCTAAAAATCAGCTCCGATTAAGACGACGAAGTTAGCTAGCCCAGACGGTTACCGAACACTTCAAGAAATATTACTATTTTTGAATGATTCTGGTGCTGTTCAAAGCATTAGGAGGGGAGCGTGTACCATTTCTTATATAACTTGATGCTCAACCACACTAGTATGTCTGTTTGTGTCCAAAAGTTCAAATAAGCCAGCATTTCGTGAATCTAGCGCATGCAATATAAAATGACCGCCTGGCAACTCAGGTTGGCCAGCGGTGTCATTCAAACACACGATCTGAAAGTTCATTATTTTAACATATTTCTGCTTGATTACTGTACGTTAATGTTTGTAAAGTGTGCAAGAATGTATCAGGACATATAAAGATGCTTCTGAGATGCGTTAGAAGCGAGTTTGAAGTGATTTAGGCTAGAAATTAGCGATAGTATTGTCGCCCATTCATGTTTTCTTACGCATTCTTACCGTTACGTTCATTAATACCTTTGTTTTTAAATTTACTCCTTACGCTATTGTTTACGTTGCAGCCCTTTAAATTCATTCATTATCGAGGTTGCACTTCATTCATCACGCAAGCCAGTTCATGCAAAGAGGGTATGTGTGGCTCCCATTCATGTGAGTTTTACAATCACTGTTGTTAGAGAGAGAGAGAGAGAGAGAGAGAGAGAGAGAGAGAGAGAGAGAGAGAGAGACAGACAGACAGACAGACAGACAGACAGGACAGAGTGTGTTTGTGTGTGTGTGTGTGTGTGTGTGTGTGTGTGTGTGTGTGAGAGAGAGAGAGAGAGAGAGAGAGAGAGAGAGAGAGAGAGAGAGAGGAATATAAATATAAATTACTAACTCCACTACTACCAGCACTCCTACTACTACAGTTACTACTATTACTACTACCACTACTACTACTACTACTATTACCACTACTAAACACGCAATCACCTAAAAAAATATAATTGTGTGTGTGTGTGTGTGTGTGTGTGTGTGTGTGTGTGTGTGTGTGTGTGTGTGTGTGTGTGTAGCCGACCTGACCTCATGTAGGGCTCCTAGGATGCGTGTTTGTAATTGTGTGTGCGTGTGTATGTGTGTGTCCCTGACCTCATAGTGACCGTATATGCGTGTGTGTACGTCTGTCAACACCCGGAAGAGAGTTGTTTGGTGGGAGTTTCATTAAAACATCCGGTGGTCAAACACACACACACACACACACACACACACACACACACACACACACACACACACACACACACATACACACACACACACACACACACACACACACGTTTATATACTCGTAGTACACACACTCACATATCAAACACATAGATACACACATGCACTCAAACGCACACATCCATATACATGTACACCTATATTTCCTCGGCACTTTTCCGTACGTCACACACACACACACACACACACACACACACACACACACACAGTCTCTTCCCTTCAGTAGAGCTTCACCCATCTTAGGAGAAATCTCTAGACGCTGGCAGGAGTAGAGGAGACTGTTGACAACCCATTTACCTGCATAGTTCACACCTGAGCCAATTATAATCATCAGGTTGTACCAGTTAAATAATAATAATAATAATAACAATGATAATAATAAGAAGGTGTCATGATGTTGAATAAATAAAGAATTTTCACATAAAACCATCACTGATATTATGCACCTGTACTGATGTGTTGATTTTACCTGTATATATCTTAATTAGGAACTCAAAATGTGGCATGCAGGCTAATAAATCTGATCCCTGCTAGTCTTACATTAGTGACCGTCAAAAACTGAGGTCTTTAATTCTCCTTTGGTCTCATAGTTTTAAGATTAAGGACTAAATTAAGACGAAGTATTGAGGAGTCTGTATTGTTTCTGTGTATTTTTTTTTTTCATGCAAGGAAGAATGAACCCAAGGCCATTTTTCCTGGATACCTCTATGACAGGTTTTCCTCATTTATTTATACAGTTTTCTTATCTTTTTTATTTTCATTACCATTTTCCTGATGTTCTCTCCGTGTTCCTCTCCGCCAAATTCCTAACAGTAAGTGCTAGCAATACAATATACTAACACTATTTCATTTTTCAGAGAGAAGGAACCAAAGGTTGAACACCAACGCAAGATAGTCAAACAAGCAAGCCAACGTCAAGACCATGCTGTACCTGGACACACAGCATTAGAAAAATGGAGGTCGAAGGCAGGGGGAGATGCACACCAAGTAAGAATGCTCAAGAGATAGAATTTTGGCAATGCAGGTGAGTGATTACAAGACACGTAGTATTTTTCCACATCATTTCATCAACTCCCCCACCCCTCTCTCTCTCTCTCTCTCTCACACACACACACACACACACACACACACACACACACACACACACACACACACACACACACACACACATTACATTAACCCTTCCACTACAGTGCGGAGATGGAAGGAGCACTTTGAGGATTTGTTGAATGTAGAGGGTGACAACAGTGCGAGTATAAGTGGTTGGGGAATGGCTGGGAGAAGAAGAGATGAGAGGAGGGAGGAAGAGATCAGTAGGGCGGAAGTAGTGGAAGCAATGAAGAAGATCAAGATGGGAAAGGCCCCAGGGATTGATGAAGTGTGTGGTGAAATGCTGAGGTATGGGGGTGAGATTGTTGTGGAATGGATATGCAAGTTGTGTAGATTGGCTTGGGAAGAGGGAAGGGTTCCAGAGGACTGGAAATCAGGTATAATTGTTCCTTTATACAAAGGAAAAGGGGAGAGAGAAGTATGTGGTAACCATAGGGGTATTTGCCTTCTTAGTGTGACTGGTAAAATATATGGTAGAATACTCATTGATAGGGTTAGGCATATGACAGAGGAGCTAGTTGGAGAAGAACAAGGGGGATTTAGGAAGGGAAAAGGGTGTGTAGATCAGATAATTGTTCTAAGATGTTTAGTGGAGAAGTAACTAGAGAAGGGAAAGAAAGTGTATGCTGCCTTCATGGACTTGGAGATAGCTTATGACAGAATAGATAGGCAAGGTATGTGAAAGGTATTAAGAATATATGGGGTGGAGAGGAAATTGTTGAATGCTGTGAAGAGTATGTACGCAGGAGGTAGGGCTACGGTGCGAATGGATGGTGAGCTGAGTGAATTTTTAAATCTCAATGTGGGACTGAAACAGGGTTGTCTGATGTCTCCATGGCTGTTTAATATATATATGGATGGGGTTGTAAAGGAGGTGCAAGGTAGGGCAGTGGATGTGGGGGTGGCTCTAATGAATGAGGATGAGATTTGGAAGATTCCGGTGTTATCGTTTGCTGATGATACAGTATTGTTGAGTGAAGATGAATGGGAGTTGCAAGGTTTGGTGAATGAATTCGGGACAATGTGTAGGAGGAGGAAGCTGAAAGTTAATGTAAACAAAAGTAAAGTTATGGTGTTTGAGAGGAATGAAGTCACAGAATGTACAGTGAGGTTGGATGGTGAGGATATGGAGAGTGTGAGTGCATTCAAGTACTTGGGTAGTGTGATGAGTAAGGATGGACCTTTGGGGGATGAAGTGCGTGAAAGGGTACAGCAGGGAAGGAAGGTTGTTGGTTCACTGAAAGCAGTGATGAGAAATAGGGAGGTGAGTATGGAAGTTAAGAAGTCACTGCATGATAGTATTGTGATCCCTACCCTGACGTATGGAAGCGAGGCGTGGACCTTGCAAGAGGGGAACAAGTCAAGATTGAGAGCAGTGGAAATGAGTTACTTGAGAGGAGCATGTGGAGTGACATGGAGGGACAGGTTGACGAATGAAGAAGTGGAGGAACGTTGTGGGGTGGATATGGATGTGGTTGAGAAGTTTAGGAGAAATACACTGAGGTGGTTTGGACATGTGGAGAGAATGGAGAATGAAAGACTGAGTAAGAGGGTGTATGTAGGTGAGGTGGAGGGAGGGAGAGGGAGGGGTAGACCGAGGATGAGGTGGAGGGATGGAGTTGAGAGGTATATGAGGGAGGGGGGGGTGAGTTGGGGGGAGGGTAGTCAAATGGTGGGTGACAAAGCGACTTGGAGGCGTTTTGTCTGCGGCCACCCTTTGCGGGATTAGGGCGTCGGCCTATAGATAGATAGATAGATCTATCGGTGGATAAATCAATAATAATATGGTGTCACGGTGGGGTCAGGCTCCATATCACCTCACCCTTACCAGCTTACTTCGGCATTTGTCAGGTTAATATACATAATACATTCACTGTTATGTCCATCCATCTCCCTCAATCTCCTCATCTCACCCTGTTTACTCCCCTCTCATCATCATCATCATCATCATCATCATCATCATCATATTTCCCAGTTCTGTGTTATATAACCATTTTTTTTTTTTACATACTACATAAATGTAAGATGTGTTGTACTTCATGAATTTAGGATATGGCTGTATGATAGGCCAGCCAGTTGCAAGTAATGGCGTGTGTGTGTGTGTGTGTGTGTGTGTGTGTGTGTGTGTGTGTGTGTGTGTGTGTGTAATTCACCGGGTCGGTCAGGATCACTTGATGGTCGTGATCGTCAGCTTTTACCCTCCCGGAAGGGAGCTGAGAGCTCATATAGTCCGATCTAAGGGCAAGGCTGTGACCACACACGCACACACCAGTCCCCTTGCTCAAGGGGGACAGTAACCACCCACTTCGTCAGCGAAACTTTTCGCAGCGTGTGTGTGTATGTGTGTGTGTGTGTGTGTGTGTAAACTTAACCCATTAGCTGTGGTGGCTTCTCTTCAGTTAACATAAAATCGCTTACTGTATGCTGAAGTATATATACATATATATTTATTTTCCGGTCACAGCGTTCATCTAGCACGTCATATACTGTTCAGTTCTGCCGAGTTGCTCTTAGCTGAACGTATCGATGTAACGTTAGCCAAAACAAAATACCGTCTTTGTAACTAATTCGCATCTTACAGTTTCGATATCTAATCTCATTGTTCGTACATCACGATACTTTAGGCAGACAAGAAAATAATCTACCGAAATAGAAAACGCTAGTTACATGGATAACTGATATATTTTTCGTTCCTGGACTAGGCACATTTTACCCCTCTCCTATTCTGTCCTACTTTAGCCTAAACCAACCCATCCTAACCTACTTTTCTCTGCCCTACACTACCCTACCCCAGCCTACCCTGCCCTAGCGTTCCCTACCCTATCCTACCGCTGAGGTCTCCTGTAGGGATACTCGTTCTTCGGTTTTTGCCAGGCTTAGGGAGGTGGAGGAGATTAAGGTGTTGGACATCCGTTCTGGGGGCGGAGAGACTTACAACATCCCTTTGTCTTGTTGTAAACTTTGGTCTACCCTTTCCCTGTCATGACACTTCT
Organism: Coenobita brevimanus; assembly: GCF_032717465.1. Lineage (NCBI taxonomy): Eukaryota > Metazoa > Arthropoda > Malacostraca > Decapoda > Coenobitidae > Coenobita > Coenobita brevimanus. The sequence continues at coordinate 316,936 of NC_137041.1, read as the reverse complement.
CCGGAGTCGATAATATTCCCCATGCAGTGCTGAGGTACCTGGATGATGAAGCAGTGTTTTTTTTTTTTTTTTTTTTTTAAATAGGAAAGGGGGGGGAAGGAAGGTTGTGTGGAGGGGAAGGGAAAGTGGGAAAGGAGGAAGGAAGGAGGAGTGGAAAGATGGTGGGCTGGCCACGTTGTTTTTTTTTTTTATGGTTTGTTTGTTTAATGGTTTGTTTGTTTATTTATTTATTTATTTATTTGTTTAATAATTTTATTTGTATTTTTATTTGTTGTATTTATTAATTTTGTTTTATTTATTTGTTTGTATAACTAGGTAGCTAGCTAAATGTTTCGTTGTTTTTTGTGGTTGATGTCGGGTGGTTTGTTGGCGACTAGCAACAGTATTACAGTCTTTTGTGGACACTTGTCAGTGTTTGTTGGTAGATGCGGGTACTGTTTGGGTAACTGGTTTGAGTTCATTTCGTTCCCGTAGAGTTTCATAGGGAGTGTATGGGATGTGGGTCGTTGTGAGATGCGGGACTCGCTAGCGGGAGTTAGGTCGGGCTGGGATTGTAGTTCTGGTGGGAGTTTTAGTAGATGGGGACAGGGTCTGGGTTTTCTGCTATGGTTTTTAGGCTGCTTGGGAACCATTTGTGTAAGATGAGGTTCCTTTCCTCAGTGATGTTTTTTAAGGTGTTGTACGTTTCGTTATCAAATTCTTCGATTTTTTCCCATATTTTTTTGGCTTGGTTGTGTACTTTAATATTCAAGGGTTTGGTTTTGGTGATTGTATGTATTTGTTCTGTAGTTAAGGTGTAGGGGTAGTGTTGGTTGGTTGCAAATCGGAGAGCCTTATTTTGGATTGTTTGCAGTTTCCTTAGTTGAGTGTGGCTGAAGGTGTGTGTAGGGATGGGTGGATATTCGAGGATGGGAAGAACAAGTGCTTTGACTAGGTGGGTTTTAATTTTTATTGGCATGTCTTTGAATCTGTATAATCGACTGAGTGCTCCAGTGGCTTTTTGTCTCCTGTCATTTGTGCTAGCGAGGTAGCCTGTTGAGTTGATCTTGAAACCTAGTATTTTCCCTTCCTCTTTAAATTCAATTAATTCGCCATTAATTATTAGTGGCTCCTTTCTTTTGTTTGCTAGTTGAATTACTGACAATTTATTAATGTTTGTTCGTATTTTCAACTGATTTTCATAATCGTTTATTTTCTCAGCTTCTTGTTTGGTTCTGGAATTCATAACGTTCCTTGATGGGCCTGGGTAGTTTACGATCTGGGTAATGTCGTCGGCATAACTGATATTTATGCCGTGTGTTGCTTGAGGGGTGTTACTTGTGAAGATGGTGAAAAGAGTTGGGGACAAGACACTTCCCTGGGGGACACCACAACCCAGGGCAAAGCTGGCACCAGTGTAATTATTTATCTTAATAATGGCTTTCCTATCATCTAAAAAATCCCATAGGATTTTCTCAGTTATTGTAGGGAGGTTAAGGTGGAGGAGTTTGTGTTTAAGACCGAGGTGCCACACCTTGTCGAAGGCTTTTGTGATGTCCCTGAGGACCACGTGACACTGACCCTTGTTGGCTTTGTTTATTGCAATATGTTCTGTTGCGACGGCGATAGCATGTGTGGTGCCTCTGTGGAATCGGAACCCGTATTGGTTTGTGTTGTATAAGTCATTGCTTTCTAGGTGTATTCTTAGTCTGTTGTTAATTATTCGTTCTAGGATTTTTCCAGGGACTTCGAATAGAGATATTGGTTTGTGGTTTTCTACTAGATGAGGATTTTTATTCTTTTTAGGGATTAACTTTATTGTTGCTTCTTTAAACTTGTCTGGGAAATATCCAGCTGAGATGGTTGCATTAAATATGTGTCTTAGAGTTTCTTTGGCTATGCTGGGGAGGTTGGATAGAATAGTTGTGTTGACTCCGGTTTCTCCTGGGCAGGTTTTTCTCATGTTTATTATGATGACAGTAATTTCTCCTTCCGTGATGGGGGAGGTAAAGATTGTGTCAGAATCTAGTCTGGCTGGGTCTGCTGGATGATATGGAGTGAGTCTGTCGTGGTTGTTGATTAGATATTCTCTTACGTTGTTTTCGTGTGTTTGGTCGTTTTGTTCTTCGTCCTGTTCTTGAAAAATGGATTCCCAGTGTGATCTGTGGGTGTTTTCTTTTTATGAGGGGGAGTGTTTTCTTTCTCCGTGGGGGTCAAGTATGTAGTGTGGGTCGGGGTTAGAGTAGCCTGAGAGAGTTTTTATTTTTCGCCAGAAGATGGTGGGGTCGTTGTATGAGTTGGCGGTGTTGGTAATGATGCTGGCCCAGTGTGTGTTATGTTCTGTCATTAAGGATGTGTGCAGCTGAGCTTGGAGCGCTTTGTATCGTGTGAAGTGTGCTCTTGTCCAGCCGTGTGTTTGGGAGTGTGATCTAAGTGCATTGTATTGTTGGATGAGAATCTGTGTGTCTCTGCTGTGTTTTGGATGTGTTATTGTTCTGTAAGAAGTTGTGGGGATGTTGTTATTGATCGCAGATTTGATTGAGGAGTACCAACTCTCGAGGGACTGATCTATGTCTTCTAGTGTGCCTTCTGCAGGGTTAGGGAAGTTTGTAAAAGCTGTACATAATTCTTGTTTGAAATCTTCCCAGTTGGCCAAGGAGAAATTGGGTCTGGGTGGAGTGGGGACAAGTATTGGGGCAGAGGAGATTGTAGCAATGATAGGGGTGTGGTCGCTGGTAGTGAGAGGCCCAGGGCAGAAGTAGATGTTGTGATGTGCATTCATGTTACTTAATGCTATGTCTGGGGTGGTGGTGGAGTTGTGGGAATAGTATATGGGGAAATGGGGTCCTATAAATCTTATTGTGGTGTCAGGGATTAGTCTGGCTAGTTGTCTCCCGACGATGTTCGAGTTCCTATTACCCAGGAGATGGTGTCTGGCGTTGAGATCTCCTATAAGATATACAGGAGTGTTCCTTCTGAATAGGTTTATGAAATCCGGGGTTGGGAGGTATGGTCGGCTAGGAGGGAGGTATGCTGTGGCAATGATGATTTTGCCCGTGTGTGTTTGGATTTCTGCAGTGTCCTTCCTCCTGAGTCTTATAAATAGAATTTGGAGAGATTCGTCCACTCCTGCTTCTTGGCGGGGGGCTGTTGTCCTACCGTTTCACAAGCCAGGTATTGCAGGTCACCATCTTGGTTTGCGTGGTAGGTTGCCTTTACTGATTATGGAATTTTTCCGTATTGGTGCCACCTTGTTTCCCTCATATCCTCAAGAGGAGGGAGTGCCTCAAACTAGTGTCCTTAGTGTCACCGTCTTTGCTAAAGTTCAGGAAGATTTTGTTGGCTCTGTTCCGGAGGGAGTGTCTGCCTCGCCGTATCCTCGCTATCCACATCCGTTTGGGTACAGGGTGAAGGCTGCCATGGGGGATGTGGATGTTCCAACCTTTTTTGTTTGTCCTGTGCGTGTACCAAGGATGGCTCCCTGGCTCCTCTCAGGGGTGCAACCGTGTGTTTACTTTCCTGAGAGAGGGGCCTTTCTTTCCTCACAAGCGGCTCTTTGCTATTTTTTTAGAACATGCTTCCTCTCACAGTGTCTCGATTCTCGTATGTACTGATGGATTGAAATCCCGTGAGGAGACAGGCTTGGGTGTTATATTTCCCGATTTCATTCGTGGTAGTAGTCTTCCCCCCATCGTATCTACTTTTATCGCAGAACTTACTGCTATTTTACTCGCAGTCAAATTGATATTTAGCTTCCCTCCTGTTTGTTATACAGTTTTTAGCGACTCTGCCGATCTCCATTTTGTGTTTTCCCGTCCAATCCTCTTTTGTTGTCTACAGTGTTTTAAAATGGCTGTGCTTGCTAGGGACTGCTTTGTGGTTTTGTACCATTGTGGGCAATGAGCATGCTGACGCTCTGGCAAAGGCTGCTGCCTCTCGCCCATCCTCACCTCTCCCCTGCCTCGCTCAGTGATATTCATCTAACCACTAGCTGTTTGCTCCCACTGGCAGAGTAGGTGGGATGCGGTGGGGGCCAACAAAATGTGTGATATTTGTGGGTAAACGGGCCCCTTCATTTGCCGAGGTCTGAATGCAGGTGGGAGACGGCTTTATGCTGGCTCCGAATGGGACATTCCTGGTTCTCTCATTGATTTTTAATGGAGGACTCTCCCCCTACTTTCTGTGTGGAATGCTTCGTCCCCCTGACTCTTCGGCTTTTGCTGATGGTGTCCACTGTTGGGGAATTGCGCCATCGTTACCTCTCTGAGCACCGGGCAGGAGAGGGATTGTAGTCTTCTGTTGGTACTTGGAGAGGATGCTTGTTGTGGTGGAGGGGGAAACCTTTGCTTGGTGTAGGCAGCTGCACTACCGTGTAAAATTTAGCATACAGTGGTTTTAGTGTTCTTAGTGTTTTAGTGTTTTTCTTGTTTTAATTATGAATTGTATTTTGTGTGTGTGTGTGTGTGTGTGTGTGTGTGTGTGTGTGTGTGTGTGTGTGTGTGTGTGTGTGTGTGTGTGTGTGTGTGTGTGTGTGTGTGTGTGTATTTCATCTTTTCGAGTGCTTTTATTCTCGTTGTCGTCCGGCGGCATATGACCCTGGTTGTTGTATCGCCAGATTTTATTGTATATACTTATTCAGTTCAATTTACCCTACCCTACTCTTCTCAACCCTACACTAGCCTACCTCAGCCTACCCTACCCTACCCTGCCATTGCCGACCCAACTCTACCCTACTTTAACTTACCCTCCCCTGTACAGCCCTTTCACCACTACATTACTTTTCCTGTTTTCTTCTCTCTACCTTCGGATGATTTTCTTCACCGCTACAGTAGAGAGAAATTTCGAACTGGAAGGGTTAAATACTGCCATCATCAACCCCATCTCTATCAGGGGATCTCCTAAGCTGAATAAAATCATGCGGTCAGCTAGGACAATGTAAATAAGTTGTTCTCGGCTTGAAAGATTAAATGATTCTGTCCCGTCATCCTAAGAGGGTTTTCTGAAGCTGTAGGATATCGTCAGAAGCTAGCAAAGAGTAAAAGTGACATCCGCAAACCGAGAGCTCTGCGTCCAGCGCTCCGCGGTTCAAGTCCCAGAGGTGGACAGATGTTTTGACGTGTAGACGTTACCAGGGCGTAGCTTGGTGGCCTACCCTTTAATATTCTGGATTAATGGTGGTCTAGCCTCGTGCCCCTGCGCTCCACCTCAAAAAAAATAAAATAAAAAGGAAAGCCAAGGGTCATGAATGAACTAAAGGACTGAACCAAGCGGAGAAGAACAAAAATCGTAGAGAAGATCGCCCCAAATTTGATGAGACAGTGTAGTATAACTGAGTGAAATAGGCGTTGGATATGACGGAACTAAACGGCAGTTATACCCACCTCTCTTCTGTACCCTACACTACCCTGATTCAGCCTACCCTACCCAGTCCACCACCACCCAGCCCTATCTTACCCTGTCATAACCTATCCTACCCTCCCAAACGCAACCATAACCTACCCATGCTTACCCTCGCCTGCCCTAATCGACCCACCTCTATTCAACCCTGCCATAACCGACCCATCCCTACCCTACCTCGGCATAATCAGCCCAATCTAACCTCACCCTGTCAAAACCGACCCGATCCTACCCCACCCTGCCAAAACCAACCCTGTCCTACTCCACCCTGTCAAACCCGACCAACCCTTCCCCACCCTGCCAAAACTGACCCAATCCTACCCCACCCTGCCAAAACCGACCCAGTCCTACCCCACCCTGCCAAAACCGGCCCAATCCTACGCCGTCCTGCCAAAACTAACCCAACCTTACCCCACCCGGCCATAACCGACCCAACGCTACCCCACCCTGCCACAACCGTCCCATCCCTACCCTACCTTAACCAAACCAGTCTTATCTAACTCATTGTCCACATTAACATTTTTTTCCATATTCATCTTTCTTCCTCCAGACGATTTTCTTCAACTCTGGAGAGAAATTTCGTACTGGAGGGGTTAGATAGAGTCACCATCAACCCCTTCACTACGAGGGGATCTCCTAAGCTGAATAAAATCGTCCGGTTACCTAGAACAAAGTAACTAAGTCATTCTCTGTCTGAAGGGGTTATTGTGTCTGTCCCATCATCCCGAGAGGGTTTCTTTAAACTCCAGGAAATCGTCTAAAGATAGCAAAGTGTAAACCTGACGTCAGTACTTGGTCTAGGCGCCACATATCGAGTCCCGGAGGTGAACAAAGGTTTTTATATCATATAGACGTTTTATATTTTATATTTTGCAACTTTCAGAGGCATTTACTCAGCTTTAGGAGTCTTATGGATAGGCTTAATCAAACGTATCGAACCTCCCATGTTAGAAAAAATAGCTTACAGAAATGCGTCTCGTACTGAAGATGCGGAATGGACAGATCGAGTGACTAAGATATTGAATTATGTATATGACTGGTTTTGTTATTTTTATTATTATTATTATTATTATTATTATTTCAGGCAAATGTCCCAGGCTTCTAGACTGGCTGACTAGCGAATATTATTAAGTCTCCCGTGGCTCCGTGCTCCTTCCACTCAAGAGCCTGCACTTCACGCATTCCACGCACAAGATGGCGTCACCGCTGCATTCCTGCGAAGACGAGAGGTCAAGAGGACGACACTTGCTTTTTGTTTGTTTGTTTACTGTAATTGCTTAAAGTTGTGATCCCTCCAACTTGAATGCTCAGTTGTAACTATAGATAACTAGAATACGATGCTAGTCACGAAGAAGGGCTATGAAAAGATACAGAGCTCGTAGTATTGGCTGGATGAATCACTCTTGCGTGATAATCAAAGACGGTGAATAAAACCCACACTTGTAGACGAAGAATATAGTTACCAAACAGTTTCGGTGGACACTGCCACCATCTTCAGTGGTCAAGATAGTGAGAGGGAGTGACGTACTGACCATACAAGGGTTCCTTTTTATGCGTATGTGTGTGGAAGAGTGGGGTAAAGGTGAGGTGGGGTGGGGTAGATTGTAAGCGGGGATTAACCCAAGGGGGATTTTGGGGGGGACATTACCGGACAGGTCAGGTGTAATTCCTATCTGACCTTACCTGTGTCGTAGCAGGAAGGGAACATGTCCCTTCCTGCTACGAAACAGGTAAGGTCAGATAGGAATTACACCTGACCTGTCCGGTAATGTCCCCCCCAAAATCCCCCTTGGGTTAATCCCCGCTTACAATCTACCCCACCCCACCTCACCTTTACCCCACCCTTCCACACACACACAGGCATAAAAAGGAACCCTTGTATAGACAGTATGTCACTCCCTCTCACTATCTTGACCACTGAAGATGGTGGCAGTGTCCACCGAAACTGTTTGGTAATTATATTCTTCGTCTACAAGTGTTGGTTTTATTCACCGGCTCGTAGTATTTTTTTCTTTTAACTAAGATACATGAAATAAGCTGCAAAAATACGAAAATACGAGCTTACTTAATGTAAATGAATTATAGTACGTTCAGGATGGAGGGAAGGCATTTTGTATTTTGTTTGTGATGTTATAGTGCAGTGGTTCCCAACCTTTTTGGTCCTGTGGCCCCCCGAGAAAATTATGAGAAGCTCCATGGCCCCTATATAACTCAGATCGTATATTTATATATTTTTAATATTTGATATTGTGCAGAAAACGGTAATTACCCCAATATACTTAAGGCTAAACTAGCACAGTAAGGTATATTTCATACTTGATTTCTGTCAGGTTTTACCCAGACCAAATAACTTATTATATCTTATATTACCAATAAGGCCCATGGCCCCCCAGTCGATGTCCCATGGCCCCCTTGGGGGCCATGGCTCCCAGGTTGGGAACCGCTGTTATAGTGTCTCTCAGGATCCTGTCTCGGCTGAACCAAATTGTCTGGCGTCAGCTGGAACATGATGCTAGAGTTATGTCGGTCGTGAGGGGGTTAATGGTGACGGTATTGACACTGTCAGGCTCCTATGACTCACTCAGTCGAATAAAATCGTCTGAGTCAGCTGAAATGGGGTACTAGAGTTGTCCCAAGCACCAGAGAGTTAAGAATCTTATCCCCCTGAGTGATGCTTGTCCCGAGCATCACTCAGGGGGTTAAGATTAACCCCCTGAGTGATGCTCGGGGGGTTAAGATTCTTAATCCTCTGGTGCTTGGGACAACTCTAGTATTCCATTCCAGCTGACAGACGATTTTGTTCGGCTGAGTGAGTCATAGGAGCCTGACAGTTACTACACTCACCATTAACCCCCGCATGACCGGCATAACTCTAGTATATCATGTTCCAGCTGACGCCAGACAATTTGGTTCAGCCGAGTGGGTCTGGGGCCTGGGGGGCACTAAATGAAAATATCCAAAAAATATTAAAGGGGGGGGCTATATCAATTTTGCCACGGGAGGTATACCAAAATTGGACTTTTTAATAAAACCCCCTCCTCTCTCACTCCCTGTGTTTTGTATATACCCATCTCTGTCTGCCTGTGGTGTGTCTGTCCCACCCTCTGTGTGTGTGTGTGGTGTGTCTACTGTGTGAAGGTGGCTGTGTACGTGTCTTGTGTGTGTGTGTGGTGTGTCTACTGTGTGAAGGTGGCTGTGTACGTGTCTTGTGTGTGTGTGTGGTGTGTCTACTGTGTGAAGGTGGCTGTGTACGTGTCTTGTGTGTGTGTGTAAGTCTTGATGTGTGTAGTGTGTGTAAGTGTAAGTGTCTTTTGGTGTGTGTGAGCTGAAGTGTAAGTCCATATGGGGGCCTTGTGGTTTTAAGGAAAGCCTGCTACGCAAACTTCCCTCAGCCACATTTTAAAGAAACCTCTATCACACCGGGACTTGAACCCGGGTCTTTCTGATTACCAGGCCAGTACCATGCTGACCCTGCTGCCGCGGCCCCACAAGGTTAGCGGCTAAAACTTCTACTGTATTTTATTTCTTTACATGTTTACAAAAAATTGGAAATTGAACAACATGCATAGACTAAACTAAATTGTCATGTACCTATTAATGTCTCTTTAGGAGGAGATATTTCGAAATTTCCTGAGCTACTTGGAATACCTAAGCCTGCAGTTTAATGCTAATCATGAACAAGTGCTATGGAAAGAATATAGAGCAGTTGCTACTTATATAAAGGGAGAAAGTAAAAACTGCAACTTAGACTGCTATCCAACGGCAGGACTTAAACGATTAACCATATATTACATAAACTTAACACACTGAGTGACACAGAAACTAAACATATGATACAAATTCTTTAATGAAACTTATAATGAGAGTACAAATGACAAAATATACACTGCACAGGAAGACAGTACAGTACTTATTGGTCATACCTTCTGTCAGCACTCTGAGAATGAAAGCTTATCTGTTGTACCGATTTATAAACGGAAGAGATGAATCGCTAAATTTGATCCACAGTAAAAAAAAAAAAAAAAAAAATAATAATAATAATAATAATAATAATAATGAATACATAAAACAATAAAGACAGACCATATAGACTACATGTCCACCCTAAACTGACAAAAACCTGGCATCTCTCCACCTTGAATGCTGAGCTGTTTCTAGAGATAAAGACTAGATTATCATGCAAATCACAATGAAGATCTATGGGGAGGATGCAAAACCATAATACTGTCTTATTCTGCCACTTAGACACAGGAACTAAGCAGCAGAAGGACTAAAATTTGTCAAGGTGAGCCAACTACAATGACACAGATGAAGTCTGAGATTATATAATGTGTAATCATGAACTGATTGCATCATTCAGTAAAGATTACAAAAGGAAAAGCTATCAAATCTGAAAGTGTAAATACTACACAAGATATGATTAACCTTGTACATCCATATTTTGAGATGTGCTTCCTATATCATAGCCTACACACAAATTCATCCCCCTCAACAGCAATGGTATATTCCTGCTGTCTCCTGACTTCCAATCAACTTATGAAACCTCTCTCCTAATTACAGTACAGTAATATGTTAGTGAAGGCTGCTAGTAATTACCTTCAGTATGATAATTCTTATTTAAAGGTAGCAGCAATGGTTAATGAAGGATGTAAGGTATGCAGTCCTTCCAGTTCAATATACTATATCTCCAATCAGGCTTTATCCAGTGTCTCTCCTACACATGTTAAAGAATGTCATATGGGACTCTAAGTTTGAAAAGTCTCTCCTATGCTGATTAACATAGTTTAAAGGTAACAAGAATGGCTTAATGAAGCCTGTCCCTAACCCCTTCAGTCCAAAAGCTCTGCTATCAACCTTTAATTACTTTCCTACTGAACAGGTTCCTGAAGGTTGTAATGTGACCCTTCCAGTTTGAAAAGTCTTACCCAAGCTGAATAACAGTCTTAAATTAGCAAGAATAAAGGCTAATCATTGCAGCAGTTTGTGCCCTGTAATCCAAAAGATGTAGTTATATTCTCATTTTACTATCTATTTCTACCACCAGACCATCATATCTAACTTGAGACAGACATATAGTACTGTATTAAAGGGATTAATGGAGGAAGAACAGGATTGAAGAGTATTGTATCGGTGCTGTAATAAGAAGGGGTAGATTGAATGATGGGGCATGCTGAAAGGATGGAGGATAGCAACTGGACACAGAAAATGGCTTGGAACAAGGTCATAGAGTGTGACATCAGGGATAGGAGGCTGATCACAGAGGTTGCCAGAGGACTAATTCCAACCAGCTAGGACCAATGGACCACATAGCTCTGAAGGGCAAGGAGAGACCTCGTATACGCTACCCTGGTGGGGGCTCGAACTGTCAACTTTATGGTTGTGAAGAGCAAGCGCTACAACTGAGCTACTGCAATCGAGCAGCATGGAAAGTCGCCGTTAGGTGACCAAAGCCAATGCATGCAAGCATGTTGGAACCTTCATAAATGATACGATATAACCCCTCCAGTTCAAAGTCTCTCCCACGCTGAATATCATCTGAAGGAAGCATGAATAAAATCAGTTCATCTTTCAAGTGTGTGGTTAAAACTGAAATCCCATACCATAATGCAACAGTGACGTCACACTTCAAATTAAACATTTACTTATTAAATTTTAAGAAGAAAATTTCGTGAATATATTATCAGTCTTTTAAAAATTAATTTTCGTGCAAACTGAATAGAGAGGTAAGTAAAGTGTTTCTTGTTAAATTAAAGATAACCCCATGAATCAGTGGCATCATCATCTCTCTCTCTGAAATTCCATACAGAGTACCAGAGTAGGATCACTATTTACTGTCCTCCCGATATATCTCTACAGTTTTACAAGGGGATTTAAAAATAGACGGCCTGGTGGTGGTGGCAGGGGATAAAATTTTTGCGATACCAGTCTCTAATCTGCTGCCATTCCCTATAGAATCTGAGCATAATAGACGAGAAATTAGCCCAGGTTGATGCAGCAATTCTTAACTCAAAATTGCCCCAAGAACAACTTTCTGAAGTTTGTCAAACATTTCATGCAACACCCTGTATGGGAAACTTGGATGAAATATTGGTGATATAATTCCCTAACTGTGTGCCATTCCCAACAGAATCTGAGCAGTCTAATGAGTCCACGCTTTGAAGGTTGGGTTGAAACAGGGATGTGTCATGTCTCCATGGTTGTTCAATCTGTATATGGATGGGGTAATAAAAGAGGTACAAGGTAGGGTAGTGGATGTTGGAGTGGCCCTGGTGAGAGAGGGTAGTGTTTGGAAACTCCCTGTACTGTTGTTTGCAAATTATACTGTGTTGTTGAGTGAAGACGAAGGAGAGCTGCAAGGCTTGGTGGGTGAGTTTGGGAGAGTGTGTAAGAAACGGAATCTAAAGGTGAATGTAGGGAAGAGTAAAGTGATGGTCTTTGAGACTCAGAGGTGAAGTCAGTGAATGTACAGCGAGGTTGGATGGTGAGGAATTGGAAAATGTGAGTACGTTTAAGTACTTGGGTAGTGTGATGAGTAAGGATGGAGGTTTGGAGGGTGAGGTGCTTGAAAGGGTACAGCAGGGAAGAAAGGTTGCTGGTTCTTTGAAAGCAGTGATAAGAAACAGGGAAGTGAGCATGGAAGTGAAAAAGTTACTACATGACAGTATTGTGATACCAACTCTAACGTATGCAAGTGAAGCTTGGACGTTGTTGGAAGGACACAAGTCAAGAGTGAGAGCAGTGGAAATGAGTTATTTAAAAGGAGCCTGTGGAGTCACATGGAGAGACAGGCTGACGAATGAGGATATAAAGGAGCGTTGTGGTGTGGATGTGGATGTGATAGGAAGCGTTAGGAGAACACACTGAGGTGGTTTGGTCATGTGGAGAGGATGGAGGGTGAAAGACTGACGAAAAGAATGTATGTGAGTGAGGTGGAGGGGGGAAGAGGGAGGGGAAGGCCGAGGATGAGATGGAGGGATGGGGTGGAGAGGTATCTGAGTGAGGGGGGTGTGAGTTGGGAGCAGGACAGTGAAATGGCGGGGGACGGCGACTTGGAGGCGATTTGTTTGTGGCCACCCCAAACGGGATTGAGGCGTCTGGCAATAGATAGAGATAGATAGAAGATTAAATAACTAAAGCTAACACTGATTTGAACTAATACACATCTGGTCCACAGGTCGTGCTGGAGTCTGCTGCCTTGTTGCTGCTTCCTTGCCATACTGGTCATACCCTGCTGAAGTTTGGTCTGCCCTGCCGTGAGAAGCCTGACGGTGGTGTGGTGTCTTCCCCTACTCTGAGATGCCTGGTGGTGGTGGTGGTGGTGGTGGTGGTGGTGGTGGCGGCGGCGGTGGCGGCGGCGGCGGCGGCAGGGTGTCGTGTCTTCCCCAGCCGTGAGATTACTTGCTGCTACTGCTGGTGATCTGCTCTGACCTGCCGAGAGAAGCCTGGTGGTGATGGTGTGATCTGCCTTGCAAGTCCAGGATGTTCTGTGGACAAATTCTACTTTTGAATGCATATATTATATTGCTGTCTCTGTTAATGTATTTTGTACTGAAGTATTAATAATGAAAACTTAAATTTTCTGTCTTGTTTCATTACCTTTTTAACTGTGGCTTTGACTTAATATAGGTGCTAAGTATATTGCGCTCTGCAGTCTTGTGTGTTGTGGGGACGGCTTTTGTGATGAGCTAAGACATTCTGATCGCTTCACCAAATTACTGCTCAGCCGTGTGATCAGTGGACATGAAAGATTATACAATACAATGATATACAGCTAAGCATAAAAAAGGTTATGGGAATTCTCCACCATGCAACCAATGGACCTAAATTAAAGCCTATATTATAAAGCTAAGCCTGAAGAGGGTTGTGGGAAGTAGATAATGATGCAGGGTAGACACTGGTAATGATCACTAAGCCGTGCCCGCAACACACAAGAACTGGGTGGCGTAATATATGGACCACCTTGTATAATGAGAGGCCGTAAGTGTGTGCTGACCCACAAACTTGCCATCAATGCCCCGTCATAACTATTACTGTGTCTTGTAGGAAGCACAAAGAAAACAGGCCACAGAATACCTCCTTGTCTCTCGTTCCTCCTACACAAACATACACGCCTTTCACTTTAATTTGACACAGAGTTTCATTTAAAGTATATGAGAATGTCACGCAGATCAGTAGCAGAAACAGACAATACTACAGCCCAACATCCTTTCCACGGCACTCATTCGTGACTACCATCAAATTCTAGTGATAACTATCGCTACTACTCGGCAAACCGTATGGAAACTATAAGCTATCTGTCTATCCATCTATCTATAGCCAGACGACTTAATCCCGTAAGAGGTGGCCACAAACAAGTCGCCTCTATGCCACCCTGTCCCCCGTCATTATGCATCACTCCCCCTAATTCACACCCTCTCTCATATACATCCCAACTCCATCCTCCACTCATAAGTAATACATTAAAACAACCGTGAATTACTGCCGCACAAGCTGAGCCGTAAACATATCCAACACAAACACGAAGGAGCTTTAAAGAACAGAAAACAATACCTTGATAGCAGAGGACACTAAGACCACAAGTACTGACAGCCTACACCAAGAAAGAAACATAACTAATTTCAGTCAGAGACCAAGTGAATATGAGAGGCACACAGTTCATCACTTCAGCTCAAGATCCGTCCCACCTTTGTAACCTTATGTTGCATCATCCTCTCCACAAACAAAATCGAACAACCGCCCAACACTACACAGAGTATCTTTGCAACATATCCCCTCCTCCACCCGACTCTACACTTCCCAGACACATTCACAAACTCACAAACACCCCAGCCAGCCAAAACTTTCTGCCAAACAAATACATAAATACACAGACACCCCAGCCAGCCAAAACTTTCTATACCAAACACATACATAAACACACAGACACCCCAGCCAGCCAAAACTTTCTATACCAAACACATACATAAACACACAGACACCCCGGCCAGCCAAAACTTTCTATACCAAACACATACATAAACACAGACACCCCAGCCAGCCAAAACTTTCTACCAAACAGCATCCTTCATGTTATTTTGTAAGAGCTTCGGGCACACAAAGTTACAAGGCCACAGGGAACGAACTGCATACCGAGGGTGTAATACTACGGCGGCTTAGGGGGGGTTATACCACTTTTCTTCAGTGATTTATTGTTCAACCGAGCGAGCGTAGACAGCAAGCAAGCAAACATGAAGGAGAGAATTTTACAAAGCCTTTGCCAAATTCGGAACACGAGTGACCGTGTGAAGGATTAAGAGGGCCCCTCGGGATTCTGGACCTTCCTCCTTCCCTCTTCAGTTTTCTTTCCTCTACACACACACACACACACACACACACACACACACACACACGACGCTTAAATAATAAAACAATGTGTAGCCTCTATTTATGTCAGTGTCCTGATATCGGTCCATATGAGGAGGGATGGAGGATGGAAGTGGCCCGGGTCGGAATGTGGGGAGGGGTTGGGTAAGGAAGCAATGAAATAGCCATGAAAGATGAAGAAAAATTATTTTATTTTATTTTATTGTTTTATTACTATTCTTTATGAAAAAATATAAACTGATTTACAATAGTATTACTGATCGAAGGATCAACAGTAGCATTTTCTTTATAAATATTCATTATATTCTAAAATTTACATTGAAAATACAATCTCTCTCTCTCTCTCTCTCTCTCTCTCTCTCTCTCTCTCTCTCTCTCTCTCTCTCTCTCTCTCTCTCTCTCTCTCTCTCTCTCTCTGTCACTCGATATTCATGTCTCCCTCATCTAAATCTTCCCCCTCCCCCCCTCCCCACCAAGGGCACAGCGTGGGAGCGGTGTGGTGGCGGTTGGTGGTTGGGGTCCCAGGGGAGGGGGTAAGGTTTGGTGTTGACCTGCTAATCCTAACCCTTCCCCCATAATCTAGGGACTCCGGTCGCCGCAGCCTCCCTCTCCCGCACCCACACTCTGTAGCCTCACACTTGTATTTACAATGCGTTTTTCCTGGATGTATATGTAGATCACTATGTATAAGTTTTATGTGTGTACAAATGTATTACTGTTTGTGACCTCTGTTTCCTATTCCATTCACCGATCTTGTGTACGTGAATATGTATATACATATAAGAACATAAGAAGAGAGGATAACTGCAGTAGGCCGGTTGGCCCTTGCTAGGCAGCTCCTAGAAGAGTAACTGAACTACTAGAATGAGATAAGGATAGCAAAGAAGAAGGCTCTCCCCCGCCCTCCAAACCCTCCAGCCGAAGCCGGCAGGAAAAAGTCAGAAAGAACACCACGCCGTATAGAAAAACTGGCGTGGACATTTTACAGGAAAGTGTGAAAGGAGAATAGAGACTATCATAGTGTAACCTGAATGTTCAAACAAATTCCATGTAACTACATACAACAGCACTCTTTATACTCACTGTACAGTTTAATACATGTATTACTGTATATAAGATTACTAATTAGTCCGCTTTAAAATCATTGACCAATCACACGTACAGTATATTGTAATCTAATATAATACATTAATAGGCTCGGGAAGATGACTACCTAAGTATCATCTTCCTTTTGAGATATTGTACAACTACTATTTTTATATGTACAGTATTGTGTATCTCAATAAATGTATCAAATTCAATTCCTCTTCCCTAGGCTACTCGGCTATCACTATGAAAACACACACACACACACACACACACACACACACACACACACACACACACACACACACACACACACACACACACACACGACGCTTAAGTAATAAAACAATGTGAAGTCTCTATTTATCTATCAGTGCCCAGCAGGGGCGCACCAAGGAATTTTCTAAGGGGGGGTCCCCATTTGCCAGTTTCCTGAAGTTTACATATAAGTTTTATAGTTCTAAGTTGTATATATATATATATATATATATATATATATATATATATATATATATATATATATATATATATATATATATATATATATATTCTGATAGAATGATAGATTTCTTGGTAGGTCGTCAGTTATTTAAAAAAACGTGTTTGTGTGTTTGTGTGTGTGTGGGGGGGGGCAAAAAGCTAGGTGAAGAGAGGGGATGGGGATGGATAGGAAGGCAGGAAGGATGATGTTTTGAGTTCAGGGGGGGTAGGTCTGCATGCTAGAGAGAGAGAGAGAGAGAGAGAGAGAGGTGAGGAGTGACCACTTGTCCCCTGGGAATGACCAGTCCCCCCCCCAAGGCCTTCTAAAATTAGAAGGCCTCGTCGGTGGGGGGGACGGTAAGCGTGACGTGGTCTAGGTAGTGTTGGGTCAGCTATGGTCGGGAGAGGTCACGCTGTGTGTTCAGTGACAATAAGGACAGAAAAACATTGTATTATATATTGATATTTACATTATTTGTATGTTTTATTAAGGTAATAATGCCTTACAAGTGTAGTGTTCCCAGATGTAAGGGAAATTATAAAAAATGGACCAAAAGTGTAGTTTCCTTCCCGCAAGATAAAGAACTTGCCTCCACGTGGCTACGTGACATTAAGCGCGACCAGTTCACTCCAAATCGCAACAGCAGGGTAAGTACAACATTATTTTCTGTTCATTATTATCAGAAAAGTGTAGAGAGTACAGTGAGAAGCTTTAAGTCATCGTAATTGTACTGAACATAAGAAAAATGAGGCCTTAGCCATGTTAGGGTGTAGGACCAAAGCCAATACACAGACGTGGCTGGAGCTGGATAAGAGAGGAAAATATAACCCTTAATTTTTCCTACGTATCTCCACAGCTTTCCTCTATAAAGAAACGGAATCGAATTCAAACGAAATCTGCAACAATATAACAGCCCCAATATACCACCATTATAACAGCCCCAATATACCACCATTATAACAGCCCCAATATACCACCATTATAACAGCCCCAATATACCACCATTATAACAGCCCCAATATACCACCATTATAACAGCCCCAATATACCACCAGTATAACAGCCCCAGTATAACACCCCCAATATACCACCAGTATAACAGCCCCAATATACCACCAGTATAACAGCCCCAATATACCACCAGTATAACAGCCCCAGTATAACACCCCCAATATACCACCAGTATAACAGCCCCAATATACCACCAGTATAACAGCCCCAATATACTACCAACATAACATCGCAATATAACAGCCCCAATATATGTAAATAATGCTGTAATTTATACCAGATCTCAGATGTCACTATGTAAGTTCTTTAGTAGTAACTGTTCTTTTACCATTATAATTTGTGTGACTATGGAAAGAGCATTTTGAGACAGTTCTTAATAGACCAATACCACCAGAAGAGGATATACCGTCTGCTCAGGAAGATTTAAATATAGAAACAGGAGAGTTGAGGCTTGCAGAAGTGGAGAAAGCAGTAAAACAGTTAAAGAATAATAAGGCACCAGGGGAGGATGGTTTATTTCCGGAAATGTTTAAAGTGGAGGGGGATAGATTAATAATGATCTTGACCAAGCTATTCAATAAGATATGGGTAACGGGGTTACTACCATCAGTTTGGAAGAATGGTGTAATTGTTAAAGTTCCGAAGAAGGGAGACCTGAGTGAATGTGGTAATTGGAGGGGAATCTCCTTGTCACCGATAGCTTTGAAAGTTTTCAGTAGAGTGTTGTTAAATAGGTTGGAGCCGGTGGTTGAGGGTATTCTGAGGGATGAACAGGCTGGTTTTAGAAAGGGACGTGGTTGCAATGATCAGATCTTTATAGTTAGGCATTTGATGCAGCAAGTTAGTGAAATGAGAGTACCGTTAAGTCTTTGTTTTGTTGATTTTGAAAAGGCTTTTGATAGTGTTTCGAGAGAGACTATGGGGAAGATCATGAGACATTATGGAATACCAGAGGAGTTTGTGAGGGTCATTATGAACATGCATGAGGACACATTTTGTAAAGTGATGGTTGATGGTTGTCTGAGTGATTCGTTTGAAGTCAAGTCCGGAGTAATTCAAGGTGGTGTTCTATCGCCTTTACTATTTATATTGGTCATTGATTACATTATGAAACGCGTTGGAACAGAAACCGGTGCAGGTATACTTTGGGGAGAGAACAGGAAACTTTTGGATTTAGATTATGCAGATGATATAGTTTTGATTTGTGATGGGCCAGAAGAGATGCAGAGAGTGTTGGACTGTTTTATGAGTGACGGTCGCAAGGTGGGTTTGGTTATTAATTGTGGAAAAACTGAAATAATCAATATGAATATGGAAAATGTGCAGGAATGTGTAATTGGAGGTATATATGGTTGTAAAGCAAGCTGATAGGTTTAAATATTTAGGTACTTATTTAGCCAAGGATGGTTCTTTGAACTTTGAATTCGAGGAAAGGTTAAAGAAGGCTGATCAGGCAATGGGAATGCTTAAAAATATTTGGATTAATAACAATTTTTCTGTGCATACAAAAATCAAACTTTATAAGGTAATGGTTAGGAGTATCTTAATTTATGGACACGAGTCTTGGTACAGCACAGTGACTATGGAAATTAAATTCTTGGTGTTTGAAAACAAAGCACTTAGAAGAATATTAGGAGTTAAGTGGTGGGAAAGGATACCAAATAGTAGAATTAGAGAAATAACGGGAGTGCAGCCGGTCGATGAATATGTTAGGTTCTCACGATGGAAGTGGCTAGGACATGTGTATAGGAGACAGGGAATAGTACGAGGTACACCAGGGTGGGTGGGACTTGGTAGGAGAGGTAGAGGAAGGCCAAAAGAGACGTGGGTGAGGACAATGAGACGAGAAGCTGGAGATGAGTGTTGGGGAGATCTTGAGGAGTTAGCACAAGATAGGATGTGGTGGTGTGAGTTCATCGAGGCCCTATGCATCCCCGAGGGTGCCACAGGAAATGATTGATATATATATATATATATATATATATATATATATATATATATATATATATATATATATATATATACTGTATATATGTAAATAATGCTGTAATTTATACTAGATCTCAGATGTCACTATATAAATTTCTTCAGTAGTAACTTCTTTTACCATTATAATGTGTGTGTGTGTGTGTGTGTGTGTGTGTGTGTGTGTGTAAATACGTATGTGATTTATATATATACACACACACACACACAACAAAGAGTTAGTGAGGCAGAACCTTGACCGCTGCCTGACCACGCACCTTGCCCCTGACCTACGCGGCTGACGTCACAAGAGGATTGGAGAGGCCTTCTAATTTTAGAAGACCTTGCCCCCTCTCTCTCTCTCCCTCTCTCTCTCTCTCTCTCTCTCTCTCTCTCTCTCTCTCTCTCTCTCTCTCTCTCTCTCAAGGTTCTGTAGTATTGAATAATAATGTCAATGCAAAGTATAACTTAACTGTGATATAAGTATTATAAAATAAATAAAACATTGGAATATATTTATTGAGAACAACTACAAGAAGTCCCCTCGAGACGTCAGCATGTGGAACTGTCATTAATTCCCTGTGGGCCAATTAACGTTCACCTTCATACATGTCTACACTCTTCTGCCACAATATTCGCCATAGATTCGACAATATTTCTCCTCATCTTTACTTTCCAATACAAAGCATACCATTAGTCATGATAATGATTGCACACACACACACACACACACACACACACACACACACACACACACACACACACACACACACGAGAGAGAGAGAGAGAGAGAGAGAGAGAGAGAGAGAGGGTAGATGGGGGAGGGAGGAGGGAGACAAGAAAGGACGGAAGCAGAGGTTTGGAGAGAGAGTCAGTCAGGAGGTGCTGTGACCTGAGATGCCAACTTACAAATTCTTGATGACAGGCGAATCAAGCTCAAAAAAAAAAAATAATAATAATAAAATAAAATAAAAGGAATAATATGCTATTAAATCTAAATATACAACGAATAACTGGTCCAATATTTTTCGTTTATTTTTAGCGCTTTGTAACTCAAAAAAAAAAGTTGCATCCAAAAACAGGAACCACAGTTCATATTGACCTGTGAGCATTGCGGGTCACTTATACCCATTCAGTCATTGTGTGTGTGTGTGTGTGTGTGTGTGTGTGTGTGTGTGTGTGTGTGTGTGTGTGTGTGTGTGTGTGTGTGTGTGTGTGTGTGTGTGTGTGTGTGTGTGTGTGTGTGTGTGTGTGTGTGTGCCTCATGCCTTCAGGCCTTGTCCCTGGCCAGCCTGTATTCCCACAGGTCGTTAAATCAGATGCCTTCGGCCTTTGACAGTGACTCTGGAGTAAAATAGACGATATTCTACATTCGTTTTTCCTGAGACAGACTATATATGACATGGTATAATAGGTTGGCAGAGAAATGCGCCAAGACTGCGTTGTCTAGGAAACTATTAAAGCTACAACAGATCTATGGACATCATTAGAAACCTAGTAAAAAAATAACAGGAGTTACTTGAGGGACTTTTCTCAAAATTTGCCGAGCCAGTTCTGATCAAAGGAAAATAAAAGTACCAAACTGAGCACCAGAACCGAGTTATTCTAGAAGTTAAAAGCTACTGCAGATCTGTTCAGACAGCTGGAAAGCTTATGAAGAAGCAATTGGTACAGTCATGGACAAAGAAACCTGGACACTCCCGGCTGAGCTGATAGTTTCTTTTTCCTTTTCAATTTTTCCACTAAATCTTCGTCCATATGAACCGTACCCCCCCATCCCCTTCCTTCCCTCACCTCCTCTCCGTCCTACCCATATGACCCGGGAAGGCTGGCCATTCCCAGGGGACAAGTAGACACTTCTCACCTCTCTCTCTCTCTCTCTCTTTCTCTCTCTCTTTCAACCCCTGATTATATATATATATATATATATATATATATATATATATATATATATATATGTGTGTGTGTGTGTGTGTGTGTGTGTGCAATTATTATCATGACTTTCATGACTATTGGCATGATCTGAATCGCAAAGTAAAGATGAGGAGAAATATAGTGGAGTCTTTGGCGAAAATGGTGGCATCTCTCTCTCTCTCTCTCAAACTAAACACTTGCTTCCATCCTTTCTTCTCCCCCTCCTTCCTCCCCCATCTACCATCTCTCTGTCTCTGTCTGTCTTATATATATATATATATATATATATATATATATATGTGTGTGTGTGTGTGTGTGTGTGTGTGTGTGTGTGTGTGTAATTATCATAACAAATGGCATGCTCTGAATTGGAAAGTAAAGATGAGGAGAATTGGCGAAAATTGTGACAGAAGGGAGTAGGCAAGTATGAAGGTGGACGTTAATTGGCCCGCAGGGAAATAATGACAGTTCCATATGCTGACGTCTCGAGAGGATTTCCTGCAGTTGTTCCCTCTAAATATGTTCCAGTGTTTTAATCTGTAATGCTTATATCACAGTAAAGGCATGGTTTGAACTGACAATATTATTCACTGCAACAGATTATTGAGAGAGAGAGAGAGAGAGAGGGACAAGTGGTCACTCCTCACTTATCTCTCTCTCTATCTATCTCTATCTCTCTCGTATGCAGATCCAAAATCAGGAGGAGATGCCTCTCATGGGCCAACCAGCCTACTGCAGTTGTTTTCTTTAAATATATTCCTAAGTTTTATTTTATAATACTTATATCACAATAATAAAGGCATACTTTGCACTGACATTACTATTCACTCCTACAGAATCTTGAAAAACAGAGAGAGAGAGAGAGAGAGAGAGAGAGAGAGAGAGAGAGAGAGAGAGAGAGAGCGAGCAGCTGCGTATACGAAGAATGAAGACGAGCTTCTCGTGTGTGTGTGTGTGTGTGTGTGTGTGTGTGTGTGTGTGTGTGTGTGTGTGTGTGTGTGTGTGTGTGTGTGTGTGTGTGTGTGTGTGTGTGTGTGTGTGTGTGTGTGTGTGTGTGTGTGTGTGTGTGTGTGTGTGTGTGTGTGTGTTAGCAGAGTAGCCGTAGGGAAGAGGGAGGGATGGGTTGTGATCGGAAAAATGTAGGGAGTTGCTTGTGTCAAGGATGCACACACACACACACACACACACACACACACACACACACACACACACACACACACACACACACACACGGTTCAAGGTCGGCGGATTAGCGAACTGGTGTGTATGGGGGCAGGGAAGGGGGGATGGGGAGGGCAGCCTGGCAGATGCTATGAAGAGAGGGTAAACGGGATGGGGGGTGACGGGGATGGGGGAAAGGAGTCGTGAACGAAGAGTGACGGACAAGCCGGGGGAAAAGAGAAAATATGACATTTGCCTCGCCTCACCTGTCCAGGTTTCTCTGTCCATGACTGTACTACTTAAGTTAAATAGACTTAGCTTTTAACATCAAGCGAGATGGATGGATGGATGGATGGATGGATGGATGGACGGATGGGTGGATGTGGAATCGTGGATGCTTGGACCGATGGTAGAGTTCCTGCTGTTTCGTCCTTCCACCTGCCGACAAAAATCATCATCAATATCATAATCATCATCATAATCATCATCATCGTAGCTGTCGTCCTCATTACCACCACCATCATCATCATCATCATTATTTACACCGTCATTCTCATTATCATTACCATTCTCCTCCTCATCATCATCATCATCATCATCATCACCATATTATCATCATCACCTACCTTTCTATCTATATCTGTTTATCTATAGCCAGACGCCTTAATCCCGTAAGGGGTGACCACAAGCAAATCGCCTTCATGATGTACTGTCCTCTACCACATAGCTCAAGTATC
Source organism: Coenobita brevimanus (assembly GCF_032717465.1). Classification (NCBI taxonomy): domain Eukaryota; kingdom Metazoa; phylum Arthropoda; class Malacostraca; order Decapoda; family Coenobitidae; genus Coenobita; species Coenobita brevimanus. The sequence goes on along the minus strand of NC_137041.1, from coordinate 293,842 downwards.
CCAGTCATATGTTTCTACTCTTTCCCTCCATCTCATCGTCGGTCTCCCCCTCCCCCTCTACCCTTCCAACTCTACCCTTCCAAGTGCACTCTTCTGGTCATTTTCTTATTCGCCATCCTCTCCACATGGCCAAACCATCTCGAAGTGTTTCTCTTAACGTTTTCAGTCCCATCCACATCGGCATCACAACGCTCCTTCATCTGCCCATTTGTCTGTCTGTCTCTCTATGAAACTCCACATGCTCCTCTCAAGTAGCTCATTTCCACCGCTCTCACTCTTGACTTGTGTCCTTCCAGCAAGATCCAAGCTTCACTTCCATACTTTAAAGTGGGAATCACAGCATGCAGTGCCCTTTTTTTTCATACTTTCATCCTCAGTTCCCTCTTCCTAATCACTGCTTTTTAGAGAACAAGCAACCCTCCTTCCCTGATGTATCATTTCTGTCACTTCATCCTCTAATCATCCATCCATATTCATCATATTACATAAATACTTAAATGCACTCATATTCTTAAATGCACTCATATTCTTAAATGCACTCATATTCTTGGGGAGGCGGTGGCCCAATCGGTAGAGAGTTGGCCTGCAGTCCTAACGGACCCGGGTTCAAATCCCGCTGGGGCAGGGAGCAGTTTAAGGATTTGAATTTCATAATATCAGACTTTACTGATCTACCAGAAGACCCGCCGGCATGTCGTAAAATACCCCCGCTAATACCAATACACCAGTCCTGTATGAGACAGCCCTAGCATGTATTCAATATGGACGATGGGTGTTAGCGCCGAAGTGGTGACATGTAGAGGTGCACGGTATGTAGGAGGACTACTGGGCCTTGAAAGCAGGCTGTGAAGCCTATGCCTAGAGTCGGACACATAAAAAAAAAAAAAAAAAAAAATTTCCTGGCTATGCAGCCTCACTGTGCATTCTGTAACCTCATACGTTGAGATGTTAAAGCATCACCACCATCAGCATCTACATCATTATCACCATCAATATCATCACCATCAGCCTGTGACACACCACTGCATGATAAGGACCCTCTCACCTTTCTCCACTCTGATCCATTGATTGTTCCGTCCTTGCTCGGTAGATCTGCATCATATCATCTCTCTATCTTGTTCTCTGTGCACCTCTTCTTCTCACTCCATCTCTGGCTTGCCATTCAGTTACGCTCGCTCTCCTTCTGTTATCTCTTCTGTGAAAGACGTGACCTGAGGTGTGTGTGTGTGTGTGGAGTTACCTGGAAACAAGCTCAGAATTACTAGATGCGGGAGCTTCAAGGTTAATCCCCATGGTGTGGTGTGGTGTGGAAGGGTGGTTGGTGTGGTAAAGTTTGGGGTGGTGTGGTGTGGGGTGGGGTGGTGTGGTGTTGGGTGGTGTGGTTTGGGGTTGTGTGGTGTGGGGTTTTGTGGTGTGGTATGGTATGGTATGGTATGGTATGGTATGGCGTGTTATGGTGCTGTGCGGCTTCACTGTCCCTAAAATCTAGAGGAATGTAGAACCTCGTTCGAAAATCATTAGTGAGAAGCAGATGGACATGGCCGCTCTTTGATGTGCCCTGATAAAACGTAAACAAAACGTGTGTTGCATCCTCACAACTAAACCAATATAAATAAGGATAATTATTCCATTTAAATAATTCACGGTCCAGAGAAAGACCAAAACTGAGCTACTATTTCGGACACACATCCATCCCTTTCCTTGCGATAAATAAAGAGACAGTGAACAATGATTTTTGAAACCCATTGAGTGACCTTAGGAATCCAGTATGTTTTTTCAGAATATAGTCTAAATGTTTAGTATTTGTATGGCCAAGAAGAGCAATATCCCTGACCTCATTTGCACTCTTATGATATAAATAGTTCGAGTGTGAGGGAAATGCTGTACACACGCACGCACGCACGCAAATACACACAAGCATGCGCGGACACACAAGCACGCACGCACGCAAATACACACAAGCATGCGCGGACACACAAGCACGCACACACGCGCGCGCACACACACACACACACACACACATTCTCTCTCTCTCTCTCTCTCTCTCTCTCTCCTACACACAGTCACACATTTGAAGAGAAACGAAAAACAAGAGGTGACTCAGCCATAGACATGAAGATCGTCGCCGTCACCATCATCACCATCATCATCGTTGTCGTAGTCGTCATCATCATCATCATCATCGTCATCATCATCATCATCATCATCATCATCGCCAGGAGCAACAGCGTCAAGCACAGCAATCATCACAACCCTGTTAAAGAGTTACTACATAAGTTCCATCACCGTCATCATCATCATCATCATCATTATTATCCCAACTGCTTCATCATCATTACAATCACCATAATCTCGGTCCAGTTAGTTGCTTCAGGAGTTTCAACATCACTATCATCAGCAGCATCACTATCATCATTATCAATATCATCTCCGACAACCCTATTATCATCATCATCAGCCTGTGACACACCGCTGCAGGATAAGGACCCCTGTTCAATCTAACTTGGCGTAAAATTGCAATCTCTTTCTTAAATTTTGTGTTGTGACAAGGGGTTAACACTAGATTGATGCTAGTCACGAAGAAGGGACGTGGAAATGATGCAGAGCTGTATATTTGTCCAAATTTACCACTGCACTACGGGAGATCAGCTGCAAAAAAACGACGACCTCGGCCTAGGCAAATGAAGAAACAACACCATAATATACTTTGTGTCTGTGTGTCTGTGTCTGTGTGTGTGCGTGGGTGAGTTAGTGCATGCGTGCGTGTGTGTGCGAGTGTGCGCGCGAGTGTGCATGTGTGTGTGTGTGTGTGTGCATGCGCTTCAGGACAAAATAATTTACATACAATAATTTTTTCCATCACATTGTCCCTCTCATATCTGAATCGCACTTATCAGTATACATTCAGGTCCCAAACTGTACTGTTGGGTGGACATGGACAAGGAGGCAGGCAAGCCTAGTCCACCAGTCTGATCGGAACGAGAATCTACAGGATGACACTCACACTGCTATTTCACTGGTCTGAGACACCAAGATTGAGGCCGTACAAGGCCTCCTCATCTCCCTCACACCAACAGCCCCCTTGTCTCATCAGAATTACGTCTAGTAGCCTCATAGGTAATATTTCTTTGGGCCATGATACTTCCTGGCTGTCAGTGCGATATCCTTGTGTCCTAATGTAGTCACCTTAATGGCTAAAAACAGCAAATATCCAACACATACCTCAGAGGAATGATGCTACAGCAACACACACACACCCTCATCCTTCCACTGTCATACGGCCACTAGCAAAAGTAGCCAAGTAGCGACGCCTACCAAAACGAGAAACTTGTCCAGCTACTTTCACAACCACTAGATGGTACCCGGGCCCTCTCATGGTAGGGGCAACTCTAGTATTTTATTCCAGGTACTGCTTGGCGATAGCATTCAGCTGAGAGTGAGTCATAAGAGTGTTAATACTGTCTCTATTAACTCTCATGATCATACAGGTCTCCTTACCAGCCCTATCCAAAAATAAATTGTGTGTGTGTGTGTGTGTGTGTGTGTGTGTGTGTGTGTGTGTGTGGATGTTTTGTGTGAGGGGTGGTGGGGGGTGGAGTGTATAGATTGATTTGGTAGCAGTGTGTGTGTGTGTGTGTGTGTGTAGGTGAATGTATTGTGTGTGGTGGGCGGGGGGTGTTTCGTTTGATGTGGTTGCAGTGTGTGTGTGTGTGTGTGTGTGTGTGTGTGTGTGTGTGTGTGTGTGTGTGTGTGTGTATGTGTGTTTGGATGTGTTGTGTGTGTTGGGTGGTGGGGAGATGAGGGGTGTATGGTTTGATGTGGTTGCAGTGTGTGTGTGTGGGGGGGTGAGGGGGGATGTGTTGTATGTGTGGGGGGGTGGGGAGATGGGGGGTGTATGGTTTAGTGTGGTTGCTGTGTGTGTGTGTGTGTGTGTGTGTGTGTGTGTGTGTGTGTGTGTGAGCAGAGTAGCCGTAAGGAAGAGGGATGGATGGGTTGTGATCGGAAAAATGTAGGGAGTTGCTTGTGTCAAGGACGGACGGACGGACGGACACACACACACACACACACACACACACACACACACACACACACACACACACACACACACACACACGGTTCAAGGTCGGCGGATTAGCGAATTGGCGTGTATGGGGGCAGGGAAGGGGGGATGGGGAGTGCAGCCTTGCAGGTGCTATGAAGAGGGTAAACGGGATGGGGGAAAGGAGTCGTGAACGAAGAGTGACGGACAAGCCGGGGAAAAGAGAAAATATGACATTTGCCTCGCCTCACCTGTCCAGGTTTCTCTGTCCATGACTGTACTACTTAAGTTAAATAGACTTAGCTTTTAACATCAAGCAAGATGGATGGATGGATGGATGTGGAATCGTGGATGCTTGGACCGATGGTAGAGTTCCTGCTGTTTCGTCCTTCCACCTGCCGACAAAAATCATCATCAATATCCTCATCATCATCATCATCATACCTGTCGTCGTCATTATCATCATCATCATTATATACACCCTCATTCTCATTATCATTACCATTCTCATCATCATCATCATCATCAATATCATATTATCATCATCACCTACCTATCTATCTATTTATCTATATCTGTTTATCTATAGCCAGACGCCTTAATCCCGTAAGGGGTGACCACAAGCAAATCGCCTTCATGATGTACTGTCCTCTACCATTTAGCTCAAGTATCCCAGTCATATGTTTCTTCTCTTTCCCTCCATCTCATCGTCGGTCTCCCCGTCCCCCTCTATCCTTCCAGCTAACTCATGTGCACTCTTCTAGTCATTTTCTTATTTGCCATCCCTTTCCTTGCGATAAATAAAGAGACAGTGAACAATGATTTTTGAAACCCATTGAGCGACCTTAGGAATCCAGTATGTTTTTTCAGAATATAGTGTAAATGTTTAGTATTTGTATGGCCAAGAAGAGCAATATCCCTGACCTCATTTGCACTCTTATGATATAAATAGTTCGAGTGTGAGGGAAATGCCGAACACACGCACGCACGCACGCAAATACACACAAGCATGCGCGGACACACACACACACACACACACACACACATTCTCTCTCTCTCTCTCTCTCTCTCTCTCTCTCCTACACACAGTCACCAACTACATTTGAAGAGAAACGAAAAACAAGAGGTGACTCAGCCATAGACATGAAGATCGTCGCCGTCACCATCATCATCACCATCATCATCGTTGTCGTAGTCGTCATCATCATCATCATCATCATCATCATCATCATCGCCAGGAGCAACAGCGTCAAGCACAGCAATCATCACAACCCTGTTAAAGAGTTACTACTGTAAGTTCCATCACCGTCATCATCATCATCATCATTATTATCCCAACTGCTTCATCATCATTACAATCACCATAATCTCGGTCCAGTTAGTTTGTTCAGGAGTTTCAATATCACTATCATCAGCAGCATCACTATCATCATTATCAATATCATCTCCGACAACCCTATTATCATCATCATCAGCCTGTGACACACCGCTGCAGGATAAGGACCCCTTTTCAATCTAACTTGGCGTAAAATTGCAATCTCTTTCTTAAATTTTGTGTTGTGACAAGGGGTTAACACTAGATTGATGCTAGTCACGAAGAAGGGACGTGGAAATGATGCAGAGCTATATATTTGTCCAAATTTACCACTGCACTACAGGAGATCAGCTACAAAAAAACGACGACCTCGGCCTAGGCAAATGAAGAAACAACACCATAATATACTTTGTGTCTGTGTCTGTGTGTGTGTGCGTGGGTGAGTTAGTGCATGCGTGCGTGTGTGTGCGTGTGTGCGCGCGTGTGCATGTATGTGTGTGTGTGTGTGTGTGTGCATGCGCTTCAGGACAAAATAATTTACATACAATAATTTTTTCCATCACATTGTCCCTCTCATATCTGAATCGCACTTATCAGTATACATTCAGGTCCCAAACTGTACTGTTGGGTGGACATGGACAAGGAGGCAGGCAAGCCTAGTCCACCAGTCTGATCGGAACGAGAATCTACAGGATGACACTCACACTGCTATTTCACTGGTCTGAGACACCAAGATTGAGGCCGTACAAGGCCTCCTCATCTCCCTCACACCAACAGCCCCCTTGTCTCATCAGAATTACGTCTAGTAGCCTCATAGGTAATATTTCTTTGGGCCATGATACTTTCTGGCTGTCAGTGCAATATCCTTGTGTCCTAATGTAGTCACCTTAATGGCTAAAAACAGCAAATATCCAACACATACCTCAGAGGAATGATGCTACAGCAACACACACACACCCTCATCCTTCCACTGTCATACGGCCACTAGCAAAAGTAGCCAAGTAGCGACGCCTACCAAAACGAGAAACTTGTCCAGCTACTTTCACAACCACTAGATGGTACCCGGGCCCTCTCATGGTAGGGGCAACTCTAGTATTTTATTCCAGGTACTGCTTGGCGATAGCATTCAGCTGAGAGTGAGTCATAAGAGTGTTAATACTGTCTCTATTAACTCTCATGATCATACAGGTCTCCTTACCAGCCCTATCCAAAAATAAATTGTGTGTGTGTGTGTGTGTGTGTGTGTGTGTGGATGTTTTGTGTGAGGGGTGGTGGGGGGTGGAGTGTATAAATTGATTTGGTAGCAGTGTGTGTGTGTGTGTAGGTGAATGTATTGTGTGTGGTGGGCGGGGGGTGTTTCGTTTGATGTGGTTGCAGTGTGTGTGTGTGTGTGTGTGTGTGTGTGTGTGTGTGTGTGTGTGTGTGTGTGTGTGTGTGTGTGTGTGTGTGTGTGTGTGTGTGTTGGGTGGTGGGGAGATGAGGGGTGTATGGTTTGATGTGGTTGCAGTGTGTGTGTGTGGGGGGGTGTGAGGGGGGATGTTTTGTATGTGTGGGGGGGTGGGGAGATGGGGGGTGTATGGTTTAGTGTGGTTGCTGTGTGTGTGTGTGTGTCTGTGTGTGCGGGGCCAGTGTGTTACCATGGCAACCTCCCCACACCACCACAGTTACATACACAAATTTCCCCACCACCAACTACTGTTAGAGAGTATTGTGTGTGTGTGTGTGTGTGTGTGTGTGTGTGTGTGTGTTAGTTCACTACCTGTCAACGAACCTTGGTTGTACATAAACATGCTACTAAAGTTAGGGCACAAATATAATGTAGTATGCTATGAAGTCAACTACACTCATAATAACGTCAGGATTCTTCTCCCCTATCGTGTCTCCGTTCTCTGCATCTGTCTGTCCTCTATCTGTCTGTCTGTCTGCCTGTCCCTTTATTGCAATTAACAAACAACTCTCAACTGTCCACAACTTCCTAGAATATCATACTATCCTGCATTATATTACTTTTTTTCAGGGTAACTTGACCCAGATTATCGTCCTTTTGCCCCTTATTTCACATGGGTCATTAGCAGAAAAGTGCAGCGCTACGGCTCCTCTTCAATGGCACTTTTTTGTGACTTACATGTTCTAGTATTAATCCATTGCTACAACTCAGTATTCAAGATGGATAGATGGAAATTGTAGGCCAAGTCAGAGTACAGAATGAAGTCAAACAGCATACATTTGGTGGGCGCAGTGGGAACAAGGCGACTATAAATATTTGCTCGAACTGAATTTCGCCTGACCTCGAATGTCCTAATCCAACCTAAATTAACCCAGCCTAATCTAACTTAACCTCACCTAACCCAGTCTAATTGTATTTAACCTCACAATCTCACGTAACCTCCACATATCAAACCTAACTAATTCTGACGCAGCCTAACCGCATCTAACCCTACCTAATCCTACCCAGTCTCACTTAACCATACCATACCTGACCTAACCCAACCCAGTCAAGCCTAAAATGACCTAATCCAAACGAACCTAACCCAGCCTAACCCAACCAAATAAAACCCAACCCAAAATCTATCAAAACCGACGTATTCTAAAGCAATCTAACCTAATCCGTCTATATCTAGTCGAACTGAAGCCAACCCAACCAAAAATTACCTAATCAGACCAAACCCTGCCCAAAGTGACCTAACCTAACTTTCGATCGGCTATAAATTCACTATTTTTTTTTCATAAGAAATTTTGCTGCTTTGAAAGTCAACGGATTTAACATTCCAAGTTTCGCCTGTTCTCTGTACACGTATAAGTGTGTGTGTGTCTGTGTGTGTGTCTGGTTGTGGGATGCTGGTGGTGGGATGCTGGAGGGTTTGATAATGTTTGTGTTGTGACAGCTTTATGTGCCTAGTTACCTCCGCAAGTGAAGTTGAAGGAAGTTATGTATTCACCCGTGTCTGTCTGTCTATCTATCTGTCAATCTGTCTGTCGTTCTATTTGTCTTTCTATCTGTCTGTCTGTCTGTCTTTCTATCTGTCTGTCTGTCTGTCTCTCTATCTGTCTGTCTGTCTTTCTATCTGTCTATCTGTCTGTCTATGGCCAAGATATATAAAAAACTTGCTATCGGCTTTCAATGGAATCTTGTAGGTAGGTGGGCACTGGGTCAAGAGAGAGACTATTCGATTTTTCATTATATTTTTTCACTATTACGCTTTTGGCTCAATAAAAAGGAAAGTGGAAATCTAGGAATATACTGCACCTTAATGTGAAAATCTGGACAAATTTCTCCATAACAAAATATAAATAAAAATAATCTTTCTCTTGACTTGAAAACATGAGTTAACTTCGCTTCAGTTTTTTTTTTTTTCTGCCTCCAGGATCGTACTGTAAGCTGCTTTGGAAATTCTTTATATCTCTTCTTTAGCGATTTAATCAGCACATTACACCACAACACCCTGTTTTATGAGAGAGATGTAAACTCTGCCGATATGAAGACGATTTTAATAGCTTACAAGAAAATGTTAAGACGTGCTATGCAAAAATAAATAGCTAAGGAAGGGGCACTGAGAAGACTCCCGTGCTTCCTAAACTACTACCCTGTTTCCAAAAGGCGTATGACACAGAAATTTGACTTAGCTTTTAACATCAGGGGGAGCTGAATGGATGGATGGATGGGGAATCGTGGATCTTTGACTGCTGACCAAGTTCTTGCAGTTCCGTCCGTCCGTCGACCTACCGACAAAAATCATCATCAATATCTTCATTATCATTAATATAATTGTCATTATTATTATTATTACTACCATTATTATTATTATCATAACTACAATCATCATCATCATCATCTTCGTTGAAATTGTTATCATGACTGTAATCATCATCATCATCATCATCATCATCATCACCGTAATCCCAACTCTGTTACTTCGTACTGAAGTTAAATCATCATTATCATCAGAATCAACATCATCATCATCATCAATATCATCTTTATCATCATTAATATGATCATCATCAATATCATCTTTATCATCATTAATATCATCATCATCAATATCATCTTTATCATCATTAATATCATCATCATCATCAGGCCCTGACATTACCACTGGAGGATTAGGACCCCTCTCATCTTTCTCCAATCTGATACACTGGTTGTTAGCCTCTTCCCATATCGGTGGATCTCCGAGTTTCATCTATCTTGTTCCCTGTGTGCCTCTTCCTCTCACTCCACCTCTCGCCTGCCATTCAGTTACGCTGCCTGTCCATCTGTTGCCTGCTCTGTGGAAGATGTGACCAGCGGAGTGTGTGTGAAGGTACCTGGAAACAAGCACAGAATTACCAGATGCGGGAGCTTCAAACCCCTTTGTTTAATCCCCTTGGTGTGGTGTGGTGTGGTGGGAGGGTTTTGTGGTGTAGCGTGGTATAAGGGGAGGTTTTGTGGTGTAGCGTGGTATAAGGGGAGGTTTTGTGGTGTAGCGTGGTATAGGGGGAGGCTGTGTTGTGTAGTGTGGTATGGAGGGGTTTCTGTGGTGTGGTGTGTGGAGGGTTGTGTGGTGTGGTGTGTGGAGGGTTGTGTGGAGTGGTGTGTGGAGGGTTGTGTGTTGTGGGGAGGGTTGTGTGATGTGAGGAGGGTTGTGTGGTGCGGTGTAGTGTGGTGTGGGAGGGTGGTTTTAAGTTTTGTGGTTTGGTGTGGTGTGGGAGGGTGATTTTATGTGGTGTGGTGGGGTGTTGGAGGATGATTTTTTATGGTGTGTTGTGATGTGGGAGGGTGTTTATGTGTGGTGTGGTATGGTGAGGGAGGATGATTTCTTGTGGTGTGGTGTGATGTGGGAGAGTGGTTATGTGTGGTGTGGTATGGTGTGGGAGGATGATTTTTCGTTGTGTGGTGTGGTGTGGGAGGGTGGTTCTGTGTTGTGTGGGAGTGTGATTTCGTGTCATGTAATGTGAGAGACTGGTATGGTGTGGTGTGATATGGTGTGGGGGGTAGTATGGTGTGGTGTGGTGTGGTGTGGGTGAGTGATTGAATGTGATTTAGTGTGTGGGGCTGGTAGAACGTGACTTGGCTTCAGTATAATCTCCAAAGCCTATATGAGTACAACACCTCTCATCCGAAAATTGTTAGTGAGAAGCAGACGGGCAGGGCCGGTCCTAGAGCTACTGTGATAAAATGTAGAAAATCATGTGTTGTATCCTTAAAATTAAAAGTGCATAATTCTGTGAGGTTAATTCTTCCATCTAAATAAAGGCCAAAATATATGTATTATTTCAGACACTCATATTCATCCACTTCCTAACGATACATAAAGCGACGATGATCAGTGACTTATGAAACCCTGTTATGTGATCTATGGGATGTAATAAGCTTTTCAGAATATTGCGTAAGTGTCTCGTTACTCTATGGGTAAAAGGTCCTAAATTCTTAGCCTAATATTTACCCTTGAAATAAAACTATGAATGTGTGGAAACAATTCTGCCATTTGAATAACTATGGTATCATCAACCATGATATACATACATGAACACAAGCAAGCGCGCACACACACGCACGCACACACACACACACACACACACACACACACACACACACACACACACACACACACATGCCCAGTCATCAAAACATTTGAGGTTCAGCCAGTGACTTGAAGATCATTGTCGTCGTCGTCATGATCGTCGTTGTTGTCTTCATCTTCGTTGTCGTAATCATCATCATCATCTTCCTCGTCGTCCTAATCATCATCATCATCATCGTCAGCAACATGTTACTGTCATCCCAACACTGCAAAAGATGTAGAACAGATGTTATATCAGAGTCATCACCTTTATCATCATATTCATCACTTCCTTCTAATCAAATTGTAGAATTTGTACGGGAGTCACATTATCATGATCATCATCATCATCATCATTGTCATCATGATCATCATGATCATGATCATCATCATCATTGTCATCATCATCATCATAATTGTCATCATCCCAGCTGTTTCATCGAGTATACAGTTTCATCATAATCATCATCATCACAATAATCCCAGCTTAGTTAACTGGTACACGAGTTTCAACATCACAGTCATCGTCGTCATCATCATCATCATTATCATATTCATCCCATTTCTGTTAGTTCGTACAGAGGTTAAATCCTCACTGGTATTGCCAGTAGTAGCTGTATTATAATCATCAGCATCATTACCATCACCATTATCATCATCAGCCTGTGACACACCACTGCAGGATAAGGTCCCCTCTCACCTGTCTCCACTAAGATGCTTTCGTTGTTAACTTGTTTCGTCCCAGCTCGGTGGATCTGCGAGTATCATCTCTATCTTGTTCCCTGTGTGCCTCATCCTCTCACTCCATCTTTGGTCTGCCATTTAATTACGCTGGTTGTCCATGCGTTACTTGTTCTGTGGAAGACGTGACCTAAGGACTGCGTGTGGACTGACCTGTAAACAAGAGGACAAATATACGTGTGTTGCAGCATCAATGCTATAGGTACCCTGTTCACTCTAATTTGGCGAAAAATTACAATCTCTTTCTTAAATTTTGTGTTGTGACAAGGGGTTAACACTAGAATGGTGCTAGTCATGAAGAAGTGGTATGGAAATGATGTAGAGCTGTAAGTTTGTCTATATCTTTCACTGAACTACCGGAAATAAGCTGCAAAAAAACGACTATCTCGGCCTTGGTAAAATGAAGGAACACCACCACAATATAAGCGTACGTGTGTGTGTGTGTGTGTGTGTGTGTGTGTGTGTGTGTGTGATTAATACGTGAAGTGTAGCTAGGAGTGTGTGATAAAAGCTGGTGTAAGTGAGGCAGACAACAGAGTACCGCTCCGTGTTGCCGTGAACTTTGTAGCTGATACACGGAGATACTTTAAGTGGACTTAATTTACATAGTCACAATGGCCAAATCATTGAGTGACCTAAGGAAAATGCAGCGCAACCAGCTGACACGGCTGACAAAAGAAGATTTAATTGACAGTATCCTGACAGCACCTGAAGGAAGTGACGGACAATTGCTGGAGTTGACCAACAAACTTCACGCCCTTGTCAACAAGGTGGCAGAGTTAAGGAGAGCTGGTACCGCACCGGATAGTAACATAAACAAGAGACTGGACGAACTACAAACCCAGGTAAATAAACAAGCTGAGGTTATTTCAAAACAACAACGTTACCTAGAAGTCACAGACCGAAAAGAAAGGGAGAAGAATTTGGTAATAACAGGAGTTCCGGATGAGAACGAGGCGTTGGATGGAGCAACAACAGAGGTAAACAAACTGAACAAGATCTGGTCTAAGGTAGGAATCAGTGAAGAAGTTCAGTCACATCGAAGGTTGGGAACCACAGGGGCAGACAACAGGCGGCGGGCCATCCTGCTAACAGTTGACAGTAAGAAAACAAGGGACAGGATTTTAGAGAATGCTAGACAGCTTAAGCAGGCTGGTAAGGAGTATGAAAAGATCTTCATAAAGAAGGACGTCCATCCCAACATCCGGAAAGAGTGAAAGAGGCTGCACGACGCGAGAAGGCTGAGAGGGAGCGACCCGAGAACGCTGGCTGTGTGATAAGCCTGGACACGAGGGAGAGGAAGTTCTACAGGGACGGAGTTGTGATCGACGCTTGGAATCAACAGTCTTTTTGAGCAGACCACAGCATCGAAATACGATTAAGATTCTGTCATGGAATGTAAACGGTGTTTGAACAAAACTGGAGAAAAAACCTGTGCAAGACTTGCTTCAAAATTATGACATCATTAGTTTAAATGAGGTTAAGACGTCATTACCTGTTTCCTTTCCTGGTTATGTGTCATATAAAAGTGATGTAAGAGGTTCATCTGAGCCGGGGGGGGGGGAACAGTGGTATTAGTAAAGAATCATTTATCTGATGCAATCGTAAATATTGATACCTGTATGGAGGAACAAATATGGATTCAGTTTCGGTGTGCACCAAAGTGTTTATTTGGATTTTGTTATATACCCCCATCTGACTCACCGTACTATTCTCACGACTCATTTGCATCAATTCAGGAGAAGTTAAAGACAAGTGAAATGTGTCAGGAGTGCGTTATAATAGGAGACATGAACGCAAGATTTGGAAACTTTGCTCGAGAATTGCCCAGCCACGTTGAGTTACCAGATCATGATAAATATTCCTATCCAGTCTTACCCGATGATGTACGGTTACCCAGTGATAATGCCTTCATACTATCGAGTATTTGCAAAGAGTCAAAGTTGGTGTTAATCAATAATCTAAAGACTCCTTTTAAGCACTTTATGAGCAAGAAAACTTTTAGGAAAGGTGATGAATGGATATCAGAATTGGACACCTGTGTTGTGAGCACCTCGGTGTTGGGCGGGGTGAGTGAGTTCTCATAATAATAATAATGACGTATAGAAAAGGGGGGGAAAGGAAGGAAGATAAAGAATGATTGTGTATATGTGATGAGTGTTATGCAACCAGGGCGACGACACGTGGTGGCAGGAACTAGGCCTTAGTTTAAACTCCCGGCCTTACTCAGAGCTCTGGTTCCTGGTTGCATTGTGTAAAGTGCATGTGTGTGTGTGTGTGTGTGTGTGTGTGTGTTTGTGTGTGTGTGTGTTTTAAGTAGGAGAGGAAGAATTTAGACTAAGAGAAAGAGTGTCGGGCTTAACCCAACGTGCGTGTGTTTGGTGTTGGGAAGGGGGGGGGGGTCTCGCACTTGCACTGTGTTGTTACTTAAGGCGGGAGGAGTGAATAGCTACGGCTTTCTCTGCCAAGCATTAGCTTATTGGCTGCCTCTCAGGTTCATCTAATCTTTTCCGGCTCCACTACCTGGGTAGGATGGTAGGATAGGGGTGTTAGGGTAAGGTGTTGTAGCCCTGGAGGGCTTGGGTAGGGGGATAAGGAAAGGGGAGGGGTGGAGGAAGGGGAGTATAGGGGGGTCATGGTCTGAGGCGGGGGTGCTGGATATGAGGATGGCGGGTTATTACGTGGCTGCCGTGATCTTGATAATGGGTGTAGGGGTGGTTTAGAGTCTTAAGTGAATTGCAGGGTGTAAACTAAGTAGTTGATTAATAAAAGAGTCAGTAATAAATAAACTATTGGTGCTTAAGTGAACCCTCAGCGAAACACTTGCCATGACGCGAGACTGGTGTGCCGCGGAGCTGGGCGGTGCACGCCTCCACTCCCCGTTTAACATTTGGTAACTGAGGCGCTGATCGCTGGAGGTAGACGGCCTGGCGCCATGGCCTAACAGAACCAGACGAACACCCAACCACACCAAGAGCGACACTGAGGGTCGCTGACTGGGCATAGGGGTTTTAAATGGGTACAGGCAGACAGGTTGACGCCGCATTGGGGGCGGGGCTTGCAATAAAGAAAATTCCCACAAAATGTAGGGGACCCTTATGTAACTTTGACGAATCTTTATACCGTCCATTATCCTTTCGTTTTTTCTCTCTCTCTCTCTCTTGTTCTTACGTTGCCTCCATGTTAAAAGGTCCTTTTATTTCTTAATGGCGGTGGTCTAATATAAATTTCCATGTGGCTCTATATGTGGACACTCAGTGGATTGTGTTTTCCATTGTTTCCAGCTAATCTACAGTTTATCACATCTTTCCTGGCTTATTTCACAGCGATATCTATACTGCATTCGGATTCTACACTAAGTTACTGGCTACTTAATCAGTTGCTTTGTACTGTGATCGTATCGTATCTTTTATAAAAGCTCCAATAAGCTTGCATGCGTCGGCCTTAGTCACATGATGGCTCTCCACGCTGCTTGATCTCTGGCAGCCTCCCTATTCAGTCCATTATCCCTGAGGTCACACTCTATGACTTCGTCTCAGGTCTTTTTCGGTCTGCCTCTCGCAACCCTACCCCCGACGTTCACACTTCTTACTGTAGATCCATAATATCTGAATGTTTCTTGTCTGCTTCTTACCATTTGTAAAGGTTCCCTGTACTGTGTGTGTGTGTGTGTGTGTGTGTGTGTGTGTGTGTGTTCTTACCTAATTGTATCTTTATAGGAATGAGTCAAGTTCGTACTGTCCCGTGTCTTAAACCATATTAATCGTACATATCCTTAAATTTGTGAATTGTTTTGACACACTATTTCATTCGGTAGTGCATTCCATTGATCAATTGCTCTGTTTGGGATAACTGAATTTCCTTACGTCTTTATTGCCTCTCCTTTTATGCAGTTCTTTGCAGTGTCCTCTTACTGCTGCATCCCCATAGGTTATATACTTATTTATGTCTATTTTCGCCTTCCCTGATATGGATTTATATAGTATAATCATGTCTCCTCTTTTCCTTCTCTCCTGTAGTGTAGGTAGATTCAGTTTTTCTTCGTAGCTTAGATCCCTTAAGCTTGGTACCCATCTTGTAGCTGCCTTTTGAACTTTTTCAATCTTATCTATGTGTTTCTTAGATGAGGACTCCATACCAGATGACCCGCCGACATGTCGTAAAAATACCTCCGCTAATACCAATACACCAGTCCTGTATGAAACAGCCCTAGCATGTATTCAATATGGAAGGTGGGTGTTAGCGCCGAAGTGGTGACATGTGGAGGTGTAGGAGGACTACTGGGCCTTGGGATAGGTTACTGCCCCCGAGATATAGGCCCTGCAGCCTTTGCCCAGAGTCGGACACGTAAAAAAAAAAAAAAAAAAAAAAAAGACTACTGACGCATACTCCAGGGTTGGTCTGGTGAATGATGTTATTATCTTTCTTAGTATGTCTTCATTTGTGTGTGTGTGTGTGTGTGTGTGTGTGTGTGTGTGTGTGTGTGTGTGTGTGTGTGTGTTTTGGATGACCACAGCAAGTAAGGAAAATAAGCGTACTGTCGTGGAATATAGGTGGAGTGCGCACAGTTAGAAAAAACAAATGTGCAGCAGATGCTACATAATTATGATGTGATTAGTATTAATGAGGTTAAGACGTCTATGTCAGTGTCATTCCCCGGATATGTGACTTATAGGAGTAAGGTAGTTGGTTCAGCGGAACGGGGTGGAACGGCTGTCTGTAGTAAGAACTGGTTATCTACGTTGGTATTTGATGTCGACACAAGCATTGGAGATCAAGTCTGGATGCAGTTTCGTAACATTGAGGGTGTGTTGTTTGGTTTCTGTTACATTCCTCCATGTGACTCCCCGTATTACTCCCACGACTTATTTGCCTCAATCCAAGTAAAAGTAAATTCTGGGTACACATATAAAGGATACATCATAATTGGTGACATGAATGCTGATTTGGGAAAAGTGTGAGGCAATTATTGTCGATAGCGGAGATACCTAATGTAAATGATATGTCATACCCAGTGATTCACGATGATGTAAACAGGGCTAACGATAACGCTGAATTGTTGTGTACTATATGTATTGATAACAGATTGGTTGTCATTAATAACCTCATGTATGCTGACAAACATTTTCCTGGTGATAAAACATATCGGAGACGCGGCACCTGGGTTTTGGAGGTGGATACGTGTGTGGCGTCACCGTCTCTGATAGACTATATGAGTGATTTTTCTGTGTTAAGGCGGGGTGACCTCCCTTCCGATCATGCCCCCATTACAGTAACAGTTACGTGTTCAGGCGCAGATTTGGACAGTCTCATGACGAGGGCGGGGTCGCTAGGGGATCACGCAGCCCTTCATGGAAATGCTGGCAAGACTTGTTTAATGAGAAAGTCACTCAGATTTAACAGAATCAACAAAGAAGCATTTGTGAATAATATTATGCAAAGAGTACCTAATGAAGATTATGTAAATGTTGATGCTTTAGAGAAGCGCATCACTGACGCTTTATACTGTGCGGAGGACAATGTAGGCAGGGTAAACAGAGCAGTAGAGATAGGTGGTAGCAATCTTGGTAGGTGGGAGAGGCTGCTGGATGACGCAAGAGTGTGGAGAGCAATTGATTGGAAAGGAGACTTTAACATGGACAGACCTGATGAAATCTTGTGCCCCAGTGATGAGGATTTTAAATTCCATTTTGAGTCTGTGCTGAACAGAGAGGATGTGAACAATGAGGTTGTAGATGAGGTGACAACTGATGTCACTATCCCCGTACTGGATGAGCCCATCTCGCCCGCACAGGTGCACCAACAATATATAATAATAATAATGACGTATAGAAAAGGGGGGGAAAGGAAGGAAGGTAAGAATGATTGTGTATATGTGATGAGTGTTATGCAACCAGGGCGACGACACATGGTGGCAGGAACTAGGCCTTAGTTTAGACTCCCGGCCTTACTGAGAGCTCAGGTCCTGGTTGCATTGTGTGTGTGTGTGTGTGTGTGTGTGTGTGTTTTAAGTAGGAGAGGAAGAATTTAGACTACGAGAAAGAGTGTCGGGGCTTAACCCAACGTGCGTGTGTTTGGTTTTTGGGAAGGGGGGGGGGGGTCTCGCACGTGTACTGTGTTGTTACTTAAGGCGGGAGGAGTGAATAGCTACGGCTTTCTCTGCCAAGCATTAGCTTATTGGCTGCCTCTCAGGTTCATCTGATCTTTTCCGGCTCCAGAAGCCTGGGTAGGATGGTAAGATAGGGGTGTTTGGGTAAGGTGTTGTAGCCCTAGAGGGCTTGGGTAGGGGGATAAGGAAAGGGGAGGGGTGGAGGAAGGTGGGTATCTTGATGGGGGGGTCAGTGTCTGAGGCGGGGGTGCTGGATATGAGGATGGCGGGTTATTACGTGGCTGCCGTGATCTTGATAATGGGTGTAGGGGTGGTTTTGAGTCTTAAGTGAGTTGCTGGGTGTGAACTAAGTAGTTAATTAATGAAAGGGTCAGTAATAAATAAACTATTGGTGCTTAAGTGAACAATGGGGTTGGTGCAGGTCTTGCGTCAGGGTGGAAGAGGTTGGCTAGAGGTCGTGTGGGGGGTGTGATCCGGGTGAAAAAGTCGATGAAGTCAGTGTGAACGTCGGTGAGTTTGGTGATTTGCTTTTGTTGTAGGTGGTGAAGGTAAGTGTTGATGGGTGGAATGTTGGCGCGTTCATGAGAGTGTATGTTGGTGATAAAATCATCCCACCGTATGCTCAGTGCCCAACGTAACTCTGGCCTGCTGGCATGGGGGTTTTATAAGTAGAGGCAGACTGATGGGCGCCGCATTGGGGGCGGGGCTTGCAAGAAGGGAAACTCCCATAAAATAGAGGGGAGCCTTATGTAACTTCGACGAACCTTTATACCGATCATTGTCTTTTCGTTTTTTTCTCTCTCTCTGTCTTGTTCTTGCGTTGCCTCCATGTTAAGCCCCGAACACACTGGGCATCAAGTTGCGCAACGATTGAAAATCACCATGTCACTTCATCAGCCTCGCGTGATGGTGACAGGCAAGCAGCGTGGAGTCAACCTTGTATGTGCTGCCCTCGCGCGGCGATGACGACTGACGTTAGCCTTGACAATCCAATGGTGCCACTTGAACAAATTTTGTGGGTAATTCACTGTCAGATTTCGAAAACTGTACAGTGCTGAACGTAGGCAAGACCATGGGAGATATTACATACAACTTAGATAACAAAGTAATTAGTAAATCGGAATGCGAGAGAGATCTAGGAGTTATGTTAGTTCCAATCATGACATTATCCCCCTTATTCCTACAAAATAAGTGAACAATTAGTGTGCAACGACGTCCGCCTGTCCACATACATGCTCGTCGTTCATTTGTTTTTCCACAGCAGACGATTTTCCACAAAACGGCAGCACTGGACTACAAATCCTCCTCATCTCCCTCACACTAACATCCCATCCCCTTGTCTCATCAGAATTACGTCTAGTAGCCTTATAGGTATTATTTCTTTGGGCCATGATACTTCCTGGCTGTCAGTGCGATATCCTTGTGTCCTAATGTAGTCACCTTAATGGCTAAAAACAGCAAATAGCCAACACTTACCTCAGGGGATTGATGCAACAGCAACACACACACACCCTCGTCCTTCCACTGTCATACGGCCATTAGTAAAAGTACCCAAGTAGCGACGCCTACCAAGACGACAAACTTGTCCAGCTACTTTTATAACCACTAGATGGTACCCGGGCCCTCTCATAGTAGGGGCAACTCCAGTATTTTATTCCAGGTACTGCTTGGCGATAACATTCAGCTGAGAGTGAGACATACTGCTATAAGAGTGTCAATGCTGTCTCTATTAACTCTCATGATCGTACAGATCTCTTTACCAGCCCTATCCAAAAATAACGTGTGTGTGTGTGTGTGTGTGTGTGTGTGTGTGTGTGTGTGTGGGTGTGTGTGGATGTTTTGTGTGAGGGGTGGTGGGGGAATTGGAGTGTATAGATTTATGTGGTAGCAGTGTGTGTGTGTGTGTGTGTAGGTGAATGTATGTGTGTGTGGTGGGCGGGGGTGTTTCGTTTGATGTGGTTGCAGTGTGAGTGTGTGTGTGTGTGTGTGTGTGTGTGTGTGTGTGTGTGTGTGTGTGTGTGTGTGTGTGTGTGTGTGATTCTGTAGGTGAATGTGTTGTGTGTGGTGGGTGGGAGTGTATAGTTTGATGTCGTTGCAGTGTGTGTGTGTGTGTGTGTGTGTGTGTGTGTGTGTGTGTGTGTGTGTGTGTGTGTGTGTGTGTGTGTGTGTGTGTGTGTGTGTGTTGGGTGGGTGTGTGGGTGGGTTTGGATGTGTTGTGTGTGTTGGGTGGTGGGGAGATGAGGGGTGTATGATTTGATGTGGTTGCAGTGTGTGTGTGTGGGGGGGGTGAGGGGGGATTTGTTGTATGTGTGGGGGCTGTATGGTTTAGTGTGGTTGCTGTGTGTGTGTGTGTGTGTGTGTGTGTGTGTGTGTGTGTGTGTGTGTGCGCGGGGCCAGTGTGTTACCATGGCAACCTCCCCACACCACCACAGTTTCATACACAAATTTCCCCCACCACCAACTACTGTTAGAGAGTATGTGTGTGTGTGTGTGTGTGTGTGTGTGTGTGTGTTAGTTCACTACCTGTCAACGAACCTTGGTTGTACATAAACATGCTACTAAAGTTAGGGCACAAATATAATGTAGTATGCTATGAAGTCAACTACACTCATAATAACGTCAGGATTCTTCTCCCCTATCGTGTCTCCGTTCTCTGCATCTGTCTGTCCTCTATCTGTCTGTCTGTCTGCCTGTCCCTTTATTGCAATTAACAAACAACTCTCAACTGTCCACAACTTCCTAGAATATCATACTATCCTGCATTATATTACTTTTTTCAGGGTAACCTGACTCAGATTTTCGTCCTTTTGCCCCTTATTTCACATGGGTCATTGGCAGAAAAGTGCAGCGCTACGGCTCCTCTTCAATGGCACCTTTTTGTGACTTACATGTTCTAGTATTAATCCATTGCTACAACTCAGTATTCAAGATGGATAGATGGAAATTGTAGGCCAAGTCAGAGTACAGAATGAAGTCAAACAGCATACATTTGGTGGGTGCAGTGGGAACAAGGCGACAGATCACAGACAGGGAGGACAATGGCGGGAAAATCCAGCAAAATCTAACCACCAGCTTATGAAGTGACGTCAACAAAACTCGTGCCTCATAGTCGGTTCAAACGCCAGTCCACTTTATCAATAAACACCTGTGGTTCTGTATTTCAACTTCACCTAACCCAAACCAACCTAATCATAACTAAACCGATTTATTTTAGCCCAGTCTTACCTAAACTATAAATATTTGCTCGAACTGAATTTCGCCTGACCTCGAATGTCCTAATCCAACCTAAATTAACCCAGCCTAATCTAACTTAACCTCACCTAACCCAGTCTAATTGTATTTAACCTCACAATCTCACGTAACCTCCACATATCAAACCTAACCAATTCTGACGCAGCCTAACCGCATCTAACCCTACCTAATCCTACCCAGTCTCACTTAACCATACCATACCTGACCTAACCCAACCCAGTCAAGCCTAAAATGACCTAATCCAAACGAACCTAACCCAGCCTAACCCAACCAAATAAAACCCAACCCAAAATCTATCAAAACCGATGTATTCTAAAGCAATCTAACCTAATCCGTCTATATCTAGTCGAACTGAAGCCAACCCAACCAAAAATTACCTAATCAGACCAAACCCTGCCCAAAGTGACCTAACCTA
This sequence comes from Coenobita brevimanus, assembly GCF_032717465.1. Classification (NCBI taxonomy): domain Eukaryota; kingdom Metazoa; phylum Arthropoda; class Malacostraca; order Decapoda; family Coenobitidae; genus Coenobita; species Coenobita brevimanus. The sequence continues at coordinate 272,428 of NC_137041.1, read as the reverse complement.
ACTTTCGATCGGCTATAAATTCACTATTTTTTTTTTCATAAGAAATTTTGCTGCTTTGAAAGTCAACGGATTTAACATTCCAAGTTTCGCCTGTTCTCTGTACACGTATAAGTGTGTGTGTGTCTGTGTGTGTGTCTGTGTGTGGGATGCTGGTGGTGGGATGCTGGAGGGTTTGATAATGTTTGTGTTGTGACAGCTTTATGTGCCTAGTTACCTCCGCAAGTGAAGTTGAAGGAAGTTATGTATTCACCCGTGTCTGTCTGTCTATCTATCTGTCAATCTGTCTGTCGTTCTATTTGTCTGTCTATATGTCTGTCTGTCTGTCTTTCTGTCTGTCTGTCTTGCTATCTGTCTGTCTGTCTGTCTCTCTATCTGTCTGTCTGTCTGTCTGTCTTTCTATCTGTCTATCTGTCTGTCTATGGCCAAGATATATCAAAAACTTGCTATCGGCTTTCAATGGAATCTTGTAGGTAGGTGGGCACTGGGTCAAGAGAGAGACTATTCGATTTTTCATTATATTTTTTCACTATTACGCTTTTGGCTCAATAAAAAGGAAAGTGGAAATCTAGGAATATACTGCACCTTAATGTGAAAATCTGGACAAATTTCTCCATAACAAAATATAAATAAAAATAATCTTTCTCTTGACTTGAAAACATGAGTTAACTTCGCTTGTTTTTTTTTTTTTTCTGCCTCCAGAATCGTACTGTAAGCTGCTTTGGAAATTCTTTATATCTCTTCTTTAGCGATTTAATCAGCACATTACACCACAACACCCTGTTTTATGAGAGAGATGTAAACTCTGCCGATATGAAGACGATTTTAATAGCTTACAAGAAAATGTTAAGACGTGCTATGCAAAAATAAATAGCTAAGGAAGGGGCACTGAGAAGACTCCCGTGCTTCCTAAACTACTACCCTGTTTCCAAAAGGCGTATGACACAGAAATTTGACTTAGCTTTTAACATCAGGGGGAGCTGAATGGATGGATGGATGGGGAATCGTGGATCTTTGACTGCTGACCAAGTTCTTGCAGTTCCGTCCGTCCGTCGACCTACCGACAAAAATCATCATCAATATCTTCATTATCATTAATATAATTGTCATTATTATTATTATTACTACCATTATTATTATTATCATAACTACAATCATCATCATCATCATCTTCGTTGAAATTGTTATCATGACTGTAATCATCATCATCATCATCATCATCATCATCACCGTAATCCCAACTCTGTTACTTCGTACTGAAGTTAAATCATCATTATCATCAGAATCAACATCATCATCATCATCAATATCATCTTTATCATCATTAATATGATCATCATCAATATCATCTTTATCATCATTAATATCATCATCATCATCAGGCCCTGACATTACCACTGGAGGATTAGGACCCCTCTCATCTTTCTCCAATCTGATACACTGGTTGTTAGCCTCTTCCCATATCGGTGGATCTCCGAGTTTCATCTATCTTGTTCCCTGTGTGCCTCTTCCTGTCACTCCACCTCTGGCCTGCCATTCAGTTACGCTGCCTGTCCATCTGTTGCCTGCTCTGTGGAAGATGTGACCAGCGGAGTGTGTGTGAAGGTACCTGGAAACAAGCACAGAATTACCAGATGCGGGAGCTTCAAACCCCTTTGTTTAATCCCCTTGGTGTGGTGTGGTGTGGTGGGAGGGTTTTGTGGTGTAGCGTGGTATAAGGGGAGGTTTTGTGGTGTAGCGTGGTATAAGGGGAGGTTTTGTGGTGTAGCGTGGTATAGGGGGAGGCTGTGTTGTGTAGTGTGGTATGGAGGGGTTTCTGTGGTGTGGTGTGTGGAGGGTTGTGTGGTGTGGTGTGTGGAGGGTTGTGTGGAGTGGTGTGTGGAGGGTTGTGTGTTGTGGGGAGGGTTGTGTGATGTGGGGAGGGTTGTGTGGTGCGGTGTAGTGTGGTGTGGGAGGGTGGTTTTAAGTTTTGTGGTTTGGTGTGGTGTGGGAGGGTGATTTTATGTGGTGTGGTGGGGTGTTGGAGGATGATTTTTTATGGTATGTTGTGATGTGGGAGGGTGTTTATGTGTGGTGTGGTATGGTGAGGGAGGATGATTTCTTGTGGTGTGGTGTGATATGGGTGAGTGGTTATGTGTGGTGTAGTATGGTGTGGAAGGATGATTTTTTGTTGTGTGGTGTGGTGTGGGAGGGTGGTTCTGTGTTGTGTGGGAGTGTGATTTCGTGTCATGTAATGTGAGAGACTGGTATGGTGTGGTGTGATATGGTGTGGGGGGGTAGTATGGTGTGGTGTGGTGTGGTGTGGGTGAGTGATTGAATGTGATTTAGTGTGTGGGGCTGGTAGAACGTGACTTGGCTTCAGTATAATCTCCAAAGCCTATATGAGTACAACACCTCTCATCCGAAAATTGTTAGTGAGAAGCAGACGGGCAGGGCCGGTCCTAGAGCTACTGTGATAAAATGTAGAAAATCATGTGTTGTATCCTTAAAATTAAAAGTGCATAATTCTGTGAGGTTAATTCTTCCATCTAAATAAAGGCCAAAATATATGTATTATTTCAGACACTCATATTCATCCACTTCCTAACGATACATAAAGCGACGATGATCAGTGACTTATGAAACCCTGTTATGTGATCTATGGGATGTAATAAGCTTTTCAGAATATTGCGTGTCTCGTTACTCTATGGGTAAAAGGTCCTAAATTCTTAGCCTAATATTTACCCTTGAAATAAAACTATGAATGTGTGGAAACAATTCTGCCATTTGAATAACTGTAGTATCATCAACCAAGATATACATACATGAACACAAGCGAGCGCGCGCACACACACACACACGCACACACACACACACACACACACACACACACACACACACACACACACATGCCCAGTCACCAAAACATTTGAGGTTCAGCCAGTGACTTGAAGATCATCGTCGTCGTCGTTATGATCGTCGTTGTCGTCTTCATCTTCGTTGTCGTAATCATCATCATCATCTTCCTCGTCGTCCTAATCATCATCATCATCGTCAGCAACATGTTACTGTCATCCCAACACTGTAAAAGATGTAGAACAGATGTTATATCAGAGTCATCACCTTTATCATCATATTCATCACTTCCTTCTAATCAAATTGTAGAATTTGTACGGGAGTCACATTATCATGATCATCATCATCATCATCATCATCATCATTGTCATCATGATCATCATGATCATGATCATCATCATCATTGTCATCATCATCATCATAATTGTCATCATCCCAGCTGTTTCATCGAGTATACAGTTTCATCATAATCATCATCATCATCACAATAATCCCAGCTTAGTTAACTGGTACACGAGTTTCAACATCACAGTCATCGTCATCATCATCATCATCATTATCATATTCATCCCATTTCTGTTAGTTCGTACAGAGGTTAAATCCTCACTGGTATCGCCAGTAGTAGCTGTATTATAATCATCAGCATCATTATCATCACCATTATCATCATCAGCCTGTGACACACCACTGCAGGATAAGGTCCCCTCTCACCTGTCTCCACTAAGATGCTTTCGTTGTTAACTTGTTCCGTCCCAGCTCGGTGGATCTGCGAGTATCATCCTAATCTTGTTCCCTGTGTGCCTCATCCTCTCACTCCATCTTTGGTCTGCCATTTATTTACGCTGGCTGTCCATGCGTTACTTGTTCTGTGGAAGACGTGACCTAAGGACTGAGTGTGGACTGACCTGTAAACAAGAGGATAAATATACGTGTGTTGCAGCATCAATACTATACCCTGTTCACTCTAATTTGGCGAAAAATTGCAATCTCTTTCTTAAATTTTGTGTTGTGACAAGGGGTTAACACTAGAATGGTGCTAGTCATGAAGAAGTGGTATGGAAATGATGTAGAGCTGTAAGTTTGTCTATATCTTTCACTGAACTACCGGAAATAAGCTGCAAAAAAACGACTATCTCGGCCTTGGTAAAATGAAGGAACACCACCACAATATAAGCGTACGTGTGTGTGTGTGTGTGTGTGTGTGTGTGTGTGTGTGTGTGTGTGTGTGTGTGTGTGTGTGTGTGTGTGATTAATACGTGAAGTGTAGCTAGGAGTGTGTGATAAAAGCTGGTGTAAGTGAGGCAGACAACAGAGTACCGCTCCGTGTTGCCGTGAACTTTGTAGCTGATACACGGAGATACTTTAAGTGGACTTAATTTACATAGTCACAATGGCCAAATCATTGAGTGACCTAAGGAAAATGCAGCGCAACCAGCTGACACGGCTGACAAAAGAAGATTTAATTGACAGTATCCTGACAGCACCTGAAGGAAGTGACGGACAATTGCTGGAGTTGACCAACAAACTTCACGCCCTTGTCAACAAGGTGGCAGAGTTAAGGAGAGCTGGTACCGCACCGGATAGTAACATAAACAAGAGACTGGACGAACTACAAACCCAGGTAAAAAAACAAGCTGAGGTTATTTCAAAACAACAACGTTACCTAGAAGTCATAGACCGAAAAGAAAGGAGAAGAATTTGGTAATAACAGGAGTTCCGGATGAGAACGAGGCGTTGGATGGAGCAACAACAGAGGTAAACAAACTAAACAAGATCTGGTCTAAGGTAGGAATCAGTGAAGAAGTTCAGTCACATCGAAGGTTGGGAACCACAGGGGCAGACAACAGGCGGCGGGCCATCCTGCTAACAGTTGACAGTAAGAAAACAAGGGACAGGATTTTAGAGAATGCTAGACAGCTTAAGCAGGCTGGTAAGGAGTATGAAAAGATCTTCATAAAGAAGGACGTCCATCCCAACATCCGGAAAGAGTGAAAGAGGCTGCACGACGCGAGAAGGCTGAGAGGGAGCGACCCGAGAACGCTGGCTGTGTGATAAGCCTGGACACGAGGGAGAGGAAGTTCTACAGGGACGGAGTTGTGATCGACGCTTGGAATCAACAGTCTTTTTGAGCAGACCACAGCATCGAAATACGATTAAGATTCTGTCATGGAATGTAAACGGTGTTTGAACAAAACTGGAGAAAAAACCTGTGCAAGACTTGCTTCAAAATTATGACATCATTAGTTTAAATGAGGTTAAGACGTCATTACCTGTTTCCTTTCCTGGTTATGTGTCATATAAAAATGATGTAAGAGGTTCATCTGAGCGGGGGGGGGGGAACAGTGGTATTATTAAAGAATCATTTATCTGATGCAATCGTAAATATTGATACCTGTATGGAGGAACAAATATGGATTCAGTTTCGGTATGCACCAAAGTGTTTATTTGGATTTTGTTATATACCCCCATCTGACTCACCGTACTATTCTCACGACTCATTTGCGTCAATTCAGGAGAAGTTAAAGACAAGTGAAATGTGTCAGGAGTGCGTTATAATAGGAGACATGAACGCAAGATTTGGAAACTTTGCTCGAGAATTGCCCAGCCACGTTGAGTTACCAGATCATGATAAATATTCCTATCCGGTCTTACCCGATGATGTACGGTTACCCAGTGATAATGCCTTCATACTATCGAGTATTTGCAAAGAGTCAAAGTTGGTGTTAATCAATAATCTAAAGACTCCTTTTAAGCACTTTATGAGCAAGAAAACTTTTAGGAAAGGTGATGAATGGATATCAGAATTGGACACCTGTGTTGTGAGCACCTCGGTGTTGGGCGGGGTGAGTGGGTTCTCATAATAATAATAATGACGTATAGAAAAGGGGGAAAGGAAGGAAGGTAAAGAATGATTGTGTATATGTGATGAGTGTTATGCAACCAGGGCGACGACACGTGGTGGCAGGAACTAGGCCTTAGTTTAGACTCCCGGCCTTACTCAGAGCTCTGGTTCCTGGTTGCATTGTGTAAAGTGCATGTGTGTGTGTGTGTGTGTGTGTGTGTGTTTGTGTGTGTGTGTGTTTTAAGTAGGAGAGGAAGAATTTAGACTAAGAGAAAGAGTGTCGGGGCTTAACCCAACGTGCGTGTGTTTGCTGTTGGGAAGGGGGGGTCTCGCACGTGCACTGTGTTGTTACTTAAGGCGGGAGGAGTGAGTCGCTACGGCTTTCTCTGCCAAGCATTAGCTTATTGGCTGCCTCTCAGGTTCATCTAATCTTTTCCGGCTCCAGAAGCCTGGGTAGGAGCAGGACCCACCTATACCAGGTCAGCCAGCCTGCTCTGTTCGCGCAGGGGATTAATGGGGGAGTGAGGTGTAATGACGTCAGCTTCGCCTCTCGGCCACCAGCACTGCCGCTAAGCCCAGTAGAAAAGCTTACTATCTTATCATTTGATGAAATGAGCCTTGCTAAGCAGTGGAGCTACGATAAAGCAACAGACACACTCTATAAGCCGTACAAGAATGTACAAGTTGTCATGCTAAGAGGCTTAGCTAGTAAATGGAAACAGCCAATATATTTTGCATTTGATGAATCAAATATGCATAAGATTTTGTTAGAAATAAGTAAGAGTGTAGAGTCAGCAGGATACGCTGTTGTAGCAGTAGTGCATGATCTGGGACCTTGTAATATGCAGGTATGGAAAGAATTTGGTATTGATCCTATAAAAACTAAGAGCGTATCCTTCAAAAATCCATGTGCTGAAAGGGAAATATTTCTTTTTGCTGATGTGCCTCACCTGATAAAGCTCGTCCGAAACAATTTTCTTGATTCTGGTTTTGTTTTGGACGTTGGAGACTTTGTTACTGTTGCATGCATAGGGAAATGCTCGCAAAGACTAAAACGGAGTATGGATTGGCTTATAAATTAAGTGATCTTCATCTTAACGTACATGGACAGCAACGGCAGAGAGTTAAGTATGCTGCACAGTTGTTGTCAAAGACCTGTTCAAAGTCTCTACAGTATTTAGGTGACAAGGGTCTTTTGGAAAGCAAGAATTGGAAAACAACTGCCGAATGTATTTCATTGGTAGATGAATGGTTTGATGCGATGAACTCGTCTATGTACAGTGACAAAAAAGAGCGTTGTGCATATGGAATGAATTTGATAACACAGGTAAACATTTTAGATAAAATGATTGATGTCATGGAAACCATGAGAGTAGGTAACTCAAAGTCATTGTACAATTTTCAGAGAGGAATAGTTTTATCAAGCCTTTCACTTAAAAGACTGTTCCATATGTTGAGAAGTAACTACAATCTTGAATTCATAATGACCAGAAGACTGAATCAGGACTGCCAAGAACATTTCTTTGGGTGTATAACAAATGAGTGGACCTCAGGATCACCCGGATGCAGTCAACTTTAAATATAGACTGAGAAAGTATGTGTTGGGAAGGGATGTTCAGTTGGTCAGTGAAGCAAAAAATATAAGTCTAGGAGATGAGACCGATACATGTTTGTTTGATAAGACTCTGCCAGGTGAAACCTCCAAACATGTTGATTCAAGTGACCGTGAACTGGCTCTGGAAATTTGCCTAACGAGTTTAGTATTCAAGAATTTGGAGTTAGATATTGATAAGGAAAATGATGACATATCTGAAGAAATCAGTGAAGATAATGAAATTCTCTCACCTGGAAAGGTAAATGCAATATCTACTGGCAGTGTTATAGAAGATGAGTCCTTGCTATATATAGGTGGCTACATTGTTAGGAAATTCTCTCACAAGTATCCCCATTTAGGATATAGGGCAGGGGACTGGGGAAAAGATAAATCATGGACTGAAGTGGTTAGCAGAGGACAACTCTATATGCCATCAGAAGAGTTTTCTTCTCAGTTACATATAATGAGAGAAGTATTCAAATCTACTCAAGGTGAAGGTCTGAGGGAAGGTCCCAGGTGTGTTAAGACTCTCTCCTCAGAGATAGAAAGCACTGGAATATGTTTACCATCAGACGGAGTTGAATTTTTTGCTAGAATATCAGTATTCTTTAGGATGAAACATTTAAATAAAATTATAACCTTCAACAAACAAAAGGATGCCTGTAGAAGCCTGTTAAGAAAAAAGAGCAAAATAATGTCATAAATTATCTTGTGACACAGAGCCACGGCATCAATACTGTGCTATGTTTAACCAGTACAAGCTCACATTATTATTAGACCATATATTTTCATTCTTAGGTTAGTTATCAGGATTATATTGTGTGTATTTTTTTCTCTGTAAATTATTTTGTCTTATAAGCCATGAGTAATGAACACGGTTAGTTTCAGCTTAACTGTTCATTGAAGCTGTCTCACTCTCTTACTGCATTTCCTTGTATTCAGTTTATAGAAATAAACTGTTAATTTTATTAGTTTATTAATAACTTGTTTTTTTGTTACCCTTATGTTTTATTAAAAAAAAAAATGTGATAGTGACAACAGCTGATCAAAGAGAAGTGAGAGCGTGTGGAACCTGTAACTCCCTTCACTGAGAGGAGAGGCGAAGATGACGTCACTAAGCTAGCCTGCGCAAGACGGGCTTATTCTCGTCCCCTGGCTGGCTGACCTGGTATAGGTGGGTCCTGGGTAGGAGGGTAGGATACGGGTGTTTGGGTATGGTGTTGTCGCCCTGGGGGGCTTGGGTTGGGGGATATGGAATGGGGTGGGGTGGAGGAAGGGGAGTATGGGGGGTCAGGGTTTGAGGCGGGGGTGCTGGATATGAGGATGGCGGGTTATTACGTGGCTGCCGTGATCTTGATAATGGGTGTAGGGGTGGTTTAGAGTCTTAAGTGAGTTGCAGGGTGTGAACTAAGTAGTTGATTAATAAAAGGGTCAGTAATAAATAAACTATTGGTGCTTAAGTGAACCCTCAGCGAAACACTTGCCATGACGCGAGACTGGTGTGCCGCGGAGCTGGGCGGCGCACACCTCCACTCCCCGTTTAACATTTGGTAACTGAGGCGCTGATCGCTGGAGGTAGACGGCCTGGCGCCATGGCCTAACAGAACCAGATGTACACCACACCTCTCCAAGAGCGACACTGAGGGTCGCTGACTGGGCATAGGGGTTTTAAATGGGTACAGGCAGACAGGTTGACGCCGCATTGGGGGCGGGGCTTGTAATAAAGAAAATTCCCACAAAATGTAGGGGACCCTTATGTAACTTCGACGAATCTTTATACTGTCCATTATCATTTGTTTTTGTTTTTTTTTTCTCTCTCTCTCTCTTGTTCTTACGTTGCCTCCATGTTAAAAGGTCCTTTTATTTCTTAATGGCGGTGGTCTAATATAAATTTCCATGTGGCTCTATATGTGGACACTCAGTGGATTGTGTTTTCCATTCTTTCCATCGTTCGTTCGTTGACGATTTCCTCCCCTATAGGGAGGGCCGGGCCTTACATTAGCCCAGTCGGTGGATTTTTGACTGGATTTCTTAGTTGGTTGTGTGGGCTGTATTTGAGGGGGAAGAAACCACCGTGATGGTTCTGTATGGTCTTTTTTTTTTTTTTATATAAATAATATAGCTCACAGGTGCATCATATGCCTGCACACGTTGATGTATAAAAACATCCGCGCATGCAGGCACAAACACACGAGTGATTTTAGAGTGGGAGGGTATAATGGAACAGGTGACCACTAGGTGACCGTTAGGCGCGGGGATTAGCGGGGATTAACGGTACCTGAACCGTATGAAAGGGGGCATGGTGACTGAGACAGCTGTGGCTGCCTGATTGAGTGATTTAAAAGGGTGGGGGGAAGTGTGCAGTGATGTTTGCTAGGGTTGTTATGGGTGTATTAGCAATCACTGCAGCAGCTGCTTTTTTAAGTGTCTCCTCGGGGCTGGCTGCCGTATTTATGCGAGGCGTATCTGGGTTGGGGAGATTGACAGGTCTGTTAAATTTATTGGTGTTTCGGCAGCTGAGAATATAGTGGAGAAACGGGAATGGGGTATCAGTGTTGCAGTTTTCACACGTGCTGGGTTGTGCCTCATTTGTGAGTATATGGGCTTTACACTTATATCCCAAGCGGAGGCGTCGTATATTTTTAAGTGTTCTGCTTTTGAGTTTGTTAATAGCATTTATTGGCTCATATTTTGTAGCGGCAGCATACCATATTGCAGAAGGGGAGCCTGCCTGGACTTGATGCTCGTGTTCTGAGCGGTTGATTGTTGCTGCCTGCATTTTAATTGTTCTTTTGATCAGAGTGAGGCTCGGTGTTATGTCAACCTGAACGTGTGAGTATTCTGTGGTTTCTTTGCCTAGTTGGTCTGCCAATTCATTCCCTTTGATACCTACATGGCTGGGTATCCAATTAATTGTTATAGTTCCGCCAGCATCTCGTATTTCTTGCGCGGTGGCGATTATGTTAGTAATTAAATGGGTGTTATCAGACGGCTCCTGTTTTCTTAGCGTTTGTATAGCGCTGGCGGAATCTGTATGGATGATTGTATGGGATGTTGGGTTGATGTCTAGGGCATCGTCCATGGCGGTAAGAATTGCAATTAATTCAGTCTGGAGTGTAGAGGCTCCATCTGATACACGCAGGCCAAATGAGTGTTCTCGGCATACGACTGCCGCACCTGCTTTATTGTTATTCACAGAGCCGTCTGTATAGTAGGTTGAAGAGAAGGGGGAGGTGAGGAGGCAATTTGCATTAAGCTCTCTTGGCGTAATTGTTGTACGGGAGTGAGGGCTTTGGGGAGAGCTTGTAATGATAAGATTGAATAGGGGGGATCCCAAGGGTGGGGATGATACGCTACACTTGGTTCATCTGGGGGGAGATTTATGATGGGATTCTTTCCAGCTAATCTACAGTTTATCACATCTTTCCTGGCTTATTTCCCAGCGATATCTATACTGCATTCGGATTCTACACTAAGTTATTTCCTGCTTAATCAGTTGCTTTGTACTGTGATCGTATCGTATCATTTATAAAAGCTCCAATAAGCTTGCATGCGTCGGCCTTAGTCACATGATGGCTCTCCACGCTGCTTGATCTCTGGCAGCCTCCCTATTCAGTCCCTTATCCCTGAGGTCACACTCTATGACCTCGTCTCAGGTTTTTTTCGGTCTGCCTCTCGCAACCCTACCCCCGACGTTCACACTTCTTACTGTAGATCCATAATATCTGAATGTTTCTTGTCTGCTTCTTACCATTTGTAGAGGTTCCCTGTACTGTGTGTGTGTGTGTGTGTGTGTTCTTACCTAATTGTATCTTTACAGGAATGAGTCAAGCTCGTACTGTCCCGTGTCTTAAACCATATTAATCGTACATATCCTTAAATTTGTGAATTGTTTTGGCACACACTATATCATTCGGTAGTGCATTCCATTGATCAATTGCTCTGTTTGGGAAACTGAATTTCCTTACGTCTTCATCACCTCTCTTCTTATGCAGTTTTTTGCAGTGTCCTCTTGCTGATGCTTCTCCATATGTTAAGTAATCATTTATGTCTATTTTCTCCTTCCCTGATATGCATTTATATAACATTATCATGTCACCTCTTTTCCTTCTCTCCTGTAGTGTTGGTAGATTCAGTTTATTTAGTCTTTCTTCGTAGCTCAGATCCCGGTAAGAGTAATATACGGCTTGGATAGGTGGTTAGGAGGCTGATGAGGACTGTGAGGAGTGATAAAGTATAAGCAGACGAGACAACGTGGTTCAGAGGTTGATGAAGGCTATGAGAAGACCATGAATGATTTGAGAGGGTTGTCATTGTATAATCAGACAGGACGTGTACGACTCCCATTATGGTGTGTGTAATAAGCAGTAAAAAGCCTTGCACGAGGAGGTCGGAAGCTACAAACGTGCTATTGACCCATTACCAATAGGAGTGTAATAGATACTAAACACCCTTGCACGAGAGGGAGGTAGCAGGCTTTAAAATCATACCATCGACAGATTACCAACTGGACGAGTGTAATAGACAGTAAACATCCTTACTTGAGAGGAGGCGGAAAGATTTAGAAACTTTCCAGTGACATATTAATCATCATATTAAGCAAAGCACTGAGATATCTATTAACGCTTGCCATAAAAGACTGAACTTGAGTCTGTTATCTCGCAGCCACATACGAAAAGACATAAAACAAGGCATATACAACGACTTTCAGTACAGCAACGTATCTTCAAGCTTATTCTTACTTCAGACGACTTTATTCAACTTGGGCAACGTATCTGCTAATGAAACTTGGGCAGGATATCTGGTACACAAGGCTGTATCTACTGCCATCGTTCTAGTTCTAGTATTTTCCACGAAGCTCTTATACAATCGTCCAGAGAAAGCTAAATAAACTAAAAACATATGCTACACTGAGGAAGAGGGAATCGTAACTATAAAGGACGCTATTCTTAAGCAGTCCACCCTCAGTCACACAAGAAGCCAAACGTAAAAGCAAAGTTTTAGTTACACAAGGCACATACAAAATATATAAAATAGACGAAACATGAAGCGAGCATACACACACACACACACACACACACACACACAAAACCACGCCCACCTCCTGTGATGTTTGACTTTGGAAGGACCGACCAACAAAAGACCGCAATGCATAAATCAATTTATTATAGCCCAGTCTCCAATAACCTATCTATATTTGCTCAAACTGAACCCTACCTAACCTCGAATGACCTAATCCAACCCAAGTTAACCCAACTTAATCTAACTTAACCTCATCTAACCCAGTCTAATTGTATTTAACCTCACAATCTCACGTAACCTCCTCATACCTAACCTAACTAATTCTGACGCAGCCTAACCGCATCTAACCCTACCTAATCCTACCCAGTCTCACTTAACCATACCATACCCGACCTAACCCAACCCAGTCGAGCCTAAAATGACCTAATCCAATCGAACCTAACCCAGCCTAACCCAGCCAAATAAAACCCAACCCATAACCTATCAAAACCAACGTATTCTAAAGCAATCTAACCTAATCCGTCTATATCTAGTCGAACTGAACCCAACCCAACCAAAAATTACCTAATCAGACCAAACCCTGCCCAAAGTGACCTAACCTAACTTTCGATCGGCTATAAAAGCGTTCGCTAAGAAATTTTGCTGCCTGAAAGTCAACGGATGTCACATTCCAAGTATCACCTGTTCTGTGTACATATTTTTGTGTGTTTGTGTGTGTGTTTTTTTTTGTGTGTCTGAGATGTGTACTACAGTGAAAAATTTACACTCTCTCTCTCTCTCTCTCTCTCTCTCTCTCTCTCTCTCTCTCTCTCTCTCGCGTGTTAAAAAATTGGGTACACAATCGGCACGATGCGTCCTTCTAATGTAGTACAGACAAAAAACGAGAGAGAGAGAGAGAGAGAATCCTCCCGTAGATAATTAGGTCCAACTGCTAGTGTTGTGTTGAATGGAAGAGGCAGTACATAACAGCCCTCCCTCCCGCCCTCCTTCCTGCCTCCTGTTTATAATCCTCTGTTGTTTTTTCTATTGTTTTGGCCCACTGTTACAGTCAAAACAAAAGACAATGACCAGAAATGACTCCCGTAGTGTCCAACGCTCTGTCAGATAGAGGAGACAATCAAGGCAATCAACACAGCCTGATCTCCTGCCCTCCTTGTTGTCTTTTGTTTTTAAGGCCCTACTGTTTTTCGTATAGTGTTTTTCTGGCCCAATGGTGCTTTTTCCTGTACATTGCTTTGGTGTGTGTTCTGTAATGTGGCCTAAAACTTGAGGCCCTTCCACTTGGTACTCTGTCTGAGGTTTAAGTGACTGGATGTGTTTTGTTCCTATTTCTGTCCTCTGTCACACACACACACACACACACACACACACACACACACACACACACACACACACACACACACACACACACACACACACACAAGGATAGGATACTTTTCTTAAGTGGGCGAATCGAGTGAGAATACAATACTTCAGCAAAAATTTGGTATCAATAAGTAAAACTCTTTCCCAGTATGGCTTGTATAATTGCCCTGCTTTAAGGAACACCAAAGCATTGTCTCCTTTCCATCTATTGAACTCTCTCTCTCTCTCTCTCTCTCTCTCTCTCTCTCTCTCTTTTCCCATAGAGCCAAGTATAGCCGAGAAACACCCAAAACTTTTCTGCTAGACAAGAACAGAGCATCATTATTTTTTCTCTGCTCAGCTGTTGTGCCGGTCACGGCATGTCGTGGCTTTCTTAAGGGTTATATCAAGACCTGCCACTTCAAGCAGACCCTCTTAACTAAATAAAATCGTCTGGAAATAGCTAGAATAATAAAATGTCAGGGAATAAGAAGGTTAATACTCAGACTATATTTTCAGCTTTGGAAAGAAGTAAACACATGACACCATAGCCTAAGTACGGGTCACTGAGCATAAAAGGGCACTGGGGTTGAGGTGTGTGTGTGTGTGTGTGTGTGTGTGTGTGTGTGAAAGTGTAGTTGTGTAACAGTACTATACAGCCAGACACAAAAACTTCACCCAATATTTCACCTCATCTCTTCTACTTTTTACTTCCCTCTGTTGCCTAATATTCCTAAGCTGGGAGAGGCTTCGTATGCTTCTCCCCCTAATCATTCCCTCTGATACAATACAGGAAAGTGACGGATTTCCCCCGCACACCCCCTCTCTCTCTCTCTCTCTCTCTCTCTCTCTCTCTAAGTGTTAAGTGGGAGCAGCAGAATACCAAGCAGAACTTTCATGTCTCTTAAGTGTACCTCGTTTCATTGTTGTTGTTGTTGTTGTGATATTTGCCTCACAACATGGTGAGGACACGGGCAAACATAGAGCCCGTCAGAGAAGTGGCATAAAGTAGCTCTCAAACGAGAGCATAGCGGTGACAAAAACTGCAAGACGAAGCAGCAAGGCAGGACAAGATCAGGCGTGGCTCAGCAGTTACGAGAGCAGTCTGGTGGCGTTATAGTTGACGAGGACAGCACGTGGTGGATCAAACCCGATGTCCTCACGGATGGCGGCTTCCTCAGATGGAGAGAGGGAGTTGGAGATGTATGCCTCACGGATCTTCTGATACAAAGTCTGGTAGACGAGAGGCAGTGTATCTTCGTCGTTGATCGGATCCGTGAGGCAGAAGAGTAGCTCTTCCAGGTCCGCATCCGTGCGGGCATGGAGATCACGAGTCCCTGAGAGTGGTGGAAGGAGGGCCTCGATCCGGCGAGCAACGGAGGAGGGGTCACTCTTGGTCTTTCCCCCTTTCTTCTTTTGTTTCTTCCTCTTCTCCTTAGGTGGAGGAGAAGAAGAGAGAGCGATGGCGGCAGGCAGTGGTGAAGGTGGAAGAGGCTCCTCCACTTCGTCAGGAGCAGATGGAGAGGGCACGGAGGAGGGCTCCGCTGCGTCCAGATGTACTAGAGGGACGGGGGACGAGACACGCTCCTCCTCAGCTCCTGACGAAGGGAGGCGGACCTCCACGACAGTCTCCCCATGCTCAATATCCATGGCCTGTGACGGTTCCGGGTCGGTGATCGAAGGTTCAATGATGGTGGCGCCAGTCGTCCGGTTGAGAGGGGCATCCAAACACAGCCGTTTTCGCGGTGTCGTGCGAGGTGGTGGTGGCTGCTGTCGCCGGGCCTGACGCTCCTGACGAGGGGGGAGACGAGGATCGCGGGTGAAGCTTCGAGGGGAATAGCAAGGCGTGGAAGGGCGTTCTCCTCAAAGATCTGAGGAAGGAGAACAGCCAGAACCGCCTCTGGCTACCCCCTATCCAAAGCCTCAGCCGTCGCGATTCACATCGCAACGAGTGTGTTTGTGTTGCCAGCACTTCCAGGACCCTTTGGCTGGCGTCTCTGGGCAGCGGGGTGACGCCGCCGTGCACGGGCAGAGCCCTGCACAGCAACACCACCCGGCCCAGTGACGTCCTTAGCCTCGGGACCCTTGGAAGCCTGTACAACACGAAACTCCACCAGTCTCTCCCTCGGCAAGTGAGCGCTGGAAATGCACGTGGATTTGGTGCAACTGATCCCGAAGCGTGCACGAAAACATCAGCGCCAGTGTCGCGGCGTTTGATGAAACCGTAACACGATCTCACGTTGAACCATCCATTTTCACGGTTCCCTCGGATGGAAGTGGCTCCTGGCGGCACAGATCTGCTGTTTGGTGCCCCCCTCGAACGGGTCGCAGGCACGAGCAGAGTCGCTGCTGGAAGTCTCGGGCATAGTGACGACTGGCCAGGCCAAGCTGGCATGCAGAAGGAGTGCCTCGTTTACATTCACTGTCCTAGAATTCGAGGATTGAGGGTGTGCGGTGTGGCTAATGTGGTACACAACCCCTTTCACTACGAAGTACTGTAATCTTATTCGTGCAATCTCCAGACGATTTTATCCAGCTTAAAGGGAATTTGTCGAACTGGAGGAGGGGTTATATCTAGCCTTCGATTAACCCCTTCTGCCACTAAGGGTCTTTTCCAAGTTTAAAATCGTCTTGAGAGAGAGAGACAGACAGACAGAGACAGACAAGAGAGACAGAAATAGACAGACAGAATTAAAATAAAACTGTGTCATCGGACTGAAGGAGTTAATCCAGTTTCTATGACCAACAAGCCAGAACGATTTTATTCAGCCGGAGGGACAAAATTTTAATTTTTTTAAGCATGGAAGAAGGAACTGCGGCTAAACGGTGGAAAACTATCTATTATAAATTTTTTTTCCTTTTCCCGTGATAACAAATTTAACCCCTTCAATTCGGCGGGAGTATTTTTATGCATTCGTGCTGGAGAGCAGATTTGACTAGTAACCAAGGAGACTCAGTTCTCTCTCTCTAACTGAGGCCCACTGAATTTCACGCAACCAGCGACTTAGCATTCTCTTTGTGGGAGTGGTCAATGGTTCAAATCGTCAGATGAAAACAAATAACAGACTATAATAACAAGAAATTGAACTTAAAATGCAAAAGAATGGACATCACCGGGATTCAAGGCATTAACCCTGGAAGATTTCACATCAGTAGCGGGAAATTCGCACGTGTAGTAACAACGATGACTGAATCCTGGCACCTCACGGATCTCCCACGATACGATAGTGATCATCGTCTTTACCGTTTTATTCTCGCTGGGCAGAAGATGAGCGAGGTGGAGGGTGCTGTCAGGTGAACCCGTCTGACCTACACTGAATACGTGGTTAGAAAGTCTCCATTAACCCCTTCTATATGCAAGTCGTTTCTCAGTGTCGGTATATCGACCAGAAAGTCTCTATTAATCCCGTCTATATGCAAACGTTAGTCGGTCAAATCTGTAAATTTGTTAGAAGGCCCCCATTAATCCTTTCTATATAGAGTCAAACGTTTCTCGGTATCAATGTATCTTCTTTATCACCCACACGTTTTCATATCAGCTTAGACCAGGCCTCTTCTAATTTGTCTTCGAGTATTATAGTAAGATACCTGAATCTAGCAGGAAAGGCTGGCTACAAATCTATCACTGTCTCCAGGTCATCTCTATCCTTTGCCATCCCGCTTCCTTCTCTCCAGTTTACACCCTCCTTCACTCATCTACCTCTCCACCCGACCCCTCCATCTCATCCTCGGTTTCTCCACACCCCTCCACCTTCACCCCACTCACATACTCTCCCTAGTCAGTCTCGCATTCTCCATTCTCTCTTAAAAACACCAGCACATCCACAGCGCCACCACAACGTTCCATATCTTTCACCTCTATGGTTGCCAGCCCTGGGGGGACTTGGGTAGGGGGATTAAGGAATGGGTAGGGGTGGAGGAAGGGGAGTATGGGAAGGGCACATAGGGTCTGAGTATGGGGGAAAGCTTGATATGAAGATGGCGGGTTATTACGTGGCTGCCGTGATCTTGATAATGGGTGTGGATGGGTGGTTTAGAGTCTTAAGTGAATTGCAGGGTGTGAACTAAGTAGTTGATTAAGGTAAAAGGGTCAGTAATAAATAAACTATTGGTGCTTAAGCTGAACCCTCAGCGAAACACGAACATGTTCCGCCCTTGCCATGACGCGAGACTGGTGTGCATTGGTAAGCTGTGGGTATAACCAGGCCGCGGAGCTGGGCGGCAAGCGCTGTCTACAACCCTACCTCTAACATTTGGTAACTGAGGCGGTGATCGTTGATTCGTTGGGGTGTGGGGTGGCAGCGAGAAGCGGATGAAGAGGTAGACGGCCCGGCGCCTTGGCCTAACCGAAGCAGATGTAATACACCACACCTCACCAAGAGCGACACTGAGGGTAGCTGACTGGGCATGGGGGGGTTTTAAATGGGTTGAGGCAGACAGGTAGACGCCGCATTGGGGCAGGGATTGCAATAAAGAAAATTCCCTACAAAATGTAGTGGGGACCCTTATGGTAACTTCGACGAATCTTTATACCGTCCATTGTCGTTTCAGTTTAGCTTTATTTTTCTCTCTCTCTTGTTCTTTACGTTGCCTCATGTTAAAAGGTCCTTTTTATTTCTTAATGGCGGTGGTCTAATATAAATTTCCATGTGGCTCTATATGTGGACACTCAGTGGATTGTGTTTTCCATTCTTTCCAGCTAATCTACAGTTTAGTCACATCTTTCCTGGCTTATTTCACAGCGATATCTATACTGCATCATCGGATTCTAACACTAAGTTATTGGCTTAGCTTAATCAGTTTGCTTTGTACTGTGATCGTATCGTATCTTTTATAAAAGCTCTAATAAGCTTGCATGCGTCAGCCCTTAGTCACATGATGGCTCTCCAAG
>NC_137041.1:211331-253803 GCF_032717465.1 Coenobita brevimanus | reverse complement strand
TAGTCACATGATGGCTCTCCACGCTGCTTGATCTCTGGCAACCTCCCTATTCAGTCCATTATCCCTGAGGTCACACTCTATGACTTCGTCTCAGGTCTTTTTTCGGTCTGCCTCTGCAACCCTACCCCCGACGTTCACACTTCTTACTGTAGATCCATGAATATCTGAATGTTTCTTGTCTGCTTCTTACCATTTTGTAAAGGTTCCCTGTACTGTGTGTGTGTGTGTGTGTGTGTGTGTGTGTGTGTGTGTTCTTACCTAATTGTATCTTTATAGGAATAGAGTCAAGTTCGTACTGTCCCGTGTCTTAAACCATATTAATCGTACATATCCTTAAATTCTGTGAATTGTTTTGACACACTATTTCATTCGGTAGTGCATTCCATTGATCAATTGCTCTGTTTGGGATAACTGGAATTTCCTTACGTCTTTATTGCCTCTCCTTTTTTTATGCAAGTTCTTTGCAGTGTCCTCTACCTGCTGCATCCCCATAGGTTATATACTTATTTATGTCTATTTTCGCCTTCCCTGATATGGATTTATATGAGTATAATCATGTCTCCTCTTTCTCCTTCTCTCCTGTAGTGTAGGTAGATTCAAGTTCTTTTTTCTTCGTAGCTTAGATCCCTTAAGCTTGGTACCCATCTTGTAGCTGCCCTTTTGAACTTTTCAATCTTATCTATGTGTTTCTTAGATGAGGACTCCATACCAGATGACCCGCCGACATGTCGTAAAAATACTCTCCGCTAATACCAATACACCTCAGTCCTGTATGAAACAGCCCTAGCATGTATTCAATATGGAAGGTGGGGTGTGTTAGCGCCGAAGTGGTGACATGTGGAGGTGTAGGAGGACTACTGGGCCTTGGGATAGGTTACTGCCCCTCGAGATATAGGCCCTGCAGCCTTTGCCCAGAGTCGGACACGTAAAAAAAAAAAAAAAAAAAAAAAAAGACAAAGTACGAATACACCAGGGTTGGTGTGGTGAATGATGTTATTGTCTTTCTTAGTCTGTCTTAATTTGTGTGTGTGTGTGTGTGTGTGTGTGTGTGTGTGTGTGTGTGTGTGTGTGTGTGTGTGTTTTGGATGACCACAGCAAGTAAGGAAAATAAGCGTACTGTCGTGGAATATAGGTGGAGTGCGCACAGTTAGAAAAACAAATGTGCAGCAGATGCTACATAATTATGATGTGATTAGTATTAATGAGGTTAAGACGTCTATGTCAGGAAATTGTCATTCCCCGGATATGTGACTTATAGGAGTAAGGTAGTTGGTTCAGCGGAACGAGGGGTGGAACGGCTGTCTGTAGTAAGAACTGGTTATCTACGTTTGGTATTTGATGTCGACACAAGCATTGGAGATCAAGTCTGGATGCAGTTTCGTAACATTGAGGGTGTGTTGTATTTTTGGTTTCTGTTACATTCCTCCATGTGACTCCCCGTATTACTCCCACGACTTATTTGCCTCAATCCAAGTAAAAGTAAATTCTGGGTACACATATAAAGGATACATCATAATTGGTGACATGAATGCTGATTTGGGAAAAGTGTGAGGCAATTATTGTCGATAGCGGAGATACCTAATGTAAATGATATGTCATACCCAGTGATTCACGATGTGATGTAAACAGGGCCCCAACGATAACGCTGAATTGTTGTGTACTATATGTATTGATAACAGATTGGTTGTCATTAATAACCCTCATGTATGCTGACAAACATTTTCCTGGTGATAAAACATATCGGAGACGCGGCACCTGGGTTTTGGAGGGTGGATACGTGTGTGGCGTCACCGTCTCTGATAGACTATATGAGTGATTTTTCTGTGTTAAGGCGGGGGGTGACCTCCCTTCCCGATCATGCCCCCATTACAGTAACAGTTACGTGTTCAGGCGCAGATTTGGACAGTCTCATGACGAGGGCGGGGTCGCTAGTGGGGATCACGTGCAGCCCCTTCATGGAAATGCTGGCCAAGACTTGTTTAATGAGAAAGTCACTCAGATTTAACAGAATCAACAAAGAAGCATTTGTGAATAATATTATGCAAAGAGTACCTAATGAAGATTATAAATAAATGTTGATGCTTTAGAGAAGCGCATCACTGACGCTTTATACTCGTGTGCGGACAATGTAGGCAGGGTAGACAGAGCAGTAGAGATAGGTGGTAGCAATCTTGGTAGGTGGGAGAGGCTGCTGGATGACGCAAGAGTGTGGAGAGCAATTGATTGGAAAGGAGACTTTAACATGGGACAAGACCTGATGAAATCTTTGCTTTTTGCCCCAGTGATGAAAGGATTTTTAAATTCCATTTTGAGTCTGTGCTGAACAGAGAGGATGTGAACAATGAGGTTGTAGATGAGGTGACAACTGATGTCACTATCCCCGTACTGGATGAGCCCATCTCGCCCGCACAGGTGCACCAACAATATATAATAATAATAATGACGTATAGAAAAGGGGGGGAAAGGAAGGAAGGTAAGAATGATTGTGTATATGTGATGAGTGTTATGCAACCAGGGCGACGACACATGGTGGCAGGAACTAGGCCTTAGTTTAGACTCCCGGCCTTACTGAGAGCTCAGGTCCTGGTTGCATTGTGTGTGTGTGTGTGTGTGTGTGTGTGTTTTAAGTAGGAGAGGAAGAATTTAGACTAAGAGAAAGAGTGTCGGGGCTTAACCCAACGTGCGTGTGTTTGGTGTTGGGGAAGGGGGGGGGGGGTCTCGCACGTGTACTGTGTTGTTACTTAAGGCGGGAGGAGTGAATAGCTACGGCTTTCTCTGCCAAGCATTAGCTTATTGGCTGCCTCTCAGGTTCATCTGATCTTTTCCGGCTCCAGAAGCCTGGGTAGGATGGTAAGATAGGGGTGTTTGGGTAAGGTGTTGTAGCCCTAGAGGGCTTGGGTAGGGGGATAAGGAAAGGGGAGGGGTGGAGGAAGGTGGGTATCTTGATGGGGGGGTCAGTGTCTGAGGCGGGGGAGCTGGATATGAGGATGGCGGGTTATTACGTGGCTGCCGTGATCTTGATAATGGGTGTAGGGGTGGTTTTGAGTCTTAAGTGAGTTGCTGGAATTGTGAACTAAGTAGTTAATTAATGAAAGGGTCTGTAATAAATAATCTATGGGTGCTTATGTGACGCCTGGGGTTGGTGCAGGTCTTGCGTCAGGGTGGATGAGGTTGGCTAGAGGTCGTGGGGGGGGTGTGATCCGGGTGAAAAAGTCGATGAAGTCAGTGTGAACGTCGGTGAGTTTGGTGATTTGCTTTTGTTGTAGGTGGTGAAGGTAAGTGTTGATGGGTGGAATGTTGGCGCGTTCATGAGAGTGTATGTTGGTGATAAAATCATCCCACCGTATGCTCAGTGCCCAACGTAACTCTGGCCTGCTGGCATGGGGGTTTTATAAGTAGAGGCAGACTGATGGGCGCCGCATTGGGGGCGGGGCTTGCAAGAAGGGAAACTCCCATAAAATAGAGGGGAGCCTTATGTAACTTCGACGAACCTTTATACCGATCATTGTCTTTTCGTTTTTTTCTCTCTCTCTGTCTTGTTCTTGCGTTGCCTCCATGTTAAGCCCCGAACACACTGGGCATCAAGTTGCGCAACGATTGAAAATCACCATGTCACTTCATCAGCCTCGCGTGATGGTGACAGGCAAGCAGCGTGGAGTCAACCTTGTATGTGCTGCCCTCGCGCGGCGATGACGACTGACGTTAGCCTTGACAATCCAATGGTGCCACTTGAACAAATTTTGTGGGTAATTCACTGTCAGATTTCGAAAACTGTACAGTGCTGAACGTAGGCAAGACCATGGGAGATATTACATACAACTTAGATAACAAAGTAATTAGTAAATCGGAATGCGAGAGAGATCTAGGAGTTATGTTAGTTCCAATCATGACATTATCCCCCTTATTCCTACAAAATAAGTGAACAATTAGTGTGCAACGACGTCCGCCTGTCCACATACATGCTCGTCGTTCATTTGTTTTTCCACAGCAGACGATTTTCCACAAAACGGCAGCACTGGACTACAAATCCTCCTCATCTCCCTCACACTAACATCCCATCCCCCTTGTCTCATCAGAATTACGTCTAGTAGCCTTATAGGTATTATTTCTTTGGGCCATGATACTTCCTGGCTGTCAGTGCGATATCCTTGTGTCCTAATGTAGTCACCTTAATGGCTAAAAACAGCAAATAGCCAACACTTACCTCAGGGGATTGATGCAACAGCAACACACACACACCCTCGTCCTTCCACTGTCATACGGCCATTAGTAAAAGTACCCAAGTAGCGACGCCTACCAAGACGACAAACTTGTCCAGCTACTTTTATAACCACTAGATGGTACCCGGGCCCTCTCATAGTAGGGGCAACTCCAGTATTTTATTCCAGGTACTGCTTGGCGATAACATTCAGCTGAGAGTGAGACATACTGCTATAAGAGTGTCAATGCTGTCTCTATTAACTCTCATGATCGTACAGATCTCTTTACCAGCCCTATCCAAAAATAACGTGTGTGTGTGTGTGTGTGTGTGTGTGTGTGTGTGTGTGTGGGTGTGTGTGGATGTTTTGTGTGAGGGGTGGTGGGGGGTGGAGTGTATAGATTTATGTGGTAGCAGTGTGTGTGTGTGTGTGTGTAGGTGAATGTATTGTGTGTGGTGGGCGGGGGGTGTTTCGTTTGATGTGGTTGCAGTGTGAGTGTGTGTGTGTGTGTGTGTGTGTGTGTGTGTGTGTGTGTGTGTGTGTGTGTGTGTGTGTGTGTGTGTGCTTCTGTAGGTGAATGTGTTGTGTGTGGTGGGTGGGAGTGTATAGTTTGATGTGGTGTGTGTGTGTGTGTGTGTGTGTGTGTGTGTGTGTGTGTGTGTGTGTGTGTGTGTGTGTGTGTGTGTGTGTGTGTGTGTGTGTGTGTGTTGGGTGGGTGTGTGGGTGGGTTTGGATGTGTTGTGTGTGTTGGGTGGTGGGGAGATGAGGGGTGTATGGTTTGATGTGGTTGCAGTGTGTGTGTGTGTGGGGGGGGTGAGGGGGGATTTGTTGTATGTGTGGGGGGGTGTATGGTTTAGTGTGGTTGCTGTGTGTGTGTGTGTGTGTGTGTGTGTGTGTGTGTGTGTGTGTGTGCGCGGGGCCAGTGTGTTACCATGGCAACCTCCCCACACCACCACAGTTTCATACACAAATTTCCCCACCACCAACTACTGTTAGAGAGTATTGTGTGTGTGTGTGTGTGTGTGTGTGTGTGTTAGTTCACTACCTGTCAACGAACCTTGGTTGTACATAAACATGCTACTAAAGTTAGGGCACAAATATAATGTAGTATGCTATGAAGTCAACTACACTCATAATAACGTCAGGATTCTTCTCCCCTATCGTGTCTCCGTTCTCTGCATCTGTCTGTCCTCTATCTGTCTGTCTGTCTGCCTGTCCCTTTATTGCAATTAACAAACAACTCTCAACTGTCCACAACTTCCTAGAATATCATACTATCCTGCATTATATTACTTTTTTTCAGGGTAACTTGACCCAGATTTTCGTCCTTTTGCCCCTTATTTCACATGGGTCATTAGCAGAAAAGTGCAGCGCTACGGCTCCTCTTCAATGGCACTTTTTTGTGACTTACATGTTCTAGTATTAATCCATTGCTACAACTCAGTATTCAAGATGGATAGATGGAAATTGTAGGCCAAGTCAGAGTACAGAATGAAGTCAAACAGCATACATTTGGTGGGTGCAGTGGGAACAAGGCGACAGATCACAGACAGGAGGACAATGGCGGGAAAATCCAGCAAAATCTAACCACCAGCTTATGAAGTGACGTCAACAAAACTCGTGCCTCATAGTCGGTTCAAACGCCAGTCCACTTTATCAATAAACACCTGTGGTTCTGTATTTCAACTTCACCTAACCCAAACCAACCTAATCATAACTAAACCGATTTATTTTAGCCCAGTCTTACCTAAACTATAAATATTTGCTCGAACTGAATTTCGCCTGACCTCGAATGTCCCTAATCCAACCTAAATTAACCCAGCCTAATCTAACTTAACCTCACCTAACCCAGTCTAATTGTATTTAACCTCACAATCTCACGTAACCTCCACATATCAAACCTAACCAATTCTGACGCAGCCTAACCGCATCTAACCCTACCTAATCCTACCCAGTCTCACTTAACCATACCATACCTGACCTAACCCAACCCAGTCAAGCCTAAAATGACCTAATCCAAACGAACCTAACCCAGCCTAACCCAACCAAATAAAACCCAACCCAAAATCTATCAAAACCGATGTATTCTAAAGCAATCTAACCTAATCCGTCTATATCTAGTCGAACTGAAGCCAACCCAACCAAAAATTACCTAATCAGACCAAACCCTGCCCAAAGTGACCTAACCTAACTTTCGATCGGCTATAAATTCACTATTTTTTTTTCATAAGAAATTTTGCTGCTTTGAAAGTCAACGGATTTAACATTCCAAGTTTCGCCTGTTCTCTGTACACGTATAAGTGTGTGTGTGTCTGTGTGTGTGTCTGGTTGTGGGATGCTGGTGGTGGGATGCTGGAGGGTTTGATAATGTTTGTGTTGTGACAGCTTTATGTGCCTAGTTACCTCCGCAAGTGAAGTTGAAGGAAGTTATGTATTCACCCGTGTCTGTCTGTCTATCTATCTGTCAATCTGTCTGTCGTTCTATTTGTCTGTCTATATGTCTGTCTGTCTGTCTCTGTCTTTCTATCTGTCTGTCTGTCTGTCTCTCTATCTGTCTGTCTGTCTGTCTGTCTTTCTATCTGTCTATCTGTCTGTCTATGGCCAAGATATATCAAAAACTTGCTATCGGCTTTCAATGGAATCTTGTAGGTAGGTGGGCACTGGGTCAAGAGAGAGACTATTCGATTTTTCATTATATTTTTTCACTATTACGCTTTTGGCTCAATAAAAAGGAAAGTGGAAATCTAGGAATATACTGCACCTTAATGTGAAAATCTGGACAAATTTCTCCATAACAAAATATAAATAAAAATAATCTTTCTCTTGACTAGAAAACATGAGTTAACTTCGCTTGTTTTTTTTTTTTCTGCCTCCAGGATCGTACTGAGAGCTGCTTTGGAAATTCTTTATATCTCTTCTTTAGCGATTTAATCAGCACATTACACCACAACACCCTCTTTTATGAGAGAGATGTATACTCTGCCGATATGAAGACGATTTTAATAGCTTACAAGAAAATGTTAAGACGTGCTATGCAAAAATAAATAGCTAAGGAAGGGGCACTGAGAAGACTCCCGTGCTTCCTAAACTACTACCCTGTTTCCAAAAGGCGTATGACACAGAAATTTGACTTAGCTTTTAACATCAGGGGGAGCTGAATGGATGGATGGATGGGGGAATCGTGGATCTTTGACTGCTGACCAAGTTCTTGCAGTTCCGTCCGTCCGTCGACCTACCGACAAAAATCATCATCAATATCTTCATTATCATTAATATAATTGTCATTATTATTATTATTACTACCATTATTATTATTATCATAACTACAATCATCATCATCATCATCTTCGTTGAAATTGTTATCATGACTGTAATCATCATCATCATCATCATCATCATCATCACCGTAATCCCAACTCTGTTACTTCGTACTGAAGTTAAATCATCATTATCATCAGAATCAACATCATCATCATCATCAATATCATCTTTATCATCATTAATATGATCATCATCAATATCATCTTTATCATCATTAATATCATCATCATCATCAGGCCCTGACATTACCACTGGAGGATTAGGACCCCTCTCATCTTTCTCCAATCTGATACACTGGTTGTTAGCCTCTTCCCATATCGGTGGATCTCCGAGTTTCATCTATCTTGTTCCCTGTGTGCCTCTTCCTGTCACTCCACCTCTGGCCTGCCATTCAGTTACGCTGCCTGTCCATCTGTTGCCTGCTCTGTGGAAGATGTGACCAGCGGAGTGTGTGTGAAGGTACCTGGAAACAAGCACAGAATTACCAGATGCGGGAGCTTCAAACCCCTTTGTTTAATCCCCTTGGTGTGGTGTGGTGTGGTGGGAGGGTTTTGTGGTGTAGCGTGGTATAATGGGAGGTTTTGTGGTGTAGCGTGGTATAGGGGAAGGCTTTGTGGTGTAGCGTGGTATAGGGGGAGGCTGTGTGGTGTAGTGTGGTATGGAGGGGTTTCTGTGGTGTGGTGTGTGGAGGGTTGTGTGGTGTGGTGTGTGGAGGGTTGTGTGGTGTGGTGTGTGGAGGGTTGTGTGTTGTGGGGAGGGTTGTGTGATGTGGGGAGGGTTGTGTGGTGCGGTGTAGTGTGGTGTGGGAGGGTGGTTTTAAGTTTTGTGGTTTGGTGTGGTGTGGGAGGGTGATTTTATGTGGTGTGGTGGGGTGTTGGAGGATGATTTTTTATGGTATGTTGTGATGTGGGAGGGTGTTTATGTGTGGTGTGGTATGGTGAGGGAGGATGATTTCTTGTGGTGTGGTGTGATATGGGTGAGTGGTTATGTGTGGTGTAGTATGGTGTGGAAGGATGATTTTTTGTTGTGTGGTGTGGTGTGGGAGGGTGGTTCTGTGTTGTGTGGGAGTGTGATTTCGTGTCATGTAATGTGAGAGACTGGTATGGTGTGGTGTGATATGGTGTGGGGGGTAGTATGGTGTGGTGTGGTGTGGTGTGGGTGAGTGATTGAATGTGATTTAGTGTGTGGGGCTGGTAGAACGTGACTTGGCTTCAGTATAATCTCCAAAGCCTATATGAGTACAACACCTCTCATCCGAAAATTGTTAGTGAGGAAGCAGACTGGGCAGGGCCGGTCCTAGAGCTACTGTTATAAAATGTAGAAAATCATTTGTTGTATCATTAAAATTAAATGTGCATAATTCTGTGAGGTTAATTCTTCCATCTAAATAAAGGCCAAAATATATGTATTATTTCAGACACTCATATTCATCCACTTCCTAACGATACATAAAGCGACGATGATCAGTGACTTATGAAACCCTGTTATGTGATCTATGGGATGTAATAAGCTTTTTCAGAATATTGCGTGTCTCGTTACTCTATGGGTAAAAGGTCCTAAATTCTTAGCCTAATATTTACCCTTGAAATAAAACTATGAATGTGTGGAAACAATTCTGCCATTTGAATAACTGTAGTATCATCAACCAAGATATACATACATGAACACAAGCGAGCGCGCGCACACACACACACACGCACACACACACACACACACACACACACACACACACACACACACACACATGCCCAGTCACCAAAACATTTGAGGTTCAGCCAGTGACTTGAAGATCATCGTCGTCGTCGTTATGATCGTCGTTGTCGTCTTCATCTTCGTTGTCGTAATCATCATCATCATCTTCCTCGTCGTCCTAATCATCATCATCATCGTCAGCAACATGTTACTGTCATCCCAACACTGTAAAAGATGTAGAACAGATGTTATATCAGAGTCATCACCTTTATCATCATATTCATCACTTCCTTCTAATCAAATTGTAGAATTTGTACGGGAGTCACATTATCATGATCATCATCATCATCATCATCATCATCATTGTCATCATGATCATCATGATCATGATCATCATCATCATTGTCATCATCATCATCATAATTGTCATCATCCCAGCTGTTTCATCGAGTATACAGTTTCATCATAATCATCATCATCATCACAATAATCCCAGCTT
This sequence comes from Coenobita brevimanus, assembly GCF_032717465.1. Classification (NCBI taxonomy): domain Eukaryota; kingdom Metazoa; phylum Arthropoda; class Malacostraca; order Decapoda; family Coenobitidae; genus Coenobita; species Coenobita brevimanus. The sequence goes on along the minus strand of NC_137041.1, from coordinate 244,092 downwards.
AGTTAACTGGTACACGAGTTTCAACATCACAGTCATCGTCATCATCATCATCATCATTATCATATTCATCCCATTTCTGTTAGTTCGTACAGAGGTTAAATCCTCACTGGTATTGCCAGTAGTAGCTGTATTATAATCATCAGCATCATTACCATCACCATTATCATCATCAGCCTGTGACACACCACTGCAGGATAAGGTCCCCTCTCACCTGTCTCCACTAAGATGCTTTCGTTGTTAACTTGTTTCGTCCCAGCTCGGTGGATCTGCGAGTATCATCTCTATCATGTTCCCTGTGTGCCTCATCCTCTCACTCCATCTTTGGTCTGCCATTTAGTTACGCTGGCTGTCCATGCGTTACTTGTTCTGTGGAAGACGTGACCTAAGGACTGCGTGTGGACTGACCTGTAAACAAGAGGACAAATATACGTGTGTTGCAGCATCAATGCTATAGGTACCCTGTTCACTCTAATTTGGTGAAAAATTGCAATCTCTTTCTTAAATTTTGTGTTGTGACAAGGGGTTAACACTAGAATGGTGCTAGTCATGAAGAAGTGGTATGGAAATGATGTAGAGCTGTAAGTTTGTCTATATCTTTCACTGAACTACCGGAAATAAGCTGCAAAAAAACGACTATCTCGGCCTTGGTAAAATGAAGGAACACCACCACAATATAAGCGTACGTGTGTGTGTGTGTGTGTGTGTGTGTGTGTGTGTGTGTGTGTGTGTGTGTGTGTGTGTGTGTGTGTGTGTGATTAATACGTGAAGTGTAGCTAGGAGTGTGTGATAAAAGCTGGTGTAAGTGAGGCAGACAACAGAGTACCGCTCCGTGTTGCCGTGAACTTTGTAGCTGATACACGGAGATACTTTAAGTGGACTTAATTTACATAGTCACAATGGCCAAATCATTGAGTGACCTAAGGAAAATGCAGCGCAACCAGCTGACACGGCTGACAAAAGAAGATTTAATTGACAGTATCCTGACAGCACCTGAAGGAAGTGACGGACAATTGCTGGAGTTGACCAACAAACTTCACGCCCTTGTCAACAAGGTGGCAGAGTTAAGGAGAGCTGGTACCGCACCGGATAGTAACATAAACAAGAGACTGGACGAACTACAAACCCAGGTAAAAAAACAAGCTGAGGTTATTTCAAAACAACAACGTTACCTAGAAGTCATAGACCGAAAAGAAAGGGAGAAGAATTTGGTAATAACAGGAGTTCCGGATGAGAACGAGGCGTTGGATCGAGCAACAACAGAGGTAAACAAACTAAACAAGATCTGGTCTAAGGTAGGAATCAGTGAAGAAGTTCAGTCACATCGAAGGTTGGGAACCACAGGGGCAGACAACAGGCGGCGGGCCATCCTGCTAACAGTTGACAGTAAGAAAACAAGGGACAGGATTTTAGAGAATGCTAGACAGCTTAAGCAGGCTGGTAAGGAGTATGAAAAGATCTTCATAAAGAAGGACGTCCATCCCAACATCCGGAAAGAGTGAAAGAGGCTGCACGACGCGAGAAGGCTGAGAGGGAGCGACCCGAGAACGCTGGCTGTGTGATAAGCCTGGACACGAGGGAGAGGAAGTTCTACAGGGACGGAGTTGTGATCGACGCTTGGAATCAACAGTCTTTTTGAGCAGACCACAGCATCGAAATACGATTAAGATTCTGTCATGGAATGTAAACGGTGTTTGAACAAAACTGGAGAAAAAACCTGTGCAAGACTTGCTTCAAAATTATGACATCATTAGTTTAAATGAGGTTAAGACGTCATTACCTGTTTCCTTTCCTGGTTATGTGTCATATAAAAATGATGTAAGAGGTTCATCTGAGCGGGGGGAACAGTGGTATTATTAAAGAATCATTTATCTGATGCAATCGTAAATATTGATACCTGTATGGAGGAACAAATATGGATTCAGTTTCGGTATGCACCAAAGTGTTTATTTGGATTTTGTTATATACCCCCATCTGACTCACCGTACTATTCTCACGACTCATTTGCGTCAATTCAGGAGAAGTTAAAGACAAGTGAAATGTGTCAGGAGTGCGTTATAATAGGAGACATGAACGCAAGATTTGGAAACTTTGCTCGAGAATTGCCCAGCCACGTTGAGTTACCAGATCATGATAAATATTCCTATCCGGTCTTACCCGATGATGTACGGTTACCCAGTGATAATGCCTTCATACTATCGAGTATTTGCAAAGAGTCAAAGTTGGTGTTAATCAATAATCTAAAGACTCCTTTTAAGCACTTTATGAGCAAGAAAACTTTTAGGAAAGGTGATGAATGGATATCAGAATTGGACACCTGTGTTGTGAGCACCTCGGTGTTGGGCGGGGTGAGTGGGTTCTCATAATAATAATAATGACGTATAGAAAAGGGGGGGAAAGGAAGGAAGGTAAAGAATGATTGTGTATATGTGATGAGTGTTATGCAACCAGGGCGACGACACGTGGTGGCAGGAACTAGGCCTTAGTTTAGACTCCCGGCCTTACTCAGAGCTCTGGTTCCTGGTTGCATTGTGTAAAGTGCATGTGTGTGTGTGTGTGTGTGTGTGTGTTTGTGTGTGTGTGTGTTTTAAGTAGGAGAGGAAGAATTTAGACTAAGAGAAAGAGTGTCGGGGCTTAACCCAACGTGCGTGTGTTTGCTGTTGGGAAGGGGGGGGGGTCTCGCACGTGCACTGTGTTGTTACTTAAGGCGGGAGGAGTGAGTCGCTACGGCTTTCTCTGCCAAGCATTAGCTTATTGGCTGCCTCTCAGGTTCATCTAATCTTTTCCGGCTCCAGAAGCCTGGGTAGGAGCAGGACCCACCTATACCAGGTCAGCCAGCCTGCTCTGTTCGCGCAGGGGATTAATGGGGGAGTGAGGTGTAATGACGTCAGCTTCGCCTCTCGGCCACCAGCACTGCCGCTAAGCCCAGTAGAAAAGCTTACTATCTTATCATTTGATGAAATGAGCCTTGCTAAGCAGTGGAGCTACGATAAAGCAACAGACACACTCTATAAGCCGTACAAGAATGTACAAGTTGTCATGCTAAGAGGCTTAGCTAGTAAATGGAAACAGCCAATATATTTTGCATTTGATGAATCAAATATGCATAAGATTTTGTTAGAAATAAGTAAGAGTGTAGAGTCAGCAGGATACGCTGTTGTAGCAGTAGTGCATGATCTGGGACCTTGTAATATGCAGGTATGGAAAGAATTTGGTATTGATCCTATAAAAACTAAGAGCGTATCCTTCAAAAATCCATGTGCTGAAAGGGAAATATTTCTTTTTGCTGATGTGCCTCACCTGATAAAGCTCGTCCGAAACAATTTTCTTGATTCTGGTTTTGTTTTGGACGTTGGAGACTTTGTTACTGTTGCATGCATAGGGGAAATGCTCGCAAAGACTAAAACGGAGTATGGATTGGCTTATAAATTAAGTGATCTTCATCTTAACGTACATGGACAGCAACGGCAGAGAGTTAAGTATGCTGCACAGTTGTTGTCAAAGACCTGTTCAAAGTCTCTACAGTATTTAGGTGACAAGGGTCTTTTGGAAAGCAAGAATTGGAAAACAACTGCCGAATGTATTTCATTGGTAGATGAATGGTTTGATGCGATGAACTCGTCTATGTACAGTGACAAAAAAGAGCGTTGTGCATATGGAATGAATTTGATAACACAGGTAAACATTTTAGATAAAATGATTGATGTCATGGAAACCATGAGAGTAGGTAACTCAAAGTCATTGTACAATTTTCAGAGAGGAATAGTTTTATCAAGCCTTTCACTTAAAAGACTGTTCCATATGTTGAGAAGTAACTACAATCTTGAATTCATAATGACCAGAAGACTGAATCAGGACTGCCAAGAACATTTCTTTGGGTGTATAACAAATGAGTGGACCTCAGGATCACCCGGATGCAGTCAACTTTAAATATAGACTGAGAAAGTATGTGTTGGGAAGGGATGTTCAGTTGGTCAGTGAAGCAAAAAATATAAGTCTAGGAGATGAGACCGATACATGTTTGTTTGATAAGACTCTGCCAGGTGAAACCTCCAAACATGTTGATTCAAGTGACCGTGAACTGGCTCTGGAAATTTGCCTAACGAGTTTAGTATTCAAGAATTTGGAGTTAGATATTGATAAGGAAAATGATGACATATCTGAAGAAATCAGTGAAGATAATGAAATTCTCTCACCTGGAAAGGTAAATGCAATATCTACTGGCAGTGTTATAGAAGATGAGTCCTTGCTATATATAGGTGGCTACATTGTTAGGAAATTCTCTCACAAGTATCCCCATTTAGGATATAGGGCAGGGGACTGGGGAAAAGATAAATCATGGACTGAAGTGGTTAGCAGAGGACAACTCTATATGCCATCAGAAGAGTTTTCTTCTCAGTTACATATAATGAGAGAAGTATTCAAATCTACTCAAGGTGAAGGTCTGAGGGAAGGTCCCAGGTGTGTTAAGACTCTCTCCTCAGAGATAGAAAGCACTGGAATATGTTTACCATCAGACGGAGTTGAATTTTTTGCTAGAATATCAGTATTCTTTAGGATGAAACATTTAAATAAAATTATAACCTTCAACAAACAAAAGGATGCCTGTAGAAGCCTGTTAAGAAAAAAAGAGCAAAATAATGTCATAAATTATCTTGTGACACAGAGCCACGGCATCAATACTGTGCTATGTTTAACCAGTACAAGCTCACATTATTATTAGACCATATATTTTCATTCTTAGGTTAGTTATCAGGATTATATTGTGTGTATTTTTTTCTCTGTAAATTATTTTGTCTTATAAGCCATGAGTAATGAACACGGTTAGTTTCAGCTTAACTGTTCATTGTAGCTGTCTCACTCTCTTACTGCATTTCCTTGTATTCAGTTTATAGACATAAACTGTTAATTTTATTAGTTTATTAATAACTTGTTTTTTTGTTACCCTTATGTTTTATTAAAAAAAAAATGTGATAGTAACAACAGCTGATCAAAGAGAAGTGAGAGCGTGTGGAACCTGTAACTCCCTTCATTGAGAGGAGAGGCGAAGATGACGTCACTAAGCTAGCCTGCGCAAGACGGGCTTATTCTCGTCCCCTGGCTGGCTGACCTGGTATAGGTGGGTCCTGGGCAGGAGGGTAGGATACGGGTGTTAGGGTAAGGTGTTGTCGCCCTGGGGGGCTTGGGTAGGGGGATAAGGAAAGGGGAGGGGTGGAGGAAGGGGAGTATGGGGGGTCAGGGTTTGAGGCGGGGGTGCTGGATATGAGGATGGCGGGTTATTACGTGGCTGCCGTGATCTTGATAATGGGTGTAGGGGTGGTTTAGAGTCTTAAGTGAATTGCAGGGTGTGAACTAAGTAGTTGATTAATAAAAGGGTCAGTAATAAATAAACTATTGGTGCTTAAGTGAACCCTCAGCGAAACACTTGCCATGACGCGAGACTGGTGTGCCGCGGAGCTGGGCGGCGCACACCTCCACTCCCCGTTTAACATTTGGTAACTGAGGCGCTGATCGCTGGAGGTAGACGGCCTGGCGCCATGGCCTAACAGAACCAGATATACACCCAACCACACCAAGAGCGACACTGAGGGTCGCTGACTGGGCATAGGGGTTTTAAATGGGTAGAGGCAGACAGGTAGACGCCGCACTGGGGGCGGGGCTTGCAATAAAGAAAATTCCCACAAAATAAAGGGGACCCTTATGTAACTTCGACGAATCTTTATACTGTCCATTATCTTTCGTTTTTGTTTTTTTTTTTCTCTCCCTCTCTTGTTCTTACGTTGCCTCCATGTTAAAAGGTCCTTTTTATTTCTTCATGGCGGTGGTCTAATATAAATTTCCATGTGGCTCTATATGTGGACACTCAGTGGATTGTGTTTTCCATTCTTTCCATCGTTCGTTCGTTGACGATTTCCTCCCCTATAGGGAGGGCCGGGCCTTACATTAGCCCAGTCGGTGGATTTTTGACTGGATTTCTTAGTTGGTTGTGTGGGCTGTATTTGAGGGGGAAGAAACCACCGTGATGGTTCTGTATGGTCTTTTTTTTTTTTTTATATAAATAATATAGCTCACAGGTGCATCATATGCCTGCACACGTTGATGTATAAAAACATCCGCGCATGCAGGCACAAACACACGAGTGATTTTAGAGTGGGAGGGTATAATGGAACAGGTGACCACTAGGTGACCGTTAGGCGCGGGGATTAGCGGGGATTAACGGTACCTGAACCGTATGAAAGGGGGCATGGTGACTGAGACAGCTGTGGCTGCCTGATTGAGTGATTTAAAAGGGTGGGGGGAAGTGTGCAGTGATGTTTGCTAGGGTTGTTATGGGTGTATTAGCAATCACTGCAGCAGCTGCTTTTTTAAGTGTCTCCTCGGGGCTGGCTGCCGTATTTATGCGAGGCGTATCTGGGTTGGGGAGATTGACAGGTCTGTTAAATTTATTGGTGTTTCGGCAGCTGAGAATATAGTGGAGAAACGGGAATGGGGTATCAGTGTTGCAGTTTTCACACGTGCTGGGTTGTGCCTCATTTGTGAGTATATGGGCTTTACACTTATATCCCAAGCGGAGGCGTCGTATATTTTTAAGTGTTCTGCTTTTGAGTTTGTTAATAGCATTTATTGGCTCATATTTTGTAGCGGCAGCATACCATATTGCAGAAGGGGAGCCTGCCTGGACTTGATGCTCGTGTTCTGAGCGGTTGATTGTTGCTGCCTGCATTTTAATTGTTCTTTTGATCAGAGTGAGGCTCGGTGTTATGTCAACCTGAACGTGTGAGTATTCTGTGGTTTCTTTGCCTAGTTGGTCTGCCAATTCATTCCCTTTGATACCTACATGGCTGGGTATCCAATTAATTGTTATAGTTCCGCCAGCATCTCGTATTTCTTGCGCGGTGGCGATTATGTTAGTAATTAAATGGGTGTTATCAGACGGCTCCTGTTTTCTTAGCGTTTGTATAGCGCTGGCGGAATCTGTATGGATGATTGTATGGGATGTTGGGTTGATGTCTAGGGCATCGTCCATGGCGGTAAGAATTGCAATTAATTCAGTCTGGAGTGTAGAGGCTCCATCTGATACACGCAGGCCAAATGAGTGTTCTCGGCATACGACTGCCGCACCTGCTTTATTGTTATTCACAGAGCCGTCTGTATAGTAGGTTGAAGAGTTGGGGGAGGTGAGGGAGGCAATTTGCATTAAGCTCTCTTGGCGTAATTGTTGTACGGGAGTGAGGGCTTTAGGGGGAGAGCTTGTAATGATAAGATTGAATAGGGGGGGATCCCAAGGAGGGTGGGGATGATACGCTACACTTGGTTCATCTGGGGGGAGATTTATGATGGGATTCTTTCCAGCTAATCTACAGTTTATCACATCTTTCCTGGCTTATTTCCCAGCGATATCTATACTGCATTCGGATTCTACACTAAGTTATTTCCTGCTTAATCAGTTGCTTTGTACTGTGATCGTATCGTGTCATTTATAAAAGCTCCAATAAGCTTGCATGCGTCGGCCTTAGTTACATGATGGCTCTCCACGCTGCTTGATCTCTGGCAGCCTCCCTATTCAGTCCCTTATCCCTGAGGTCACACTCTATGACCTCGTCTCAGGTTTTTTTCGGTCTGCCTCTCGCAACCCTACCCCCGACGTTCACACTTCTTACTGTAGATCCATAATATCTGAATGTTTCTTGTCTGCTTCTTACCATTTGTAGAAGTTCCCTGTACTGTGTGTGTGTGTGTGTGTGTGTGTTCTTACCTAATTGTATCTTTAAAGGAATGAGTCAAGCTCGTACTGTCCCGTGTCTTAAACCATATTAATCGTACATATCCTTAAATTTGTGGATTGTTTTGGCACACACTATATCATTCGGTAGTGCATTCCATTGATCAATTGCTCTGTTTGGGAAACTGAATTTCCTTACGTCTTCATCACCTCTCTTCTTATGCAGTTTTTTGCAGTGTCCTCTTGCTGATGCTTCCCCATATGTTAAGTAATCATTTATGTCTATTTTCTCCTTCCCTGATATGCATTTATATAACATTATCATGTCACCTCTTTTCCTTCTCTCCTGTAGTGTTGGTAGATTCAGTTTATTTAGTCTTTCTTCGTAGCTCAGATCCCGGTAAGAGTAATATACGGCTTGGATAGGTGGTTAGGAGGCTGATGAGGACTGTGAGGAGTGATAAAGTATAAGCAGACGAGACAACGTGGTTCAGAGGTTGATGAAGGCTATGAGAAGACCATGAATGATTTGAGAGGGTTGTCATTGTATAATCAGACAGGACGTGTACGACTCCCATTATGGTGTGTGTAATAAGCAGTAAAAAGCCTTGCACGAGGGAGGTCGGAAGCTACAAACGTGCTATTGACCCATTACCAATAGGAGTGTAATAGATACTAAACACCCTTGCACGAGAGGGAGGTAGCAGGCTTTAAAATCATACCATCGACAGATTACCAACTGGACGAGTGTAATAGACAGTAAACATCCTTACTTGAGAGGAGGCGGAAAGATTTAGAAACTTTCCAGTGACATATTAATCATCATATTAAGCAAAGCACTGAGATATCTATTAACGCTTGCCATAAAAGACTGAACTTGAGTCTGTTATCTCGCAGCCACATACGAAAAGACATAAAACAAGGCATATACAACGACTTTCAGTACAGCAACGTATCTTCAAGCTTATTCTTACTTCAGACGACTTTATTCAACTTGGGCAACGTATCTGCTAATGAAACTTGGGCAGGATATCTGGTACACAAGGCTGTATCTACTGCCATCGTTCTAGTTCTAGTATTTTCCACGAAGCTCTTATACAATCGTCCAGAGAAAGCTAAATAAACTAAAAACATATGCTACACTGAGGAAGAGGGAATCGTAACTATAAAGGACGCTATTCTTAAGCAGTCCACCCTCAGTCACACAAGAAGCCAAACGTAAAAGCAAAGTTTTAGTTACACAAGGCACATACAAAATATATAAAATAGACGAAACATGAAGCGAGCATACACACACACACACACACACACACACACACAAAACCACGCCCACCTCCTGTGATGTTTGACTTTGGAAGGACCGACCAACAAAAGACCGCAATGCATAAATCAATTTATTATAGCCCAGTCTCCAATAACCTATCTATATTTGCTCAAACTGAACCCTACCTAACCTCGAATGACCTAATCCAACCCAAGTTAACCCAACTTAATCTAACTTAACCTCATCTAACCCAGTCTAATTGTATTTAACCTCACAATCTCACGTAACCTCCTCATACCTAACCTAACTAATTCTGACGCAGCCTAACCGCATCTAACCCTACCTAATCCTACCCAGTCTCACTTAACCATACCATACCCGACCTAACCCAACCCAGTCGAGCCTAAAATGACCTAATCCAATCGAACCTAACCCAGCCTAACCCAGCCAAATAAAACCCAACCCATAACCTATCAAAACCAACGTATTCTAAAGCAATCTAACCTAATCCGTCTATATCTAGTCGAACTGAACCCAACCCAACCAAAAATTACCTAATCAGACCAAACCCTGCCCAAAGTGACCTAACCTAACTTTCGATCGGCTATAAAAGCGTTCGCTAAGAAATTTTGCTGCCTGAAAGTCAACGGATGTCACATTCCAAGTATCGCCTGTTCTGTGTACATAAGTTTGTGTGTTTGTGTGTGTGTTTATGTAGGAGTGTCTGAGATGTGTACTACAGGGAAAAATTTACACACACTCTCTCTCTCTCTCTCTCTCTCTCTCTCTCTCTCTCTCTCTCTCTCTCTCGTGTTAAAAAATTGGGTACACAATCGGCACGATGCGTCCTTCTAATGTAGTACAGACAAAAAACGAGAGAGAGAGAGAGAGAGAATCCTCCTGTAGATAATTAGGTCCAACTGCTAGTGTTGTGTTGAATGGAAGAGGCAGTACATAACAGCCCTCCCTCCCGCCCTCCTTCCTGCCTCCTGTTTATAATCCTCTGTTGTTTTTTCTATTGTTTTGGCCCACTGTTACAGTCAAAACAAAAGACAATGACCAGAAATGACTCCCGTAGTGTCCAACGCTCTGTCAGATAGAGAAGACAATCAAGGCAATCAACACAGCCTGATCTCCTGCCCTCCTTGTTGTCTTTTGTTTTTAAGGCCCCACTGTTTTTCGTATATTGTTTTTCTGGCCCAGTGGTGCTTTTTCCTGTACATTGCTTTGGTGTGTGTTTTGTAATGTGGCCTAAAACTTGAGTCCCTTCCACTTGGTACTCTGTCTGAGGTTTAAGTGACTGGATGTGTTTTGTTCCTATTTCTGTCTGCATCCTCGTACTCTCTCTCTCTCACACACACACACACACACACACACACACACACACACACACACACACACACACACACACACACACACACACACACACACACACACAAGGATAGGATACTTTTCTTAAGTGGGCGAATCGAGTGAGAACACAATACTTCAGCTAAAATTTGGCATCAATAAGTAAAACTCTTGCCCAGTATGGCTTGTAAAATTGCCCTGCTTTGAGGAACACCAAAGCATTGTCTCCTTTCCAGCTACTGAACTCTCTCTCTCTCTCTCTCTCTCTCTCTCTCTCTCTCTCTTTTCCCATAGAGCCAAGTATAGCCGAGAAACACCCAAAACTTTTCTGCTAGACAAGAACAGAGCATCATTATTTTTTCTCTGCTCAGCTGTTGTGCCGGTCACGGCATGTCGTGGCTTTCTTAAGGGTTATATCAAGACCTGCCACTTCAAGCAGACCCTCTTAACTAAATAAAATCGTCTGGAAATAGCTAGAATAATAAAATGTCAGGGAATAAGAAGGTTAATACTCAGACTATATTTTCAGCTTTGGAAAGAAGTAAACACATGACACCATAGCCTAAGTACGGGTCACTGAGCATAAAAGGGCACTGGGGTTGAGGTGTGTGTGTGTGTGTGTGTGTGTGTGTGTGTGTGAAAGTGTAGTTGTGTAACAGTACTATACAGCCAGACACAAAAACTTCACCCAATATTTCACCTCATCTCTTCTACTTTTTACTTCCCTCTGTTGCCTAATATTCCTAAGCTGGGAGAGGCTTCGTATGCTTCTCCCCCTAATCATTCCCTCTGATACAATACAGGAAAGTGACGGATTTCCCCCGCACCCCCCCCTCTCTCTCTCTCTCTCTCTCTCTCTCTAAGTGTTAAGTGGGAGCAGCAGAATACCAAGCAGAACTTTCATGTCTCTTAAGTGTACCTCGTTTCATTGTTGTTGTTGTTGTTGTGATATTTGCCTCACAACATGGTGAGGACACGGGCAAACATAGAGCCCGTCAGAGAAGTGGCATAAAGTAGCTCTCAAACGAGAGCATAGCGGTGACAAAAACTGCAAGACGAAGCAGCAAGGCAGGACAAGATCAGGCGTGGCTCAGCAGTTACGAGAGCAGTCTGGTGGCGTTATAGTTGACGAGGACAGCACGTGGTGGATCAAACCCGATGTCCTCACGGATGGCGGCTTCCTCAGATGGAGAGAGGGAGTTGGAGATGTATGCCTCACGGATCTTCTGATACAAAGTCTGGTAGACGAGAGGCAGTGTATCTTCGTCGTTGATCGGATCCGTGAGGCAGAAGAGTAGCTCTTCCAGGTCCGCATCCGTGCGGGCATGGAGATCACGAGTCCCTGAGAGTGGTGGAAGGAGGGCCTCGATCCGGCGAGCAACGGAGGAGGGGTCACTCTTGGTCTTTCCCCCTTTCTTCTTTTGTTTCTTCCTCTTCTCCTTAGGTGGAGGGGGAGAAGAAGAGAGAGCGATGGCGGCAGGCAGTGGTGAAGGTGGAAGAGGCTCCTCCACTTCGTCAGGAGCAGATGGAGAGGGCACGGAGGAGGGCTCCGCTGCGTCCAGATGTACTAGAGGGACGGGGGACGAGACACGCTCCTCCTCAGCTCCTGACGAAGGGAGGCGGACCTCCACGACAGTCTCCCCATGCTCAATATCCATGGCCTGTGACGGTTCCGGGTCGGTGATCGAAGGTTCAATGATGGTGGCGCCAGTCGTCCGGTTGAGAGGGGCATCCAAACACAGCCGTTTTCGCGGTGTCGTGCGAGGTGGTGGTGGCTGCTGTCGCCGGGCCTGACGCTCCTGACGAGGGGGGAGACGAGGATCGCGGGTGAAGCTTCGGGGAATAGCAAGGCGTGGAAGGGCGTTCTCCTCAAAGATCTGAGGAAGGAGAACAGCCAGAACCGCCTTGCTACCCCCACTAAAAGCCTCAGCCGTCGCGATTCACATCGCAACGAGTGTGTTTGTGTTGCCAGCACTTCCAGGACCCTTTGGCTGGCGTCTCTGGGCAGGGTGACGCCGCCGTGCACGGGCAGAGCCCTGCACAGCAACACCACCCGGCCCAGTGACGTCCTTAGCCTCGGGACCCTTGGAAGCCTGTACAACACGAAACTCCACCGTCTCTCCCTCGGCAAGTGAGCGCTGGAAATGCCGTGGATTTGGTGCAACGATCCCAGAAGCGTGCACGAAAACATCAGCGCCAGTGTCGCGGCGTTTGATGAAACCGTAACACGATCTCACGTTGAACCAATTCACGGTTCCCTGGATGGAAGTGGCTCCTGGCGGCACAGATCTGCTGTTTGGTGCCCCCCTCAACGGGTCGCAGGCACGAGCAGAGTCGCTGGAAGTCTCGGGCATAGTGACGACTGGCCAGGCCAAGCTATGCAAGAGGAGTGCTCGTTTCATTCACTGTCCTAGAATTCGAGGATTGAGGGTGTGCGGTGTGGCTAATGTGGTACACAACCCTTTCACTACGAGTACTGTAATCTTATTCGTGCAATCTCCAGACGATTTTATCCAGCTTAAAGGGAATTTGTCGAACTGGAGGGGTTATATCTAGCCTTCATTAACCCCTTCGCCACTAAGGGTCTTTTCCAAGTTTAAAATCGTCTTGAGAGAGAGAGACAGACAGACAGAGACAGACAGAGAGACAGAAATAGACAGACAGAATTAAAATAAAACTGTGTCATCGGACTGAAGGAGTTAACCAGTTTCTATGACCAACGCCGGACGATTTTATTCAGCCGAGGGACAATTTTTAATTTTTTTAAGCATGGAAGAAGGAACTGCGGCTAAACGGTGGAAAACTATCTCTTATAATTTTTTTTTTTTCCTTTTCCGTGATAACAAATTTAACCCTTTCAATTCGGCGGGGTATTTTTTTATGCATTCGTGCTGGAGAGCAGATTTGACTAGTAACCAAGGAGACTCAGTTCTCTCTCTTAACTGAGGCCCACTGAATTTCACGCAACCACGACTTAGCATTCTCTTTGTGGGAGTGGTCTGGTTCCGTCAGATGAAAACAAACAGACTATAATAACAAGAATGAACTTAAAAAAAAAGAATGGACATCACCGGGATTCAAGGCATTAACCCGGGAAGATTTCACTCAGTAGCGGGAAATTCGCACGTGTAGTAACAACGTGACTGAATCTGGCACCTCCCCGGACTCCCAGATACGATAGGATCACGTCTTTACCGTTTTATTCTCGCTGGGCAGAAGAGAGCGAGGTGGAGGGGTGCTGTCAGGTGAACCCGCCTGACCTACACTGAATACGTGGTTAGAAAGTCTCCATTAACCCCTTCTATATGCAAGCGTTTCTCAGTGTCGGTATATCGACCAGAAAGTCTCTATTAATCCCGTCTATATGCAAACGTTAGTCGGTATCTGTAAATTTGTTAGAAGGCCCCCATTAATCCTTTCTATATACAAACGTTTCTCGGTATCGGTATCTTCTTATCACCCACACGTTTTCATTCAGCTTAGACCAGGCCTCTTCTAATTTGTCTTCGAGTATTATAGTAAGATACCTGAATCTAGGAAAGGCTGGCTACAAATCTATCGTCTCCAGGTCATTCTATCCTTTGCCATCCCGCTTCCTTCTCTCCAGTTTACACCCTCCTCACTCATCTACCTCTCCACCCGACCCCTCCATCTCATCCTCGGTTTCTCCCACACCCCTCCACCTTCACCCCACTCACATACTCTCCTAGTCAGTCTCGCATTCTCCATTCTCTCTAAAAACACCAGCACATCCACAGCGCCACCACAACGTTCCATATCTTCTACCTCTATGGTTGTAGCCCTGGGGGGCTTGGGTAGGGGGATTAGGAATGGGTAGGGGTGGAGGAAGGGGAGTATGGGGGGGTTAGGGTCTGAGGCGGGGGTGCTTGATATGAAGATGGCGGGTTATTACGTGGCTGCCGTGATCTTGATAATGGGTGTAGGGGTGGTTTAGAGTCTTAAGTGAATTGCAGGGTGTGAACTAAGTAGTTGATTAATAAAAGGGTCAGTAATAAATAAACTATTGGTGCTTAAGTGAACCCTCAGCGAAACACGAACATGTTCCGCCCTTGCCATGACGCGAGACTGGTGTGCATTGGTAAGCTGTGGGTAACCAGGCCGCGGAGCTGGGCGGCGCGCGTCTGCACCCTACCTCTAACATTTGGTAACTGAGGCGGTGATCGTTGATTCGTTGGTGTGGGGTGGCAGCGAGAAGCGGATGAAGAGGTAGACGGCCCGGCGCCTTGGCCTAACCGAAGCAGATGTACACCACACCTCACCAAGAGCGACACTGAGGGTAGCTGACTGGGCATGGGGGGGTTTTAAATGGGTTGAGGCAGACAGGTAGACGCCGCATTGGGGGCGGGGCTTGCAATAAAGAAAATTCCCACAAAATGTAGGGGACCCTTATGTAACTTCGACGAATCTTTATACCGTCCATTGTCGTTTCGTTTTTATTTTTTCTCTCTCTCTTGTTCTTACGTTGCCTCATGTTAAAAGGTACTTTTATTTCTTAATGGCGGTGGTCTAATATAAATTTCCATGTGGCTCTATATGTGGACACTCAGTGGATTGTGTTTTCCATTCTTTCCAGCTAATCTACAGTTTATCACATCTTTCCTGGCTTATTTCACAGCGATATCTATACTGCATTCGGATTCTACACTAAGTTATTGGCTGCTTAATCAGTTGCTTTGTACTGTGATCGTATCGTATCTTTTATAAAAGCTCCAATAAGCTTGCATGCGTCGGCCTTAGTCACATGATGGCTCTCCAAGCTGCTTGATCTCTGGCAGCCTCCCTATTCAGTCCCTTATCCCTGAGGTCACACTCTATGACCTCGTCTCAGGTCTTTTTCGGTCTGCCTCTCGCAACCCTACCCCCGACGTTCACACTTCTTACTGTAGATCCATAATATCTGAATGTTTCTTGTCTGCTTCTTATCATTTGTAGAGGTTCCCTGTACTGTGTGTGTGTGTGTGTGTGTGTGTGTGTGTGTGTGTGTTCTTACCTAATTGTATCTTTACAGGAATGAGTCAAGCTCGTACTGTCCCGTGTCTTAAACCATATTTATCGTACATATCCTTAAATTTGTGAATTGTTTTGGCACACACTATTTCATTTGGTAGTGCATTCCATTGATCAATTGCTCTGTTTGGGATAACTGAATTTCCTTACGTCTTCATCACCTCTCTTCTTATGCAGTTTTTTTGCAGTGTCCTCTTGCTGATGCTTCCCCATATGTTAAGTAATCATTTATGTCTATTTTCTCCTTCCCTGATATGCAATTATATAACATTATCATGTCACCTCTTTTCCTTCTCTCCTGTAGTGTTGGTAGATTCGGTTTATTTAGTCTTTCTTCGTAGCTTAGATCCCGGTAAGAGTAATATACGGCTTGGATAGGTGGTTCGGAGGCTGATGAGGACTGTGAGGAGTGATAAAGTATAAGCAGACGAGACAACGTGGTTCAGAGGCTGAAGAAGGCTATGAGAAGACCATGAATGATTTGAGAGGGTTGTCATTGTATAATCAGACAGGACGTGTACGACTCCCTTTATGGTGTGTATAATCAGCAGTAAAAAGCCTTGCACGAGGGAGGTCGGAAACTAAAAACATGCTCTTGACAAATTACGAATAGGAGTGTAATAGATACTAAACACCCTTGCACGAGAGGGAGGTAGGAGGCTTGAAAAACATACCATCGATAGATTACCAATATGACGAGTGTAATAGAAACCCGTTGTAACAGACACGAGTAAACACCCATGCCTGAGAGGTGGGGAGCTGTAAACATATACCAGTAATGTTACCAATAGGAAGAGCTTAATAGACAGTAAACATCCTTACTTGAGAGGAGGCGGAAAGCTTCAGAAACATTCCATTGACATAATAACCTTCATATTAAGGAATGCACTGAGATATCTATTAACGCTTGCCATAAAAGACTGTACTTGAGTCTGTTATCTTGCAGCCACATACGAAAAGACATAAAACAAGGCATATCCAACGACTTTCAGTACAGCAACGTATCTTCAAGCTTATTCTTACTTCAGACGACTTTATTCAACTTGGGCAACGTATCTGCTAATGAAACTTGGGCAGGATATCTGGTACACAAGGCTGTATCTACTGCCATCGTTCTAGTTCTAGTATTTTCCACGAAGCTCTTATACAATCGTCCAGAGAGAGCTAAATAAACAAAAAACATATGCTATACTGAGGAAGGGGCAATCGTAACTATAAAGGGCGCTATTCTTAAGCAGTCCACCCTCAGTCACACGAGAAGTGAAACATACAAACACAAAGTTTCAGTCACACAAGGCACACAAAAATGTATAAAATAGACGAAACACGAAGCGAGCACACACACACACACACACACACACACACACACACACAAAACCACGTCCACCTCCTGTGATATTTGACTTTGGAAGGACTGACCAACAATAGACCGTAATGCATAAACCAATTTATATAGACCTAGTCTCAACTAACCTATCTATATTTACTCTAACTGAACCCTGCCTAACCTCGAATGACCTAATCCAACCCAAATTAACCCAACCTAATATAACTTAACCTCATCTAACCCAGTCTAATTGTTTTTAACCTCACAATCTCACGTAACCTCCACATACCTAACCTAACCAATTCTGACGCAGCCTAACCGCTTCTAACCCTACCTAATCCTACCCAGTCTCACTTAACCATACCATACCCGACCTAACCCAACCCAGTCAAGCCTAAAATGACCTAATCCAACCGAACCTAACCCAGCCTAACCCAACCAAATAAAACCAACCCAAAATCTATCAAAACCGACGTATTCTAAAGCAATCTAACCTAATCCGTCTATATCTAGTCGAACTGAAGCCAACCCAACCAAAAATTACCTAATCAGACCAAACCCTGCCCAAAGTGACCTAACCTAACTTTCGATCGGCTATATATTCGTTAAGAAATTTTGCGGCCTGAAAGTCTACGAGTGTAACAGTCCAAGTTTCGCCTGTTCTGTGTATATAAGTTTGTGTGTTTGTGTGTGTGTTTATTTAGGAGTGTCTGAGATGTGTACTACAGGGAAAAATTTACACTTTCTCTCTCTTTCTCTCTCTCTCTCTCGCGTGTTAAAAAATTGGGTACACAATCGGCACGATGCGTCCTTCTAATGTAGTACAGACAAAAAACGAGAGAGAGAGAGAGAGAGAGAGAGAATCCTCCCGTAGATAATTAGGGCCAACTGCTAGCCTGTCCAGAAATGACTCCCGTAGTGTCCAACGCTCTGTCAGATAGAGGAGACAATCAAGGCAATCAACACAGCCTGATCTCCAGCCCTCCTTGTTGTCTTTTGATTTTAAGGCCCCATTGTTTTTCGTATATTGTTTTTTTGGCCCAGTGGTGCTTTTTCCTGTACATTGCTTTGGTCTGTGTTTTGTAATGTGGCCTAAAACTTGAGTCCCTTCCACATGGTACTCTGTCTGAGGTTTAAGTGACTGGATGTGTTTTGTTCCTATTTCTGTCTGCATCCTCTTACTCTCTCTCTCTCTCTCTCTCTCTCTCTCTCTCACACACACACACACACACACACACAAGGATAGGATACTTTTCTTAAGTGGGCGAATCGAGTGAGAACACAATACTTCAGCTAAAATTTGGTATCAATAAGTAAAACTCTTGCCCAGTATGGCTTGTAAAATTGCCCTGCTTTGAGGAACACCAAAACATTGTCTCCTTTCCAGCTATTGAACTCTCTCTCTCTCTCTCTCTCTCTCTCTCTCTCTCTCTCTTTTCCCATAGAGCCAAGTATAGCCGAAAAACACCCAAAACTTTTCCGCTAGACAAGAACAGAGCATCATTATTTTTTCTCTGCTCATCTGTTGTGCCGATCATGGCATGTCGTGGCTTTCTTAAACTGTGGTGAAAGCTGTTTTCCAGTGGTACCTGATATCTGCCAAAACAACGACAAATGCTGCAGAAAATAAGGGCCACAAATTTACCCTTGCCCTCTCGGATACGTTGTACGCCTAGTGACTGGACACTATAACTCGATCACGCTATCTCAGTCATCTCTCCTTTACTACCTTTTAAAGTTACAGACCGAGGAGAAAAGTTGACTTTTTTGCCTTGCAACAGGTTGCCGTCATCACCAAGAACTAACACAAGCAATAACGACCCCTTATCATCAGTATTTCTGGCCAGTACTAGCAAAATCAAAGTGGTTCCGTGCAAGTCTCACCGTTCCCATCATCACCCAAGGACAGTACTAACACAGTACCTTGCTTTAAGCTCACATCATCAATATACTACGTTGCAATACAGGAAGGTTAAAATCTCAGGGTGGTGTGGTACGGGACAGCCAAAGTTTGCCCACATTCCCTACCGGTTGTTGCAATGTGGGCTGTTACATGAACTATTTCTATGTGATAGCAATATGAAGTACACAAGAAAAGAGTATGGGAAGGAAGGATATTCCCTGTCTCTGGGGAGGAAAGAGAAATACGCAAGATACGACACAATGTTGGCTGAGAAATTCCGATGAACTCTTGGTCATGGCTGTGCAGAATCAAATCATCAGTCATTATCATCATCATACACACGACCAGATTAAAGTGCTATGGCCAAATACCTTGCAACTAGCTATGGGTCGACTTAATACCACATTGCTATAGGTCCACATCATCATTATATCATCATCATCATCATCATCACCATCATCATACTATCATCGACAATTTCAAAGCACACTACCTTGCAATTGGCTGTGGGTCGAGTTGAGACCACTTGTCAATGGGGTCAGGTTGATTAGCCTGGCCAGAGCCGCCTCCGTCAGTGTCACCAGCCCGTTCGTTCGTTCGTTCGTTCAAAGATTTTCCCCCCCTGTAGAGGGGACCGGGCCATATATTAGCCCAGTTGGTGGGTTATGGGCTGAGAGTAGTTGTTTGTTCAGTCTTTTTTTTTTTTTTTTTTTTTTTTATTTTTTGGAGGGGGAGTGCTACGCACTACTTCAATGAGAGTGGGAAGGTGGGAGGTGGCAACAACTGTGGCGGCAGTGTTTCTAAGTGTGCTTTCAGGTTTTGCTTTAATGTGGGACCGAGGGATGTTGGGGTTTGGGTATCGAGAGCTTGTTCTGATGCGGGAAGTGGCTGGACAGAGGAGGAGGTAATGTAGGAGTGGGTAGGGCGTGATCATTTTGCAGTGTGAGCATTCAGTGGTGGGGTCGTTATCTGTGGTGATAAGGTTACTCCGGCACATGTATCCCAGACGAAGACGGTGTAGGCGCGTAAGTGTTTTGTTGTCAATGGATTTGGTAATTTTTAGTGGCTTGTATTGTGTGGCCATGGCAAACCACATGGCAGAAGGTGAGCCCAGTTGTACGTGTACTTGGTGATCTTCGCGGTTGAGAGTGAGCGCCTTCTGTTTTATGGTGCGCTTGATGTGGCTTAGGCTAGTTGAAATGTTGATGTCAATGTGAGGGTGTTCAATGGCGCTCTTTGCGATCTTGTCGGCTTTTTCATTTCCAGCAATGCCAACATGGCTGGGGACCCAGTGAATGGTGATTGATCCTCCAGTGTCGTGGATTTTTTGGGCGGTGGCTAGGATGTCAGAGGTTAATTGGATGTTGGCGGTATGGTGGGATTGTCGTAGCGTGTGGATAGCAGTTGCAGAGTCTGTGTGGATGATGACTGTGGATGCAGGGGCGTTGGCAAGGGCATCTGAAAGGGCGGCTGAGATGGCAGTCAGTTCAGCCTGTAGAGTGGAGGCTCCGTTGGTGATGCGAAAGCCACATGTTCTGTCTCCGCAGACGAAGGCAGCACCGGCTCTCGATGCAGCAACGGAGCCGTCAGTGTAGTAGGTGGTGGAGTTCAGTGGAGTGAGGAGGGCTATGCGCTGGAGGCCCTCCTGACGGAGCTGTTGGGTGGGAGTTTGGGCTTTGGTTGGTGAGTGAGGGAGAAGGAGATTTAACAATGGGGTGTTCCACGGTGGTTGTGGATGGTAGGACGAGCTGGGTGTGTCGGAGGCTTGTGTAATGAATGGGTTGAGTTCAAAGGTGTGAATGGCACGTGCAGCAGAGTGTACCCAGTTGTTGGATAGTACCTCGGGGTGAAGGTTGGATGCGGCTCTGAGCCGTGGCAGGAGAGGAAGAGGGGATAGCCCAGTCTCGGGGTCGGCGCTCCACTGGCCTGCCTGTAGACCCCCGCCACCGCCACCATCTCCCTCAGTCTTACCTCCGTCGCCAAGTCTCATCTCTTCCACCATCATCCTTGGACTTGAACCTCCTCTATTTGGAAGGTTCTCTGCTACCTTCTCAACCAGCTTGAAGGCTTGTACTCTTGTCGTAGCGAAAAAAATTTTGTCCTTATATCTGCCGGAATCGTATTTATCCTTTCAGGTGAACCTCCTGTGTCTTGAAGGTTCTCTGCAACCTTCTCAACCAGCCTAAAGATGCTTCGTTGTAAAGAAATATACTAATGGAGTCTTAGTTACTTCTGCCGGAATGGTATCACACAATCGTCCTAAGCACTGATGCCGTCCCTCATTATCACGGAGCTAACAGGATCATCGACACTCAGAAAATGTTAGGTAAATTCACTGTTCTATTCCAGAAAAATACACTGCATGTAAACCATAAGGCTTTGAGCTTGGACCTCTGCAGGAGGGAAGGGGACTGGGTGAGACTTCTTCAGGGGGGTGAAGGAGGTTTTTGAGACTTCTGGAGGAGGAGTAGGCCACTGAATGAGACTTGTAGGTACTCAAGGAAGCTTTTGAGACTTTTGCAGGAGGGGAAAAATACTGCTGTAGGTGCTCAAGGAGGCTTTTGAGACTTGTGAACGAGGGGAAGGAGGCTTCGAGGTGAGACTTCTGCAGGAGAGTAAGAAACCGAACCACTAACACAGCCGCGACACTCTGTCCCTGGAGGGAGTGACAGGGGCGTCCGTCCTCTCTTAGCTCACTCGCGGTCCACACTGACTCCATTCACCACTGCGCTCCCTCGGCCCTCTCTCTAGACTTGGAGAATTGACGGCTAGGATGCTGTTTCGACATACATTTATAATCATTCTTTTGCCTTATCAACGTTCTCTGTCTCAACCAGAGTTTAGGACTGCTTACTTAATCCTTTGTCTTCACTTATATAACCACCAAACGTTTCACAATAAGGCAAGTTAATATTAAAAAGGAAAAACATAAAACTAACACATAAAGGTGGGTTTAGCTGAGCTTGAGAATAAATTGGTTTTGGGATAAATAATTACACTGAGAAAGAGTGTCTGAGAAAGAGGTGGATCTGATTAGTATGGTAATAATGAGACAGCTTTGGGGTAGTCTATGGATAATTAAGATAGAAGATAAATAATAAGTAAGAGAATAAATAGGAACTTCGATAATTATATGGTAAATGGGGGGTTTGTCTTAATGTGGAAATAAATAAACAGGTTTGTGGGTTGGACAAACAGAGGGCAGGACACACCAAACAAAACCTTGCTAGTTTTATCACGGGGTTCATCTCATCACTAAATAGCCTTAAACAAGTCTCCCTAGCCTTTGTGTGTGTGTGTGTGTGTGTGTGTGTGTGTGTGTGTGTGTGTGTGTGTGTGTGTGTGTGTGTAGGCAGGTAGGTAGACGAACAGGCAGGCACGAAGGCAGTTACGCAGGAACACATGTAAGTGGGTAGGTAATTAGGTAGGCCGACAGGCAGGCACGCAGGCAGGTAAGCAGGTAGGCAAGTTAGTCCATCCTAAACCTAAACTGAATCGTTTAAATGTAATCTCTTCGAAAGGACTAAGAATTATGACCAAGGCGCCTGATACACTGTTGGTAACGAGTACTGTGCCATCTCAAGTCAGTCACGAGGCTATAAAAATATCACCCAGTTCTCCTCTCAGCAACATACAGGGGAAGAGGCTTGATAACTGGGCACTGGTCGAGGGAGCCAGTGATTTGAGGTGCCAGTCATCGGTGTTGGTTAGTGATGTTACGAGAGCTAGTTTGGTGATGAAGCAGAACTGCCTCAAGAGACACACACACACACACACACACACACACACACACACACACACACACACACACACACACACACACACACACACACACACACACACACACACACACACACACACACACACACACACACACACACACACACACACACACACACACACACACACACACACACACACACACTGTCGCAAACTACCCGATCACCAAGTGGACAGGGTGCACGGCCTGAGTAAAACCACGATAGAATGATAATTGAGTGTACGACAAGACCATATTGTACTACTTAGATCTGGAGTTACTTTAGCATATGAACATTTAAGGAGAGTCAAAACACCAAGTACAAAATTAACATAATCTATTAAACTACCTTAACTTACAACCAACAGTGGGAAAACAAAACATAAAACATCACCCTGCCTACTGGACAAGAGCATAAACTTGCTAAAGTCCATCCTACATCCCTAACCAAGGACATACACAAACCTTAAACCTGGACGACCCAGAGCTAGCCAGCGTCACTGACAGGGAAACAGAGAGAGAGAGAGAGAGACGAGCCTCTGCGCCTGGGCTTATTTATATGCAGGCCTACCACAACTTCATTGGGTCGCCAGTTCGTTAATTTAGCAACACCTTAACTAGCTAGTTATACACGTGGCGCGAAGGGGAACAATTAACTACACAAAATATGCGTCCACGTGACACACACACACACACACACACACACACACACACACACACACACACACACACACAGGATAACCTCAGATGTGTCCTTTCCATATGCCTGCAGACTTATGCCTCACCCTTTATAATGAGGAGGACCATAAGTCGAAGAGGCTGTGTATTTCAAGTGTACAATTTTCCTGCTTGGAATGATTATAACCACTGATGCTACCGGCTCTAAGTACAGGCTTGCGAGGATCCTAAGTGATTTGCCTGATAAGGGACATTACAATGAGGAAAAGAATTAATGAAGGTAGGAGTGTGGAGGATATAAATGGGGGAAAGAATAAATGAAAGTAGGGAAAAGGAAAATATAAAAATAAAAATATAAACTGAGATGACATGAGAGAAAAGTGATACCATGCCTTTTGCTGTTACGAAATTCCAGCACCTTATTACATGGACTGAGGTAGCTAAAGGGAACTGGTCAAAGTTTTCCATTTTCTACTTACAAAATGCTGCGGTAAAGGACGCAAGCACGCACACACTCACTCACCCACTCTCTCTCTCTCTCTCTCTCATAAGAAAAAAAAAAGATGCACAATTAACTTACATGTCATGCCAGAACACAAAATGTATTGTATCACCGAAAACTCAAGAACGGTAGATTTTACAGCCAATAAACTGGAAGGGAAGTCTCAAAGAAATCGTTTTATTGCCCAGACGAAACACCTACAGCTTTTGATTGTGCCTTGAGGACCCGAGACCAATTTAAGAGACCGAGGTGGACCAGAATACTAAGAAAGTATATCGCCTTTAATATGAGAGATTTTGGAGACGAGAGATGTAGGAGAGGGCTTGAGATGAGAGGCACCGCCGGATTAAGGGGGGAGCCCAAGGGGCCCGGGCCCTGGGCCACCCACCAAGAGGGGGCCTCGCACCAGAGCAACTTGTGTTCATTTCATTTCGTGTTTATGCATTACATATTACAGCATTGGATGAATAGTCCCCGTTCAGTATTTCCTAACTAAAAGTGTCCTATTTATATATTAGGATTTAGGTTACCAGTCTGTGGTGTATGCCATTGGGGGAGTTGGAAAGGGGGCCTCCCTTCCAAGCGGGCCCCGGGCCTCCCACATGCTTAATCCAGCCGTGATGAGAGGATTACTATTTCAATACGAGAGGCCTTTGGATAGGAGTGAAGCAAGACAAGGAAACTTCAGGTCAGAAAATTATCTATTTCAATACGAGAAACTGTGGAGGGAGTGAAGTTAGAGAGGAAGGGTTGAGGTGCGAAAAGCGGGCGTGAGTTGCAGAGAAGGTCGCCATATGGAGGAGGAAAGGGTGACATGGAGGTGATTCATTTGTGGTCACCCCTGACGGGATTAAGGCATCTGGTGACAGACAGGTAGACAGTTAGATTGATTGACTGACTGACTGATTGATTGATAAGTGAAGTTTGTATGGAAGACGTAAATTTGGACCAGCTTAAAGTGAATGTACAGTAGAAATGGATGGTCGAAGTAGGTATCTATCTATCTATCTATCTATATACCTAGGCTGCTTCCCCCAAGGAAAGGGAGGTAGCCGAGACAGGACGACACACTCCCCATTTACCCATCCATTCAAACACATTCATTCGCATCTTAGTCCCAAGGGGAGAAGTAGGTATACAGGACAAAAATCTACCAAGTGAAGGTGAAGGTAATACAGAAATGGGTGGCAGATGTATGTATGAAGGACGAGAAAATGGACCAGGAGATATATGTATGAAGGACGAAAATAATGGGCCAGGTTATTGTGAAAGACCTATAATTATCACAGCATAAAAAACAAGGAATCAATAAGCTTCAAGTACTGAGATACAAGTCCTTCAAGTCTAGAGAGAAGCCATAAACCACACACAGAGACCAATTAAGGAAACTCGCCAATGAACGAGCAAGATGATGACCATAACCATTTTCGTAATAACTTTCCTTGTATATCTTGCACGTAGGTGGGTTTGTACAACTTTAAGATGTGGAAACTGATTAGCTTGCGTGTAGATGTGTGTAGGGGGGGGGTGCGTTGTTGTTGTTGAGATTCGTCCATTTTATTATGAAAATGGACCCGGGCTCAGGGTGGAGAGCCCGCCAGAGTTATCAGAGATGTCAGTGGAGCAGCCTCTACGAGGAACTGCTGGGGCTGGTTAGTTTGGAAAATAAGGATACGTCTGTCTGTTTTAGACGGCCTAGGAGAATGTCGGGATTAAAGGCCGACTTTACGATGTTGGAAATTTCTGCCTTGCTGAGGGTGTCGTTATAGCTGAGGTCAGGTTCAGAAGCGTGTGGAGTAGTGCCTTCAGGATCTATCTCGGCAGGTGGCGGTGGTTTAGGCTGTTTCTTCCTCTACCTCTTCTTGTTCGATGTCGGTGGTGGGGAGGGAGAGGTACATGCCTCCTCGGTGGCCTGGAGGTTCACGACAGCATCAGGTGGTGAGGGGGAGGTGTGGTCGCTTTCTTCCTGTAGGATGGAAAGGACAGGAGAGGCGACCCTTCCCTCAGCTACTGACGGCGGGCGATGATCGCCGGCGGTGTCGGTGTCCATGGGCGGGGCAGAGGTAGTGCAGGAGGAGGCAGTCGCTCTGTTAAGAGGAGCGTCAAGCTGCAGCTTTTTCCGCGGTGTTGTGCGGGGTCTAGGAGGCTGCAGCGAGGTGGTGTGACGCTCCTGACGAGGGGTTGGCCGAGCATCACGAGCGAAGCTCTGAGGGATGACAAGGTGTGGCAGCCAGTTCTTGCTCGAAGATTTCGGGGAGTAGAACGAGCATTGCTGCCTTGTCATCGCCACAGAAAGCCTTCGCCGTCGCGATGCACATGGCGAAAATGGTATCCACATCCTCAGGACATCGGGGATCCCCAGGCCGGCGCCCCTGGGCCGTGGGGCGCCGCCGTGCATTGGCAAAGCCTTGCACAGCTGCACCTCCCGGTCCAGTGACGTCTCTAGCCTCGGGACCCTTCGGTGTCTGGTGAATGTGGAACTCCACTGTCTCGCCCTGGCGTAACGAGAGCGAGGGGCGCCGAGAAGAGGTAGCAGCGATCGCTGAGCGATGCACAAATACATCGACGCCAGTATCGTGGCGCCGGATGAACCCGTACTTCGCCCTGATGCTGTACCACTTCACGGTGCCGGTGATGGTGATTGTCTGCACTCCTCCTTCAGGCTCAGTACTGCTATGCTTAGCCCCCCTCAACGGGTCGTAGGCTGGAGCAGTAGTAGACGAGGCCATGATGAGGAGAGGAGATGTTGCTGCCACCGCTGCTGGACGAGGAATTCGGGGGGTGCGCGCTCAAGGAAAGGGGGGGGAGGTCATGTAATCTACTAGTGTTTGCACTTTGCTCATAAAAACACACTACAGAACTAATATATGATGTTACAGCAGACCAACGTACATATCACTGCTATTTAACGATCAATATACTTTCAGCTGGAGATCCATGGTCGCTCAGTGAAAGCGTTTTTGTTTCGTGATCTGTTTTTAAGGTAACTCAAACCAAGGCGGCCATTTAAAGAGAATACTGATATTAAGTATTTTCATGTGGAGTCAAAATTCTCTGCCAGCCTTGCGTCCTACTTTCCGTATTTCTCACTCTTGCCAAATGAGAGTATCGTTCCTTCTGATACCTTTCTCTTGTGTGTTTCATATTGCTATCACAAGAAACTAGTTCATGTGGCACCCTTCCATTCCCTCAACTGGCAGATAGGTGTTGGAGGCTTTTTGCTCACGGACATACTTGCATATGTGATCACCCTGTCGGTTCATAATGCAGACTGACGGGATGAATCATTATAACACATTTACGTATCACTCTCACTACAGACACCCATCACCATTTGTGCTTCTGTGTTGCGTGCCTAACCTTGTAAGACTTAAGGCTTCCCAATGTGAGAGACATTAACCTGGTCCATATACTGTAACTGAGCAAAAACAACATTCAATTAGACTTGCGTAATACTAGAGCTGTCCCGAACTACAGAGGTTTAATATTGGATCTGGCGTCATTCTCACTACAGAAACCCATCACCATTTGTGCTTCACCAGTATGTTGCGTGCGGAGGCTTGTATGGCTAGAGGCTTTACTATGTGTGAGGCATTTAGCCGGCCCATAAAACCCAGCAAAAACAATATTCGATTACCTTCCGTCAAAGGACTCGTAACACTGAGGCGGGAATCGGTCATATACTGATGCAAATCGTCCCAGGTGTGAAGTATGGGATAAAAATTGGATGGGGAAATACTCGTTTCATTTAGCTGGATTCTGGGTAAGCTTTCATAAGGAAGATAAACAGTAAAATTATGGTGTATTCGCTGCTGTATATAGAGAAAGACCAAAAGCAGAGTACAGAATCCCACTTGCAACATTCTGCCCCAAGATTTCTTCAGGAACAACACCAGTAGACAGTGCTTCACTATTTAAATTGACCTAAGCCTGAATGGTGACCAGAACACAAGTACACAATCCTGCACTACCAGTCAGGCTTGGGTCTGTTTAAGGAGTGGAGTGTTGTCCAGTAATGATGTTCCTGAAGAAGCTTTGTGTGTGTGTGTGTGTGTGTGTGTGTGTGTGTGTGTGTGTGTGTGTGTGTGTGTGTGTGTGTGTGTGTGTGTGTGTGTGTGTGTGTGTGTGTGTGTGTGTGTGTGTGTGTGTGTGTGTGTGTGTGTGTGTGTGTGTGTGTGTGTGTGTGTGTGTGTGTGTGTGTGTGTGTGTGTGTGTGTGTGTGTGTGTGTGTGTGTGTGTGTGTGTGTGTGTGTGTGTGTGTGTGTGTGTGTGTGTGTGTGTGTGTGTGTGTGTGTGTGTGTGTGTGTGTGTGTGTGTGTGTGTGTGTGTGTGTGTGTGTGTGTGTGTGTGTGTGTGTGTGTGTGTGTGTGTGTGTGTGTGTGTGTGTGTGTGTGTGTGTGTGTGTGTGTGTGTGTGTGTGTGTGTGTGTGTGTGTGTGTGTGTGTGTGTGTGTGTGTGTGTGTGTGTGTGTGTGTGTGTGTGTGTGTGTGTGTGTGTGTGTGTGTGTGTGTGTGTGTGTGTGTGTGTGTGTGTGTGTGTGTGTGTGTGTGTGTGTGTGTGTGTGTGTGTGTGTGTGTGTGTGTGTGTGTGTGTGTGTGTGTGTGTGTGTGTGTGTGTGTGTGTGTGTGTGTGTGTGTGTGTGTGTGTGTGTGTGTGTGTGTGTGTGTGTGTGTGTGTGT
The DNA here is from genome assembly GCF_032717465.1 of Coenobita brevimanus. Taxonomy (NCBI): domain Eukaryota; kingdom Metazoa; phylum Arthropoda; class Malacostraca; order Decapoda; family Coenobitidae; genus Coenobita; species Coenobita brevimanus. The sequence continues at coordinate 215,881 of NC_137041.1, read as the reverse complement.
GTGTGTGTGTGTGTGTGTGTGTGTGTGTGTGTGTGTGTGTGTGTGTGTGTGTGTGTGTGTGTGTGTGTGTGTGTGTGTGTGTGTGTGTGTGTGTGTGTGTGTGTGTGTGTGTGTGTGTGTGTGTGTGTGTGTGTGTGTGTGTGTGTGTGTGTGTGTGTGTGTGTGTGTGTGTGTGTGTGTGTGTGTGTGTGTGTGTGTGTGTGTGTGTGTGTGTGTGTGTGTGTGTGTGTGTGTGTGTGTGTGTGTGTGTGTGTGTGTGTGTGTGTGTGTGTGTGTGTGTGTGTGTGTGTGTGTGTGTGTGTGTGTGTGTGTGTGTGTGTGTGTGTGTGTGTGTGTGTGTGTGTGTGTGTGTGTGTGTGTGTGTGTGTGTGTGTGTGTGTGTGTGTGTGTGTGTGTGTGTGTGTGTGTGTGTGTGTGTGTGTGTGTGTGTGTGTGTGTGTGTGTGTGTGTGTGTGTGTGTGTGTGTGTGTGTGTGTGTGTGTGTGTGTGTGTGTGTGTGTGTGTGTGTGTGTGTGTGTGTGTGTGTGTGTGTGTGTGTGTGTGTGTGTGTGTGTACTAAACCAGAGAACGTCGGCTGCACGATCAGGCTGAACACGAATGAGAGGAAACTTTATCGCGATCAGGTGGTCATCGACCGCTGGCGGCCGGCTCCTTTCTAGATGAACCACAAAGAAGACATGTTGCAATCATGTCGTGGAACATCAATGGGGTTCGTACAAAGTTAGAAAAGCCCAATATACTGTACTGGCATTGTTAATGAATTACGATGTGATAGGGTTGAATGAAGTGAAAACTAGTGATCGTATCTCTCTACCTGGCTATGTTTGTTATAGAGACACTGTGAGGTCAGACGGACATAGGGGGGGCACAGTGGTACTGGTAAAGCGTTGTTTACAGTCATCTGTGATGGGTGTAGACTGTAAAATGAAAGACCAAGTTTGGCTCAGATTGTCCCTATTGAGCACTGTGCTCTTGGGGTTTGTGTATATACGCCCTACAGATTCGCGGTACTTTAATCCTAACAGTTTCAGTTATATACAAGAGAAAATCATATGTGGAAAAGAGGAAAATTGTAATGTTCTACGAATGGGAGACCTGAACACACGTTTTGGTACTGGTGTTCAAAGTAGTTAGTGAATTTACTTGTCCCTGGATCTGATTATTTCACCTACCCTGAGATTCCTGAGCAAATTAATTTGCCTAATGAGAATGCAAATACTATGACTACTGTATGTGTAGAACAAAATTTAGTGGTGGTAAATAACTTGAAATATGGAGAAAAACATTATAAGAGCAATCTGACGTATAGGAAACATCTATCTATCTATATACCTAGGCTGCTTCCCCCATGGAAAGGGAGGTAGCCGAGACAGGACGACACACTCCACATTTACTCATCCATTCAAACAGAGTCATTAGCATCTTAGCCCCAAAGGGGAGAAGGAACAGATCCTCACCGCACCACACCACACCACACATGGGTCAAATGCACAGTGCAATCAGTGACATCCGCAGCAGGGCCCGACAGCAGAGCTGGTTTACCCCTTTCACATCATAATAGACCCATCCCCTTACTCGCACCTGACCTGACTAGCTAATCAGACCAAATGCGGGAGAATATCCCCTCAGGGCTGCGTCATCATTTATTCATTCACAATTTCTCGCCATTTATTTTTGTCACGCACAGAAACATAATGAATGGATTCCTGAAGTAGATGTGTGTATTGCTTCTACCAATATTTTAAACTGCATTTAAAGTTTCACTGTGAATAATGGTCTTGATATGCCATCGGATCACGCCCCCATAGCGGTTGCTCTGTCCCCCCCCTGTGGTGGATAGGTTGTGCCTTGGTGTGCGGGCGGGTTCGCTTGGTGATCATGCAGTTTTGTATTGAAGTTGTAAGAAGAAGAAATCTCGGTTAAAACGTCCTATAAAGTTTTGTGATGTTCACATCGAAAACTTTATTGGGGACCTTTCTCGATTCGATATTCCCCAGTTTGATCCTGACATTGATACTAATGTGAGCCAAATGGCCGATATTTTGTACATTTGTGCTAGTGCCAGTCGGTGTGCTCAGGTGACTGTGCCAGAGGATGTCACAGTGAGCAGGTGGGAGAGACTCTTAAATGATATGGAGTTGTTGTATGCTGATGATTTGGTGTTGATTGCAGAGAATGAAAAGGAGGCGGAGGAAAGGTTTAGGAAGTGGATAGATGGTATGGGGCAAAAGGGTTTAAGGGTAAATGCAGATAAAACAAAAGTGATGATATCTAGGGTTGGTGGCGGTACTGTCAAAGACGAGGGAGAGTGGCCATGTGCAGTTTGCCACAAGGGCGTGGGAAGTAATTCCATCTTGTGTGGTGTGTGTGATAAATGGGTGCATAAGAGATGTAGTGGTATCAGAGGTAGACTGTGAGAGAATGCTGATTTTATGTGTACAGCGTGCAGAGGTGAGCAGGTGGAAATTGTCAGACGTGAAAGGATTGAACTTGCTGGTGAATCTCTTGAGTGTGTGGAAGAGTTTTGTTATTTGGGAGACATGTTGTGTGCTGGAGGTGAGGCTGGAGCTAGCTCTGTGGCTAAGGTGAGAAGTGGTTGGAAGAAGTTCAGGGAGCTCTTGCCTCTCCTGACATTGAGAGGGCTCTCCCTACGTGCTAAGAGGTCTTTGTATGCAGCATGTGTTAGGACTGTAATGCTGTATGGCAGTGAGACCTGGGCAGTGAAGGAGGAAGATATTCACCGACTCAGACGTACAGAAATGACAATGATTAGGTGGATGTGCAGTGCGTCCCTGCATCCAAGGCCTGGTGGGGCTGGGTTTACAATGGAAGAGTTGAGAAGTAGGATGGGACTGGAGTGTATTGGTGTTGAGATGAGGAGAGGTAGATTGAGGTGGTTTGGACATGTGGAGAGGATGGGGGATGATAATTGGGTGGGGAGGGTGAGGAGTGTTAATATTGGGGGTGGGGTTATGAGGGGTAGACCGAGAAAAACATGGGACGAGGTCATTAAGTGTGACCTTAGGGTTAAGGGACTGAACAGGGAGGCTGCAATAGATCATGCAGCGTGGAGAGCCGCCATTAGGTGACCAAGGCCTACACATGCAAGCATGTTGGAGCCTTTAAAAACGAAAACGAAAAGGAATATGTAAGTCTTTGTCTGACCTTTCACCATACATGTCTGCCTGATTCGCCACGGCTACAATATATCATCTTGCTTGGTCATTACTTACAGCCTCGTATCTGCATAATATACCATGAAATATTGTAACTAGCGGACCGTGGCAGGAAAACGAGAGAAAAAGAGGAGGGATAAGAAAAAGAGCAGAGAGTAAAAGCAAAGAGAACAGAGAATATGAAGAGAGCTGAGAATAAAAGGAAAAAAGCAGAAAGGCTGAATGAGGCCAGAAAAAGAGTGAGAAAAACGAAGAACGACAAGAAGAGCACAGCGCAAGAGAACAATAAGGCTTGGATAGGTGGTTCGGAGGCTGATGAGGACTGTGAGGAGTGCTAAAGTAAACGCAGACTTGACTACGTGGTTCAGAGGCTGAAGAGGGCTATGAGAAGACCATGAATGATTTGAGAGAGTTGTCACTGTATAATCAGACAGGACGTGTACAACTCCCAATATGGTGTGTGTAATAAACAGTAAAAAGCCTTGCACGAGGGAGGTCGGGAAATATAAACGTGCTATTGACACATCACCAATAGGAGGAGTGTAATAGATAATAAACACCTTGCACGAGAGGGAGGTAGGAGGCTTTAAAAACATACCATTGACAGATTACCAATACGACTAGAATAATAGACTCCTATGTAAAACACACGAGTAAACACCCATGCCTGAGAGGTGGGGAGCTGTAAACACATACCAGTGATGTTACCAATTGGACGAGTATAATAGACAGTACACATCCTTACTTGAGAGGAGGCGGAAAGCTTCAGAAGCATTCCATTGACATATTAACCTCCACATTAAGCAAAGCACTGAGATATCTATTAACGCTTGCCATAAAAGGCTGAACCTGAGTCTGTTATCTCGCAGCCACATACGAAAAGACATAAAACAAGGCATATCCAACGACTTTCAGTACAGCAACATCTCTTCAACCTTATTCTTACTTCAGACGACTTTATTCAACTTGGGCAAGATATCTGCTAATGAAACTTGGGCAGGATATCTGGTACACAAGGCGGTATCTACTGCCATCTTTCTAGTTCTAGTATTTTCCACGAAGCTCTTATACAATCGTCCAGGGAAGGCTAAATAAACTAAAAACATATGCTATACTAAGGAAGAGGGAATCGTAACTATAAAGGACGCTATTCTTAAGCAGTCCACCCTCAGTCACATGAGAACCCAAACGTAAAAACGAAGTTTTAGTTACACAAGGCACACACAAAATATATAAAATAGACGAAACACGAAGCGAGCACACACACACACACACACACACACACACACACACACAAAATCACGTTCACCTCCTATGATGTTTGACATTGGAAGGACCGACCAACAAAAGACCGAGCCCAGTCTCAACTAACCT